>NC_137543.1:57196859-57665333 GCF_963082525.1 Nesoenas mayeri | reverse complement strand
GTAACCAATGTGCTAAAAATAGCTATGTTGTGCAATATTATGCATGTAGCAATTATCATGAAGGGATTTGATTATATTCATTCATATTAATGGAGTAGTTTTCATTTATGGGTTTATAAACATTTCAAACTCTATTACCTAGCAGCATTATTTCATTCTGTTGACAGAATATATTATCTTTTGTTTTATAGCCACAATGGAGTGTAGAAACCAAAGAGGCCTGTAGCAGAAAAAAAATCATTCTTGATTATAAAACTGAACACTAGCAGTATAGAAGGTTCCCCTCAAATGTCACTGCAACAGATCCAAAATCTACTTGTCATCATCAGCCATGATCTGAATCCATCCTTCTCATAATACTAGGAGTTCATCACCATGGAAACCACTTATTCAAATTGACAAAGTTAGGAATTTAAATTGTCTATTTGGAGAATTTACTTAATTGCAAATTAAGACCTTTAAAAACCTAGCTCACTATTGAAGATACAGAAAATCTGTGGATACTCAAAATGGTGAAATTATTATGTAGGAAAAGTGTAACTGGAAAGGATGAAGAGGGGAAAGGGGTCATTTTTCATGATTGGTTAAAAATGAAGTTTACTTAAGTTCTGCAGTGGATTGAATTCCAGAACATCAGCAAAAAGTGCAAAAATGACTCAGAAGTGCTCAGATCTGTAGTCTAAAATTTTAGATCCTTGCTGTGGAAACACAGGTGCTACAAAATTAATTGGTACAATGTTTCCTGACTTGTAGAAAGGTTAACAATGTGTTTATGAACATTTTTTATTTGGTATTGATTTCTTGTTATCATTTTTTTCTCCAATAAGTCTGCTAAAGTAAAAACAAGCACACAAACAAACTTTCCTTTCACACCTGTTGCCTGTTTCCTACTGTCCCTTCATAAATATGCAAAAAAAAGCATATGAAGAATGATAAAAAGCATATGAAGAATGGCATATGCCTTGAACCATTGTTCTAACTAAAAGATTTTAGCTATTGAATTTCAGCAATCAGCCATTTCATACTAAGAGAGCTGGTACCAAATACATTGACTATCTTCCCTCACTATTACCATCGTTCCACTTTCTCTTCTAGGTTTAGCACTTCCATTGTTTAGCACTTCAATCTTGTGTCCATTTTTAACAGGTGAGTGTAGTCATTTTTAATTGGATGATACACTGGTGTCCCATCCCAACAGATGGGATGAGGGATGAGTTAACTCTGAATGCAACACACGCCCTGACTCAACAGATGAGACCAGGTGTGAGTTAACTCCAGGCAATTCTGCGTGGCAATGCGAAGTGCATGACAGACAATCACTCCAGGGGCCCAATTATGAATTTACTAAAAGCACATGGTGGTATACAAATTACAGCAATCAGTGACTTGGCAAAAGTATGTTATAGTACCGTAGAACTTATCAATACATTGACAGCAATAGCCCTTCTAAAAATGGTGGATTGGAAACAGTTAACAACTGTAATGCAAAACTTAACAAGACTTTAGCAGCAGAACTTAAAATGGTATTACTTTATATGTTTAAGAAAAAGGAAGAAAGAGAAAGAAGAGGAGAACTAAGATATCAGAAAGAGAATGGGAGAGAGAAAGAGAGAGACAGAGAGGGAGAGTAAGATATCACCGCTTCACAGGTACATCGGTCCTGCGACGACCTCTGGAGTTGGGGACGCATTGAAGATTTACACGGCGCCAACCTGTATCATATGTGAGGTAGTTTTATAACCCAGTTCATTTACATGAGAGATAGGAGAAGGCGGTTCGTCTCCTCTCTCTGCTCGCTCTTCGTGCTAATTAGGAAGACTCTTCTGGAAATGGGTCTGGGGTCTTCAAAATAGGGGAAAGTTCATGGTATTGACCAGAAGTGAATTGTCTTGCCTGTCAGGAGTAGCTGTTGGTTCATGGTTTCTTCTGGTAGTTAGTTGTCTGACAGATGGTTCACCTCTATCTTCCCAATTAGGCCATGAGGCCTTTCATAGCAACACTGTTAATTGTCCTTATCTTCCAAGGTGTCTGCCTTCATGACCATAAAACTTAGGGAAAGATAAGGTGAGGTGTCATCTATCTCTTCCTCCCAAAGTAACAAAAAACAGACGTTTAAGGCATAACAAGGTCTTTGTTCTGCTAAGCATGGAGGGAGTGCTTCAAGGTTGTCACACCTGGTCACTTCACTTTAGCTTTCTTATTAACTAATTTTGTATTTAACTGTTGAAAAACTTAGCAATAATAGAGTTATCCTTCTTCTGTGGAAAAGTAAGCAAAATCTTCTGATCTCAGAGCACTGTTCATATAATGTTTCAAAACTTGTAAATAAAGAAAAAATCTGTCATTTGCTCATCATTAATCAAATAAAAGTGTGATAGACAGAAAAGAGAAAAAAAAAGTGCCGATGGATGGTTTATCCCATTGTTTAAGAAGGTCCTTAATCTAAATACATACAATTATTACTAATATAAAATAATAGGGATAAAGTATAGTCATAAAGATTAGTAAAGGTACAGCTAGTGCAAGTAAAACTGTTGACAGGGAATTTTCTGTTCCTGTAACTTATTAAGGTTTCAGTGTCTGACTTAATTCCTATAGCAAATTTTTCTCTCTGTAGTTAAGGGTTTCTGAAAATGTTGGTAAAAAATCTGATCCTGAATAGCGTTTTCATACATGTGATGATTCTCAATACTGGCTTAAGTATTTTATAGCATGGTTTCAGCATCTTCTAACAGATATTCCAATGTTTTTTATTGTACTACTGTCATGTTAATCTAGAGGCTTACAAAACTGAAAAATGTAGCCAGCCAGATACTGGATCCAGTTCCCTGAAATGAACAGGCAGAAGTAGAATCACCTGTAGGGGGAACTCAACATACACGACCAATAAAGTAACAAGGAACAGAATGGACCAAAAACAAAGCATGGCATTATGAATGAGAGGAAGATACCAGATGCCTTTGTTTAGAAGAAAGGAAGAAAAGTACCCATACTGCAGAGGAAAGGAATGAGACAGAAACCAGAATGGGTATGAACATATGCTGCTGATGGAAGAGAGAGAATGGAACAGGCAAGACACTAAATGTGTCTACTGCATTCAAACGCCAGTCTCTTATATAGCACTTCAAATATATGTCAAATGTTCTTCAAAAGAGGTCAGCTTCTAAAGAGGCACTAGGTGCATTCTTCTGCTGAAACAAAACATTTAACAATAGAGACATCAGATTGCTCTAGAGACACTTGCATGACATTGCTTGTTTATATAAGCAGCTGCTCTAGGTCTTAGAGAGCTCTTTTATGACATCAGTTGACACAAAAGGTGAGACCATTAGACAGACTGGTAAAATGAGGTCTCTGAGGGAAGAAACTAGAGAGTACTTCTGTTCATACAAAGCAGTGTGTTTACTTTGTTTGTCAAATATATATTTATATATATATGAAAATTTCTATATTTATTTAAAAAATATATTTATATATATATATAAATATATATTTATATATTTGTATACATAGGTTTGTCAAATATATATATATATACAAACCTAGCTTTTTCCTGGAAGAGTCGTATTTGTCCTGGATGATTTGTTCAGTGTTAAGAATGCAAATCTTCCAGTTGTATAGACACAGTCATCCAGGTCTGTATCCGCAGGAAACTACTGTCTTGTAGAAAATAAGCCTTTTGTAGAGAGGGTGAAACAATCAAAGCTCCTCTTTTGACAGTCCTGCCATTTCCCAGGATCTAAGAAATATTCTGTCTAATGCTGGGTGATGGTGACAGGAAGACCTAAAATGATGCTTATCCTCAAAATTAAACAGTAGTGTAGAGTATGTTGCCAAACTAAGAGAAATATTGAGCTATTCCTCCTTCTGCTGTACAGAAGAACTATTCGTTCTCCTTTCCCCCAGCTTTTATTGCAGAGCTTGATACCATATGGTATGATATATCCCCCGGGTCAGTTAAGGTCAGCTGTTCCAGATATGTCCCTTTCTAACCTCTTGCCCACTCCCAACCTAATCACTACAGGGTCAGAGTGGGAAAAAATAGAAAGCCTCGATGCCCTGCAAGAACTATTCAGCAATAGCCAAAACACCGGTATGTTATCAACACCGTTTTAGCCCCAAATGCAATGTAGAACAACATATGGGCTGCTATGAAGAAAATTAATTCCATCTTAGCCAAACTAAATACAAAGGGCAAAAACCAAGGACAGTGTAAAGATGTAATATTCCTATCATCTCCTACTGTAAATGTCTTTGGCATGCTGTCATCTAGTGCAACTGTTGTCCACACTGGGAACCTCCATTTTGTACGAGGCAGAAACTCCCTCCCTATCTTGCTAAAAAGTTTCATAATGGAAATCTAAAGAAGAAAAATAATCCGAAATTTTTTGTCCCTTAATCTTTGAGATACTTTTTCCAGTGACAAAGCTGCTCTGAGGAGTTTCCTATAGCCATGACAAAGTGGAGTAGTTCATCATTACTTCAATTAAAAGTTATCACTTCTTAACAGCTAAATTTTACAACTGAGAAGAAGGAATGAATTTATTTTTTTTAATATTAAACTCTTGTCTAAGGGAAATATTTACATTCTACATCCCTTCAAATGCCACTCAATGAAAGTAAACTAAATAGTTTTTTATTTTCTTCACGCTAGCTTCTAACCTGGTCCTTAATTACCTGCAAATCACTGAAGTCACATGAGTCTGTGTACTGATCTTTCATTAACTTTTCTGAAGTTTGCCAATGTTTGACAATTGATCCCCTAACAATTACACTAGCTTTCAGTGTGATTACCACTTTCAGCTTGCTCTTATGGATACTTAGTATACCACTTAAATCTCCCAGGTGCATATTTTTTTTGAGTCATTCAGAAGGTCATTACTTAAGATCACATTTAATTATCCAATTATTTGTTCCCAAAGGTAGAGTACTAGGGATCAAGAAGTATAGCATGTGAAAGTACTCCCTATTGAGTTTCCATTTTTCTAAAACCTAAGTATTTATTAGTAGTTCTTTCTTTAAGCCTGAAATTTACATAATAATTTTCATGAACAGAAAAGCCTCTCTGGTGAATCCCTAAGCATTTCCGCTTATTTTTCCTTCCAGAATAATTTAGGCCAAATTGGTGGATAGTAGAACTTAAATATTTTGCAAGATATCTTGTTGCTGTTTTCTTCCACAAAGGGCAAGAAACTGAACATTTTTGTCTGAGTGAGAAGTCACCTAGTCAGGATCGATCCCCTGAAATGAAGTTTTCAGTCTACCCAATAGAATCTGGATATTAGTTAAACTAGTTTTATACTAAACCACATGCCACAATAATAATTCTGCCTCATACATTCTAGTTTTGATAAGAAAAATGTTATTTCTGGCTCAAGCACTGAATAACAATAGATAAAAAAGTAACATCCTGACAGAAATGGAACAGACATTCCCCTTGGTCTGAATTTATTTACCATTTGGACAATAGTCATCTACACGTAATTGAAATAGCAAAGCAGTGTACATGGCAGAGTGGAGAAGGGAAGAGAGGATCCTCAAGACAAGACAATCAAATGCTGACTATCTGCTAGAGATAAATCCTACTAGTGATATTCTGCACCAGACTGCATTGATGCTGTGATATAAAAAGGGATAGCTTCTGTGATAAAGAAAAAGGATAGCTTCTTTCTGGCCTAGTTCTCTTCAGTACTATAGTACTGTTTTTTTTTACAGTTTATGTTTAAGAGAAGTTAATAGAAGGTCTTAGAAAGACAATGCCCCCATTCAGAGATAGCTGAACCTTTGTTCACTGTGTGGTGCCTGTTAGTATGACTTCCCAATCTCCTACCTTTCCCAAGACAGTATTAGCTATTTCCCCCATTCTTGCAGTGGGCCTCAGGTATGGGGTTTTTTTGTATCACTGATGCCTGTTCAGTCTGTTAAGAACTTCTCTACTCTTTCCTCCAGTTTTATTATTAGTGTACAGTTGCAAAAGTAATACCAGTTATGCAATAGGAACAAAGCAAAAGAGAAAAAACCACGTATTTTCAACCAAATTGCTCAGGCACATCTTTTGTTTTCCCAGGCTGATGGACACCACTGTAAGACAACTCCTCTATACCGTTCTCTAATTCGTCTTATAGGTCTGTTATTAAACTTTGTGGTAGCTTTTTTGATCTGATGTACTTCTAGGACTATTCTTGTTGTGGCATCATTTCTTAACAGCCTCAGAGCTTATGAAATAGCATATCTTGACCCATCCTTTTAATTTCAGCACCTATTTTTTTCTCTTTGCTATCCTTTAAATTAAAACTACTTCTTTATATGGCAAATATTTTAGTTGCTGTGAAACAGACAAAATTAATTACTACTGAGTTGTAATTTGCCTACATTCAAAGGTTTGACCTACCCAAATGTTTTCCTTTTTCCACAAATAACCAAACACTACTTCCTGTAACCTTCCTGTCTTCTCACACTTGAACCCCACCATACAAGATCCATTTACATCATGATACACATACACCAATTATGTTTTGTATACTTTTTAAGCTTATATTACATCTGACTACTTATTGATAGAAGATTTTGTAATGCATTTGTCTGAAACCCCTTTGATTGCCACAGGTGACTCATAAACTTAAATTCCCCTATCCATAGCTCCAAACTCATGCATATATGTCCAAGCATGTAGTCATGTTAGGAAAGTCAAAGTCCACCTGTAACTTAATCTGGTAAATGACGTCAAAGGCAAAAAGAAAGACTTCTGTAACTATGTAAGTGGCAAAAGGGAAACTGAAGAACATGAGGTCCTACTGCTGAATGGGACAGGGGACCTAGTGACCTAGAAAATGGAAAAGGCTGAGGTACTGAATGTCTTCTTTATCCCAGTGTTTGCTAGTAAGATCAGCCTTCAGGAATCCCAGACGTCTTAGACTGGGGGGAAAGACTGGAGAAATGGAGATGTGATCCTGCTGGAAGAAAATTGGGTGCGATTATACTTAAGTAAACTGAATTTACATAAATTCATGAGTCCTGATGTGATACGTGCAGAAGTACTGAGGGAATTGGCCAGTGTAATTGCAAGGCCACACTCGTTAATCTTTGAACAGTCATTGCAACTGGGAAAGAATACTGAGGGCTGAAGGAAAGCAAATGTCACACCTATTTTCAAGAGAGACAAGAAGGATGACTACAGGCTGACTGCCCTTACCTCAATTCTTGGAAAGGTGGTCTAGCACATATTCCTGAAAACCATTTCCAGCTACATGGAGGACAAGAAAGCTACAAGAAACCAACATGGATTCACCAAGGGAAAGTCATGTTTGACCAAACTGATAACCTTCTACAATGAAACAACTGGCTTATTATAATAAATGAGAGGGTAGCAGTGGATATTGTCTACCTAGGCTTCAGGAAGGTTTTTGACAGATCCTCATAGAGATACTGACGAAATATGGGCAGGATGAGCAGGTTAAAAACAAATTTAATGTCATGCTCAGACAGTGATATTCAGTGTTATAAAGGAGGCCAGTAACTAGTGATGTACCCTAGAGGTCAATACAAGGACTAATGCTACTCAAGATCTGCATCAATGATCTGGATGATGGAATAGAGTGTACCTTCAGGAAGTCCTGCTGATCATGGTGGATATCAACTTGAACATGAGCTAGCAATGTGCCCTTTCTTCAAAGAAAGTGAATGGTATCCTGATATGCACTAGGCAAAGTATTTCCAATAGGTCAAGGGATGTGATCCTTCCCTTCTACTCAGGTGTCATGAGGCCACACCTTGAGTGCTAGGTCCAGTTCTGGGCTGCCCAGTACAAGACAGACATGGACATACTGCAGACTTGAGTGAAGGACCAGAAAGATGATGAAGGGACTGGAACAACTCTGATTAGAGGAAAGGTTGAGAAATCTGGAGCTGTTTAGTCTGGAGAAAAGAAGGCTCAGAAGGGATCTTATTGATGTATACAAATACCTGAAAGAAGGGTGCAAAGAGGACAAACACCAGGTTGTTTTCAATAGTGCTCAGTGACAGGTCAAGGCAACAGGCACACACTGAAACAAAGGTAGTATTTTTTACCATGAGGATGACTGAGCATGTGCACAGGTTGCCCAGGGACTTTGTGGAGTCTCCATCCTTGGAGATATTCAAAAGATACCTGGACATGATCCTGGGGAACCTTGTATAGGTGACCCTGTTTTAACAGGAAGGTTGGACAAGATAACTTTTCCAAAGAATCCTTACAGTGGAGATGATTAGATTTGCTGTCAGAGAAAACAGAAACATGAAAAGAGATGGGCAATGCAGTATGTTAAAAAATTGTCTTTGCAGTATCCTTCAGGATGCATCTGAATACAACATGACTGTATTATTCCTTCCAATAAACTTGTGCTAAGACCATGGCCAACAATCTAAGCATAGGCTTTTCAGATTTGTTTATTTTCAGGAAAAAAAAGTGTATTCTGAAAAGAAAGGCTTATCTATCCATTAAGATATAAGGCATTGGGCTTCTTACACCTCTTTCTCACCTAATATCAAGTGTTACTATCTTATAAATACATTCTAGAAAAAGTATTTATTGGTAATATTTATATCCTATCATTTTGTATACGAATGTTCTTCATTTCTATCTTCAAATGCACATTCAACTAGCTAATGTGAATGAAGGTTTTAGTTTCCTTTGCTCTCTGTAATTCAATTTGAGCAGAGTAATACTTTTCGATATACTGGTATTTTTGATATCAGCATCCTAACTGCAAACATACACTGGTTTTCCTTTCTATTTAACTTTTCCAACATTTCTTGTCTTATTTTATAAAGCTCTTTCCATATTACCTAGAAGAATACAACTAAACAACTGAGTAGTATTGTTCATTTTAGCTTGCAAACCAAGGAAGACTATGGTCTAGAATAATTGAGTTCATGTAGTTCCTTCAATTTTGCTGTTCAGCATGTATTACAAAAATCTACTTCCCAACAATAAGTCACCTTCCTATAGCTAAATAAAAAATATGCTTAATATCTGAGGTGAAACCACAGAAAAATTTTGACATTCTTTTCACTTTTGTTTGCGTTAGCTGTGTTGGATTATGACACTCATCCTTCCTTTCATACTACACTTTCTATTTGTGCAACATTTATGTCTTCAGTGAGTGAGAAAGAAAAGAATAAAGAAGGTGTGAGACTTGAATAGCACAAAAAAAAAAAAAAAAGTGTCCTGAGTCTCAAAAATAAACAGTAGACCATTTTTTCTTGTTTTAGCTCTTACAAGTAGTATTGGATTTTGTTTATTTGAGGAGGGGTGGCATTTTTTTTTATTCTTGTGCACTTTATAGCACAGGTATGGGTTCTTTGGGAGCTCTTCTAGCTTTCCTAGCAACATATAGTGCTGTCTCCATACAGCCCCACTAAGCTCAGGCTGGCTTTGATTCCCAGAAGTATTTCATTGACTTCCCTTTTACCAGCACCCTGTCTGTCAGGTTTTTTCATTATACATGTACTTTGAAGATGAAATACATTTTTTAGATTTGATTGTAGGAAGATCAAACTGTGCAACCAGTATTGCACTGAGTCCACTTGCAAGTGAGACTAGAACTCAACATAAAACTGTAAGTCATTCTCTTGACATTGTGCAGAAATGTCCAACAGAAGTAATGAAAGTAGACTGCATCAATAGGTATTTCCCTAAGAACTGACTTTGAAAAAAAAAAAAGAGGAAGATTACCTTTCCTGTTAATTTTCTATTTAAAAGCTTTCCTGAGCACAGGGGTGAGAAAATGTCACAGAAGTGAACAAGCAAGGACACAAGTTGCTGCTTCAGCCGCTGCAAGGGTATCAGGAGCATCAGTTTCAAAGGAGTGACAGAATGAGATCTGGTAGACAAAGAGATGTGCCAGCTGTTGAATCCTCCACAAGGTTATGTGTCTCATATCCTCTATTAGGATTTGTGATTTTCTAAATATTTTTCTTCCTTTTACATCTCAGGTTGCCTGCAAAGCTCTGAAGAGGATTTAACAATGATTAGGGCAGTGATAAAGGAAACCTTTTCCTCCCTCAGCTCCTAAGCAAAATACAAACCAAGCAATTTGTAGCTTAAAAAACATTCTAGTCTTTACCAATAGTTAAATAATGTAGATAAGCTAGGATTTTTTAGAAAGGACTTAAATTAATTTTAATTAGTCTATAACCATATTAACTACAGAATAATTTGTGTTTAGGAGGAAGGCTTTAAATAACTGCCTGAGACAATTAGTTGAAGTGGGATATGAAAGAAAGCCTATACCAATAAATTCATTATATCAGGCTATCTGGAATAAGAATATCATACATAAATATTCTTACTGAAAACTTAATTAGTAGGAATGTCTTTAACTGAGGCTACAGCTGGCACAAATAAACCTGGCTCTGGCGAAGAAATGATGAAAAAATGTTTTCATATATAATCCTATTCTACTACTATGAGTTTATTTTGAGATCCACAATAGCTCAGCAAAAGATTTTGCCTAATGAACACGCATCCAAACACTCACAAATATTTCTCACCTCTTACATCAGAAATTTCTATTTCTCTGATTCATTTAAGTGAATACAAAAGAAAAGATAAACACAGACCTTGAAAGGTGTAGCAGCAGAAAAAGTCTAATACATATTGTTGAACTTTTTTATGACTTACAGTACTAAAGAACTGCCTGACATATAAATAATCAATATAGTTGACTTGCAGACAGAGTTCCCTGTAGTATGCCAGAAAAATATTTGTTGTCCCTGTGGTCTAAGATTTTTGCATATATATTTCTGATTTAGCAGAAAGAGGCATGGCATTTCAATACTGCTTAAATCACAATCCAAACAGACTGTACATATCAAAAGGCTTATGGAAATGCTTTTTGGTTTGGTTTGCTTTGCTCCCCTCAAGACAAGAACTAAATTACAATCAAAAAATCCATTCCTATTAGCCTTATTGGAGGAGGTTGTGTAAGAAACTAGTAAAGGAAAAGTCAAAAATTTAGGTGTCACAGGAATGGGGTTGAAGAGAGATGTGACGTGCACATATAAAATGCCCTAGGTTTCATCTGAAGGATTGTTTTTTAGAGCTGTGAAATCATCACATTAGTCTTCAAATCCCACTTAAAACCAGCTTGAACTTGATGCTTTGTTCTTAACATTAATGTTTGTAAGAAGCTTTATGCAACTGTAAAACTTGCAAGTCCTCCCGCAATCCCCATGTTTCCAAAAAAATGATGATGACTATTATGTATCATTATTATTGAGGGGTGTTAGGTTTTTAATACAAAATTATTTTTTAAACATCATGTTGCCTATCAGAAGAAACCTGCTGGTGTTATACAACTTGCAACATTCCCTTTTGCCCTTGTCTTCCAAAGGGGAGTGTGACTTACAGTCTCTGCAGGTATACCCACATCTTGTCATAACAGTGACAGCTACTCCATTTCGCAAACTTTTTGAGATGGAGCAGGGAGGAGCGTGGGGAAGGTAAGCCATCTCAGAAAGAGGTTAGCTGCAGTTTATCAATTTGAATGTCCAATTACTAGTAAAAATCACAGATTAACTAACTTTTCTCACCATAAAAATGACATGAGAAATGTTCAGATTGTAAAACTCAGCAGGAACCAAACCTCCAAGGTTTTTAAGTTTTCTGTGTTGCAATCCTAAGAGGAAAGAATACTAATAATTTTGGCATAACATATATTTCTGAAGAATGGAAGAAGATTTCACTATTATCCAAAATATTTTCACAAAGTAAGAAAAAATTGTCTTATACTTTGTGCTCGAGCTAGAAAGCCCGACAACGAAATAGTATAAACCCTCTTCCAGGAAGGGAAAACAGCAATTATAACAGTTTAAGTGCCCTGTGCCTCTCATCCTAATCCTGTTGCCTTTTGAGCAATAGCTGTAATTTAGAGCTAAACTGAACTTGCCCTTTAGCTGAAACAATATTATTCTGCATATCCTGGTACTAAGACCTAGGACTGCATATAGTTTCCCTCATTCTTTGCCATGAATGTAAGTCAAATTTGGCTCTTTTTGGTCTTCATGCCTCTTTGTTTAATTTGAAATGTACAATTTGATACAAATAATCACAGGAGAAATTGTTAAAAAATTTATTTTGAGTGTCTTGAACTAAAACTTCAGCAAAATTGTAGTGGAAGCATAAAATAAATTCATATTTAAAGAGACAGTATTTTATTTTGCAGCTTTTTTATGAGAACTTTTTATAGACTAAAAGTATTGCAAATTTTCAAAAATACACACACATATACATGATAAATCTCCCCTCCAGATTTCTGTACATTAAAACAGCATTCTTTAAAAAAAAAAAAAATAAAATAAAGTTCACAATGTGAACAGTAAAAAGACAGATTTTTGTTGGGCTTTTTCTCCTTTTTTTTAATCAATTTGAATAAGTTACCATGTAACTGAACTGAGAACTTACATCTATTCTGGGAAGAACCAGATTGCCCATAAATCATAAACTCACCAAAAAAAAAAGTAATTTATTATGTAAGTATTCATTTTGTCATTTCAACTTTTACTGAAAAGACATGATAAGCAATCCAGGTTAGCACAACAATTATACTACAAATCAAGTACTAAATGTCTTAACTATTGATGTTATCATTATCAATAATTTTAGCTTAGCTGATGTTCAGGGTTTCTAGAGCACATTTGTCCCCAAATGTACTAACTGTGCACCTCTATTCATTTTTACCTCCTCAGATATACAGGGGTGCTGTAATTCTGAATATCTCCTTAGTAAGTTGGTAGTATATGAGAAAAAGCCTGCAAGGGAAAAACATGGTGGAATCAATTATACAGTCCTAACAATGTGAGTATTTCAGCACAAAATGTTGACATAACAGCAAGCAGTTTTGCAAGAACAAGTCTGAATCCTTAGAATACGTATAATGTAAAATCAATTTCAGGAGTTTCAGCCTGACAGTATGTCTCAAAAATCTGAGCTTTATAGCAGCATGCATGCTGATAATATGCATTCATATTCAGGGTGTATAGAATGAAATTGTGTGAAAGACATAAGTCGTGATATTGGTGTTGGTTCCTTGTTCAGTTAAATGTTATATGACCTGACCACAGTTTGCACAGGAAGGTTGAACATTTATTTACTATACACACCACTGGTGCTGGCTGAAGAGAACAGACTTCATGTTGATGGAGCTCTCCAGTTCATCACCATGACCCTTTTTCTGCAAGGAAAATTGAATTCTTAATAACCAAAGTGAATACCCGTCCTCCAGCTACATTAACTGTTTCAGAACATCATGTAAAAAAAAAAATAAATAAATAAATAGTTGGAAGTTCTCCACTGTGAAACAAAAAGAAGCTGAAGGGAACTACATTTCTGAAAGAAACAGGCACTGTGGTTATAACTGTTCTGAACATAGTAGCAGAAATGAGTGTAAACACTATATATAATAAATGAAACACTGCCAACAGCTGTTATTAAGGTTACATTCAGAATTGTGTTGCAAACTGAAAATGTTTTCAGTTATTCAATTTTTTTTTGAAGTATGCATTCTTCAACCTACTTTTTTTTCAGGCAGAACATAGCCAAAATCTACTCTTGTCGAAGTGTGCTTCAGAAAACTTTTCTCAAAGAAGGACTTAACAGAGTTCACTTTCATCTTATAAAAATACATATGCCCCATTTTTAAAAACTTCAGGACAAAAATTAGTAAGATGACCAAAATTTCGAGGGAATTTTTAAGAAGTGACTTTCACTGTGGATATTCATCTTTGATGTGGCCAAATTTAAGAGATTCAAAATGTGTTTCATGCATTTTTACTGTGTGAATCAGCTAATATGAGTAGAGAATATTTGCACTTGGGATCAGGAACAGAAAAGAAAAAGAAATCTTCCTAAGCTTCTCTCTCAAACTTCCTCAAAAGTGGAAAATTATTTTCTAAGGCCTCGATTCAGGAAAGCAATTAAACCTGTTTGGATGTTTTGCTGTGCTTGAAGTCAAAGGCAGCAACAAGTACAAATCAAATGGAAGTCCTTGAAAATATGTCCTTATTACTCACCGGAAATTGATTGCTCACCAACTATATATAACGAGATGAGTAACTGCCTGTGTGTTAAGATTTGATTATTTACAGAGGCTATATAGACTAGGACAACTGTTGACAGGATTGATCCAATTCGAAACAAATAACAACAGCAAAAAGCAATAAATCAAGGAAAGACATAACCTTGCATAATTTATAGAATTGTCAACATTGTATTTGAAGATCTCATATGTTTGTAGCATGACTTGTATACATATATATGTGTATAAATATATCCTTATATGTTAAGTATATATCCAATAACTGTACATGTAAAATATTGGTTATATCTAAAACATTAATTGTCTTTCAGACTCAGCTTTTTTTAGCATAATTTTTAGTTTTAAGACATTTCTGCAAACTACATTAAAATATTAAGATTCAGCTTGTCTGCCTGCAGAAAATTTTAATGGATGCAAGGCCCAACATCTCTACCACTTATCCTGATGGAAAGAATATGTGCTCACATACTTACATAAAATTATGACTAATATTTATTGGTGTCTGTTAGTAAAATCTCTTGCTATTCGCACAAAAGTATTGTTTGCTCGTGCCAGTTATTCTGTCAGGGTTATAAAGTGCATTTTTCCACTGAGAAAGCATACAATTTTTGATATTCTAGTAAAATTAATTAAAATCAGAAGTTTAATTTAAGTTTTAGCATTTTCACTATGAACAAAGTTATAAATATACATTCTGGAAAAATGTAGTAGGTTTTTTTTTTTAATCTATCAAATTTTGTGCCCCTAACCAATGTTAATTTACAAAACTACTCATGCACCTTTCTACATAGAACAAGCTTAATTTTTAAATTTTTTTTAATGCTAAAGCATATAACTGAGAATAGACAAGGCACATTTTGAAGTAGAAAACCAAATAACACAATAGCACATATTCCTGCTATTAAAAAGTTACATGACCTGTTAATAATAATGCCTTATGACAGAGTGCAAAAAAAATACAATTAATCATAACTAACAACTGTCTCAAAGATAAATTTGCCTTTCTGCATACTGTCAAGTGTGTGAATATTTACAGAAGCAACTAGCTTCCATCTAAAAGTAACTATACTAAGTAATATTAATATCATAATATAACCAAGTATAATTTCTTTATAAGGAAAAGTCAAAAATACTAAACATTTAACCACGGGTACAAATACAAATATTTTTATCCTTCTGGGTATATTTAGTATTAGAACAGCACAAATTCAAAACAATTTTGTATTTGCAAAGTCAAACATATTTCTACATTCAGTAAAAGCATAGTCAGTAAAAGTGTAGAAATGAATTTATACCTTACTGTTACAAATTCTGTTTCAAAATGGGATAACTTGCAGTGTGGAGTGAAAATTAATTTGCACCTCAACAGATGTAAGTGAAGAAAAAATTACCCATCTGCCAGGTAAGAAATTGCTTTAAAACATAACTTTAAAACAGAATGAGAAGTGTTAGCTTTCCTTAAAATTGAGTTTACACCTTGCTTTTGTGGGGGAGTATAGGCAATGAGGTCACCCAGCCTATATGTTAAGGACCCCTACACAAATCTTCATCCTTCCAGAAGTCTTGCTATACATGCGAAAATCAGAGTTTATAATCAGAGTTGATTTACATGAGCATCTACACACAACATAGATACAGGTGCTATTTCCACAACGTTAACAATTCTGTCATACTTTTAAATACATATTGGTACTGGTCATTGAAAGGATCTTGTAAAAATAGAAAAGTCTAGGTCTTGCTTTTTCAAATTTTTTGTTGTCTGAAAGATTACTCATGGTCATGAAATAACTGTAACAAAGGTTTCAATCAACTCACTAAATGTTAATCCTTCAAGCTGTGTCTACAAGCTCAGAAATGCTACCTCTCAAAGGCAAAAAGTAAGCATAAACTCCTTTATTACAGAAGCATTTAGGTAATTTTAGTGACCTGTGAGTTATTTCGATTAGCTTGAAAATGATGGTGGAACTAGCTAACTTTGATGCATCTCTTTTTCCCTCAAGACAGATAGAATTAACAATAAGGGTATGTCTATCTTCTTAGTTACTGCCCTATCTAAATCAGTAGCCAGCTCCAAAGATCTCTTACTTTGATTCTCTCATCATCCCAATCTCAACATCTCTCCAGCATACCACTGATTTGGTCTTTGTAAGTGTGGCTCTTTCTCCCCACAACACAGGAATTGCCAAGCACAATTGCCTTCAGGGAGTCCACATTTCTGAGTAGTGCCACATCTCCTTGGCAGTGCGGTACTACCTAAGTTTAGACTTATGGACAGGTATCACTTTAATAAAAAAGCTTTGTTGCCTCTTCTAATTATCTTTCAAACCATAGCAGCTACCCATGTTTGTTTATTCTTACAATAGTATTTACATGTCCAAATTAGCTATGCTCTAAAGTAATGCGATTGTCAGTTTTGTGAAGCAAGCATATTCATTCTTTCAGAACCGCATACCCAAGTTGCTCCAGTTGGCATCCTAGGATTTCATGAGTCCAGTTTGAGGAACAGAAACCCCAAACTGGCCAAATTCCCAGTTCCATGCACGAAATCTGGGATACTTGAACCAGCTTTCAGCCTGGGCTGCCCTAAAGCTATGTATGTGATTACCCCAGCCTCCCCAGCACTTTTACACAAAAACTAGCAAAGCATCATTCAGCTTCATGTCACAATCTTGCCTGTATTCTGATGTAAACAGTGTCAAAACAGAGAAGTATCCATTTTGTAAGAACATTTCTGACCTGAGAAAGGCCCAGAAGACTTGTAAAAGGGCAGCATGTTGGCAGATCTCTTTAGTGACATATCCTCACAAAGACAAAGCCAAGCACAGAGCCTGAAGGTAAATCAGAATGTCTGCAACAGATGGAAACTCTTCCGCTATTTCTAGAGACCTCATGTTTGATGTCCACATTGGAAACAATGAATGCCAAACACTTTACTAGGCAAGTGGTGAATGTCAGAGTGAATGGGCAATACAAATAAGTCAAAGTACCACAATATACCACAAGCTGAGTATATTATTTGATGAGCACACTGCTGTGTTCATTATAAACATTTTTTTAACAGTGCTTAACCTGACTTTTTTTTTTTCTTTTTTTTCTTTTTTTTTTTTCTGTAAAAGAACCTAAAACGATGGGAACCAAAGGTTTCTTTGCCCAGATGGCTGGACTTTGAACCATCCAGATGGAAGACAGCAATTCCTGCCTTGATTTCTGGCAGATTTCTGGAGTCCACAGGCTGGGGAAAGCTGTTCCAGACATGCTGTGGTCCCCCATCATGTTTCTCCAATGCAAACAGCCACCACGGCTTAGAAAAGGTTCAATGTGAACTTCAAGGATTTCAGAAATCCCTGTACTAACCAGAATGCTGCTGTTGCCTCCAGAGCTACCGGAAACTGAGGACTTGGTATGGGTTCCCAAGGCTCTTAATTCTTAGGTAACTCTGCCTTATGGAAAATTTGAGTACTTGGAACATCCCAGTGGCCTTCCTAGTGAAGTTGTCCTGCAGTTATTGGCACTGACAATACCACTTGGCATCTGCAAGGAACTTGTGAATATGTTTTGCTTCTGAAATAGCTATTTGCATCTTGAATCTGTGTCTCAATGTATTCTACTTGGCCATGCTACTTACTGGCATATTTCAGCTTTGCCTTTGGCTCAATGATCATAAATCCTAATTATTAGATGGAAACATATTTGTCTAGTGTAGAATCAGAAAGGAAGAGGTGTTGTGTAGCTGCTGTTACACTCCTACATAATCAGTAAGATGTCAACCCTTATCCTTGAAAAGAGCTATTATTCCTGTGAGATCCAGAACTACAAACTGTTAAGAAAAAGACTGTATGTATACCCAATGAATATACTCATACAAGCATACATATAAAGGGAGGCCACATATGAAGTAGGAGAGGCAGAAGGAGACAGAATATATGCCACAAGAGAATTAATGTGTCTTACAAAATGACACAAGATATTTTCACCAAGCTACACTGGCAGAGTTTATGTTAAGAAATTCAAAAATTCAAAGAAACAATACTACCATTAAAAATGTTTAGAAAAGAGATTGAGGCAGAGAAACATAGTATAGTTTCTTTTGAATTTTCAGGTGTTATTTTTAGACAATAATTAAGGCATATTCCACTGTTGAATAGGAATAGGCTAAATCAGTTACAGAAAGATAAAGTTTGACATGTATTTTCTCTGCTGTTGCTGTCCAGTTCCAGAGGCATTTTGAAATGCATACCTGACAGGTGCTCAGAGGTAACACTTGTGAGGCTCATAGTGAAGAGTCTTTTCATTCAGAGCACTGGAAAACCAAAAAGCGTGAGAAGATGCTTCAAACACTTTGTTTGCTTCATCAGGTACACAGCAGTTTCTCTCTGCAGATTGTTTTGACAACATACTTCACCTCTGCACTCTTGATGTGAGAAAAGGTACTGCCAGGTCCCAATGGGGACTATGGGGGCTCCCCTGAGGTCCATCAGGGCAGGACTTGGCAGCCAGATCCTGTCTCACCATCCCATCCAGGAGCAGGGCAGCCAGAGGGCAGTGGGTCAGCCCCAGCCTCGGGCAACAGACACCTCCCTGGGGACAAGCCAAAGCCAGGAAGGGAGGTGGGCCCATGTGTGGCCTGGGTTGGTGGGTCCCATGGCTTGGCTGTGGGGAGCTGGAGACCGGACCTTCTGCAGGATCAGTGAGGCAGGGGCTGATGGCTCAGGGGCATGACATGGGGTCTTAGGCCATGGGCAGTGTGGGGAGAGCCCCGTGGTGGGAAGGGACAGGCAGGGCTGGTGATGCCTTAAGGCATCCCAGTAAGGAGTTTAACAAGTTTGCCATTCTGGTGACAGAGTTGGAAAGCAGATGATGAAAGGAGGTTCAGTGTTTCATTCATCAATTTTACTTTCCCTAGTTTTAGGTGTTTGTGGTAAAAAATATATGTCAACCTTCTTACAACTGACATGTATTGTTTTAAAAAAAACAAAGTGATTAATTCACTAAGAAATGAGATTTCATAAAGTTGATGTAAATAATGTCCCAAAATGCAGACTTTTCCACAACTCCTTGTGACAAAATATTTTCCCTTTGGAAACACCTGTTGATAAAATTTGGGGTTTTCCTATTGGATATAATTAATTCTGACAAAATAAAGTCCCAAAGACTGTCATGTTTCATTATTTACTCTTGTTTTCAAATACAATATTATAAATATTATATAATTTTATATAGAATTTATTAATTAGACTAACAACAGTACGTTATCATTTTTCCTGGTAAAAAATGAAAAATTCTGAAACAAAATAATTTCAAGGAACTTTGTTTCTCACAAATGTACTGATAGAAATTCTGTCAACATACACATGATTTCACATATCAATCAATATTTTATGTACAATAAAAAAATAATATTTTACTTTAATAGACTGAAATAGATCTTGAAGAAATATTTGCAAATGTGTACAAATGAGTAATGTCAATGTAGCAATATAACTTTTAATGAGACTTCTATTCATACTCATGTTTATACCCCATATATTTTCAACTGGGAATTTTCAGCTTTCTACAGAAATACATAATTCCCAGTTTCTGCATTATACTGTGATCCCATATTGTCTGTGCTAGCAGTGAGTGGCCAGCACAGCTGTAAAATTGCTGAGGATAACTCATATAATGCCATGAATGCAGCAGGAATGATCTAGATTTCTTCTCTAAGTGGATAGAAAGGGCCAAAGGTGTTCCTTTGAAAAAAAGGAAATTCAGGCATAAAGCACATGTAGTATATTGACATAGGAGCTGACTATACAGTCCAATCTGAGACCTGTGCATTCAGGTTTTAGTGATGAGTTACGATGTTGTCAAAAGTAATTTGTTTCTATTTCTGGCTATTGAAATGACTTATAAGGCAGCAGCCTCCAGAAGTTTCTAGGCACCGTGTGTAGAAGTATGACCTTTTCATGTAATGGAGCTTTTCCCCTTTTATCTGCTGATCTGCTTCTTGTACTGCTTAAATGAATCTGTCTATTCATGCTCTGTCTCCTGCCCCTTCAATTTTTGTATTAATACAATATCATAATACATAATAGTACATACATCACATAATAATACATTATAATAGTAATAAAATACTTAATCTAGACAGTAGTAGAAGACTGTGGAACATAGATTGTAGATGCCTGTAGATGAACATCATTTATTGTAGAAAGAATTATAAATGTGATATATGGTCAGATCTTAAAGAACTTGATGTTTATTTGCCTTATGAAAACATAAGACTATGTTCTGTAGCTATGGTAGTTCGGCAAACAATTGTGTAAGCTCACAGAACCCCAGCTGAGCCTAAGAAAATTGCAAAGATGGCTTCAGCAATTGTAATTACTTTCCTGCAGATTCAGGCATGGACGGTTAGGGCTTCACAGGTTATCTGCATGTGCACCCTTTACTGACAAAAAAAGGATGGAGAGGAGATGAGAGACATAGCAAGGTCTGGAGCAGAGATCAAACCCAGAACCCTCAGGAACAAGAACATTTTCTGACGCTAAAGGTACTGTCTGTTATGTTCTATGAATTAGCCTTTGTGAATTGCCCTCACCTGTCACCAGGACAGTGCAAACAGCAGCACTATCTGCTATCCAAAAACCTGGGGGAAAAAAAAAAATCTTTACATAGGTTGCAGATCAGAGACATGTTTATTGGTGGGCCAAATCTCTCCTTGAATAGTTCAAGCTAGTTTGGAGAGAAAAAAAAAATAAATAATTTGAGTAATAGTTGTGAGATGATTAAGATGGTAACTATGAAATCATAGAGAAGATATAAAAATAGATCAAAACTATGAATTCTTAATGCAGTTTTGCAATAACCTCATTTTTAGATAGATGCATGTTGTTTAAACATGGTAAGTATTGAAGATTTAACCACAGCATTTCTACAGAGCTTCATGGGGTTACCGTCCATCTCAAAGTGGCCAGTTAGTACTGTTAGGATTAAATAGATGTTTCAGATACCAAGAAGTAGGGCAATAGGAAAAAGATGTCCCCATAAGAAAAAAAAATACAGAAAGGAAGAAAACAGAAAAAAAATCTGATGCTGTAAAGAAAGAGAAACTGCAGTGAAGCATCTGATGAAACACAAGCAGCTTTTACTAGGGGAAAGGCAGAGAAAAGCAAGGCATCAGGAGAAAAAAAATGCTCTTTATCTCTCTTACCCATATTCTATATTTCTGTAAATTGCTCACAACCAGTTTGGTTTCTCTTCCCCGGAAAACTGTTAGTTTTGAATTTTGAAACCCCAAAGTGGAATGAAAAGTATTTTCAAAAAATTATTTAAAAATAGAAATAAACGTTTGGATGATTATATGCTATATACTAACCCAATTATAGCTTTGAAAAAATAAAATATTTTCAGTGAAAGAATACCAGATCATCCACATTTTATGTGGCAAATTATGAAAACATCTTATTTCAGTAAGACTGAAACATATTGTTTTAGAAATTTTTCAGCTGAGATAACAAAATCAAAACAAAATATTTATTAATTTTCTTTTTGAAATACAGAGTTAATCTATTTCTGCCCATGGAATATTTTATTTTACTCAATCAGTATTTCATAAGGGAAAAGATGCTTCATCTGAATGTTTGTGAGCAGATGTCATGCTACATGTAGTGTTAGGTTAATGATTGGACTCAAAGTTTTCAAATGTCTTTTCCAACCAAAATGATTCTATGATTCTGAGAGGTGTTGTAGACATATTCTTGATTTTATGTAGATTGCACTCAAAGAGTAAATTTTTCATTGTGCCTATAGAAAGCCATAGAGCTATCCTTCATAGCCACCTTGGATATGGGTATGAAAAATGACATATATTTAGACTAATATCAACATACTTGTTTGAAGGTCATGTTAAACTTGTGGTCTTCAAGTTCCAGTCTGTGGATCCTCAGCTGCCACTGAACATCTTTTGAGGTGTCTCAACAAATAGCTGAGAAAAATACATCTGTATTAAATAGGTTAACAAGTTTTTCATAAGAACCTTACCAGAAGCAAAAGTATTTTAGGGATTCACAAACGGAAAAAGGTTGAAAATCTACTATCTACGCTATGCCACACTGACAGGCATTGAGATGTCTTTCACTGAGAAGCATGGTATAGCAGCACACACACAGACCACTACTGCATTACATATATTAACATTCCACAGAGGGTTTTTTTTCCCCAAGTAGTTTTACACGATAAGGTAAAAGTTTCTCACCATCATATTCTTCTATACATAAATAAGTTTAACAAATTAGACCATGCCCTTAAATATTGTGATAAATATAAAAAATGAAAACCCAAGAGCAGAAAAAAAAATAAAAGTATATTTCAAATTCCCCAAATATAAGACCAAAAAAATGGGAAATTCCTGATATACTTAAATAAGAAAATTCACTGTTGGTAGCTAAACTAACTTCACTTTTCCTCTCTGGAATTTTTACCTCCATATAACACAGAATAATTGAAGTTCTAACAGAAATAGAGGAAAATACAAGATATAAATAACCAATACATTAAAACTCAAGACTGTCACCAGCAAGCAAAACACTATATTCCTGTATATACCTCCATTAAGACAACCACAATACCAGAAATTGACATTGTTTGTGGAATTGACTCAGATTAAAGTTTTCTTAAATGCAGCTACACAAGAATTGATTTTAAAAGAGCTACTCACATGAATCAGCAGAGTGTGTTTTCTCCCACAGCACAGCTGGCAGAGAATTCACCCCTCAGGAAACAACTACTGCAAACTTCAGCTTCTTATTGAAAACTGTGCTAATTATCAACATACAATTATCTATTCTGTCTTTCCTTTATCTTCTTGTCCAACCTGCAGGACCTGGTGATTGTTAATTAAGGAGGGGAGGTAAGGTTATCTAATATACTTTCATCATTCCTTGTCTGCATAGCATTTACATTCTTTACAGTTAATCTATATGTCATTTTCCAAAGGTGTTAGACCAGTGCTTAGATGAAAAACGTTGTGCACTACTACTTACTAACTCTGTAGAGGAGGCATCAGTGATTGAGCTTCTTGGCCTCTGTCTGTCCTGCAATCATGTGTCCTTCTTTACATGGCAGCTCTGGGAAGTTACTGTCCTAAATTCACACAGAGCAGATTCAAGGGCCTTTTTAAGTCTAGATTAAACCTAAGCAGTCATCAAGATGTTTGATAAGCCAAACCATTGATTATTGTCTCATCTTCTGATTCCCCTGTATTTAATCAGGTCTTGGCAACTGTCTGAATCGACAACAAAAGTCCCATATGGATTTCTGATTCTGCTTTCTGAAATTTAGCAGCCTGAACTGGAATTCAGCTGACTTTACTGAATTTAGTCTTATTTTTTCCTTCTTTCGCTATACTACCATCTTTTCCCTATGCTGTGCCCACACCACCTGTTAATCCATCTGGGCTGTTTCTGTGTCTGTTGCCTATATCCTATGCTTTGCTTGCCTAGCATTCAGTAGCTCTTTATCTGTGAATGAAGCCTGCTGCCTTCATCCTGACAAGCCTGCAAATCCCTACCCTAATTTGTTCTCCTTTTTATCACAACCCACCTCTATTTAAGATGTGTCATAAGGCTGAGTTAGCTAATATTCTGATACTCTAATGGCTCACCCACTTGCCTTTCTGAAGCTGAAACTAACTCACCCACACCTTCACCTGAGATTCCCCACCTTCTTCTGCTGGACCCTACATGACACCTGTATGTTTCCTTAGTGCCTATCTCCTTCATTGTAAGAACAGAATAACACTCTGCACAACTCCTTTCCTCATGCCCAAAATGGCAGGTACTCCCCCAATCTCTTAATTCTAGATTCTCTGTATGCACCATACCTTTACTCTGTCCTAGACCCCTGTATTCCTTTCCATGTATCCTTATTTATTCCTCCAATAGATTGTCATTCCTCTCTCTATTCATTTGCCAGAAACCCTCGGTAACTTGATGCCACAGTTCCCTAATATGTCCATATCTTCTCTATATATTACATAGTCCCATTTTTTTTCCCCACTTACAGCAGGACTCACTGTGTTTTCTGTTTCCTTTTGCTTTACTCCCATCATAGCATCACAGAATTGCAGGATGGTTGAGGCTGGATGGCATGTTTGAAGATCTAGCCCAATCCCTCTTCTTATAGCAGAGTCAACTAGAGCAGATTGCTCAGAGCCATGTCTGATCAGATGGACAGGAATGGAAAGGCCACAGCCTCTCGAGGCAACTTGTCACAGTGTTCAATCATCCATACAGTAAAAATGTTTTTTCTCGTATATTAAAGTAATGTCTAGTAAAGCAATCTATGTCCATTGCCTCTTGCCCTGTCACTGGTTACCTCTTAGAAAAGCCTGTCTTCATCACTTTTGTGTGTGTGTGTGTCCCCACATTTATTTATACATATTAATAAGACCCTTCACCAGTCCGAACAGTATCACCCTCTTCTCATATGTCAGACTCTCCAATTAAATCATCTTAATGGGTCTTCACTGGACCTGTTCAAGTATGTCCATGTTTCTCTTCACCAAATCACATAATCACATATTAATAGGTTGAAAAGCACCTCTTAAAATCACATAGTCCAACCCCTAGCTGGACCCTGCTGCCCATGTGGAATCATCTAAAGCAGGCTTCTTTCTTGTACTGGAGAGCCTGGCCTCACTAGAGCTGACCAGAGTGTAAGGATCACGTCTCAGCCTGGCAATGCTCTTCCTAGAGCAGCCTAAGATGTTGGCTGTCATTGCTGCAAACACACACTGCTGGCTAAAGTTCAACTTGTCCACTGGGATTCCCAGGCCCTTTTCTGCAAAGCTGCTTTCCCACCAGCCAGCCCTCAGCATCTGCCAGTGTGTGGAATTACTCATCCCCACACTAGAGATTCTTATTTCACTTCCATGTCTTTTTATCCCACCTTGTCTTCCAGGATTATAAGAAAGTATTGTAATCCGTGAGTGGAGATAAGTGGATACAGGTATGCTGAAACCTATCGTCCCCTTGCTAGATCTGCAGGTCATCAGGCACTATGGTAGATGAGATAAGAAAACAAGAGGGTCTCTGTGATTCCATCTTGGTTTTCCAGAGTGTCCATCAGGTTTGTGGACACTGATGTCAACATTTATCTGTAATGTTGCAATGCCCAGAAGTTGTAGTTGAAACTAATAACTTGCAAATATGACAGAATTGCCAAGATGGATCACAAGGTATTTTCAGGTGTTGTGCCACAGAATGTCCTTAACTTGTAAAGTGCCTTTCTGACACAGTAATTCCACTTATAGTTTTACTATGACATTGTTACTGTAAAGCCATTTGGAACCTGGTGATAATTGTATTATTTTCTTGGCAAGCGGTCAGAAAAACAATTCAGAACAATTTGTTAGAAATCCTGTGTAGAGATGAGACAGAGGTCACTGAACTACAAAGTCACCATCCTGCTTCTGAATACATATGCATGTTTCCATCATCTGTACTCATTTTCTGACAGTCTGTAATTTCTAAACTTGAATTGGTTCCATTTACCAATACTAACCATAATACCACCTATCAGACATTTATGCTGGGGAAAAAAAAAGAAAAAAAAAGAACCATATGCTCCTCATTTTCTAGCTGTTATTTCAATATTTGCAGCTTTTGCAGGGCTGAACTCCAAGTGTGGGAACATCATTTTCCTTCATTCCAATGGATTTCATGTGTACCTTGGCAACAGTTTGCTTTTAAGTCTAACTTCTCCTCATAGACTATTCTTTTGTGTGTTTCCAGCTGATCAAGCATCAGAAATAAAGATAAACTACTTCATGTATTTTCTCACATTTTTCAACTTGTTTCATTTGGATCCTCATTCAACACTATAAAGTATGACACAGCTTCTCAGAGACCCTAGTTGGAGTTGGTCTTCATATATGGTTACTTATAGCAAACTATTGAAAGCCACTCTTTTCCTCTGAATTAGTCAGATTATTCCACACAAGTAGATCTTCAGCAATTATAGTTTATATACACTAGTAGCCCAGTCTGTCTGTTCTCTGCATGTATCACAACATAACTTACATTCTTTATCTGATGTTTTGTATCTCAGCTGGTACTTAGCAGCAGCAAGGGTTGTAAGTTGAGCAGCAGAAACATGATTCCAGATAATTATTCCTCGAGCAGCTCTTTCTTCTCCTGAAGTTTTTCCTTTAAGAAAAGCCACAAAAGGGAATTACTACTGTGTTAAAACCACAGTTAATACCCATAGGTATCAAAACATTGTTTCTACACAAACTGTATTGCATTAAAAGCACTGGCAATGTAAGAACTTCCTTTTTGTGCTAAAATGGGATCTCAAAACAAAAACTCATGGTAAAAAATGAAATACTAAGTGTAATTAGAGAGGCTGTGGGATTCATCAGTCACTCTTTGGAGACTTGGCTTTAAATGAAACAACCCAGAAAGGTCAGAAAACAGAGAAGAGTACAAAAGGCCATATGCATACATGGGAGGAGTGACCTTGAGAATAATGAGAAGTAACCCTGAAAACAGGTTAAAGAGAAAGCCTTTAGGTCAGGGTCTGAAATGACATCGGGGCTGCAGGCAAGAAAAGCATTGCCAATTTTGGTAGTCCCTTGTGTTTAGGGAAACAGGACTTTGTATATTTTTTGTAAATGTGCAGTTACACTAGGACTCCTGACTCCCAGGTGGGTCCCCCTTGGCAAGTAGCCAGCTGCTTGAGTCAAGGGAACAAACACTACAGGCACTATTAAATTTCAGAGACAAAGTAGAGAAGACTAATTTCAATGTAACTTAAAACAAGGTAGTGAAACCAAGTGCAAAACTAAATATTATTATTTACCTGGAACTCAGGCCTGCAGTCATTAGAATATAAAAGCTTGATGTCTAACATTATACACAAATGATTTGACTAAAGTAAATGTGAGTGTATGGAATTTTGTGTTGATTGTTATGATAGAAAACATAGGTTATATTTGTTTAAGTTCTTCATAAAGTGACTAGGTGAAGTGAAACTTGTACAGACTGAAGACCTTCGTTGTTCTCACAAATCTCATTACAGAAGACAAAAGCATTTACTTTTTAGAGGTCCAGGTGATTCAGGTTTCTGCAACAATTTGTTGAAAGTAAGAACATTATTTTCTGATGACATGTAACAGAAATATATACCCTTTTTCCAAAACTTTGGGATGCCAATGAAGTTGTTACCGATGGATTCGTGTAGTAACCTATAGGTGCTTCACTAATTAAATTAAAACTGTAATAACACAAGGCTATATTTCAGAAGAAAATATTTATATTTAAAATATTCATCCCTTTAAAAGGAGTCAGCATAAAACTTTAAGTTTATAATTTAGTTTCTTCCTTATTTTACAGTATTTGTATTTTGTTGCTTTGCTTCTCCAAAGCCGAATAAATTCATTATTCTATTCTAGCGTGAGAATACTGTTCCAATGTCCAAAAAGGTCAAAGTTGATTTCCTCCATGTATCCTAAATATGCTCATGTTAAAGTGATTCTATACTAAGCTATTTATTTTACAACTCCAGCAAAAGGACACTTGTGCCTTAATTAAAACATTATACATGGTACAGACAACCTTGATTCAGTCTGGTAGTTTTATTGAGTCTCTCAGTTAACCTAAATCTTCACCAATAAGTGATAAATTTCTTCCAAGTTCACAAAAAATGCAATAAGAAATAAACTTCTTTCTAGACCGTGATGTATTTTCTACCTATTAATGAGGACGCACTTCAGGATTTGAAGGCAACTGGATATGCAGTCAATCTTAGAATGTATGCAATCTGTTTATTTACCTTGATGATTAGGATAGATAGGAAAGATGGGATGATAAGGTTTCAGACAGGAAATACTAAAACCTAACTTAATCAGGAACATTCCTTCAGTAAGAAATCACTTAATGATAATATAGACTCTTTGTTATGGTGTTGCCATACATAACACATGCTTATCAATTTCTACCTCTTTTCATGCAAGCACAGTTAGGCTTTTAACTGTTGAGTGTTTGATTTCAGGTTTTCTGTGATTACTAGTGAGAAATTTTGAGAGAAATTTGACTAAATGAATTTAAGTCTTAAATTGACTGGCAATTTTCTATACATCAAATTAGCAGGTGGTTTGGATGTACTAAGATATCAAATGGAAAGGTGGACTACAGACTGTGGAAAACAGCCTAAGCTACTAAGCTCAAAAGTTAGCGGTTAAAGACTTAAAGTCTAATTTGGCAGCAAATCACAAGCAAAGGTACTCAGACATTGATGCTGGGGCAAATGCTGTTCAGTACTCATTCTGGGTAATGGGAATGTACTCGCCTTCACTAGGTTTGCAGATGACACCAAGGTGGGAGGAGAGGTCATGTGCAGGGGTGACCTAGGCTGGCCACCAGGTACCCACCATCCCACTCTATTATTCTGCCTCCATTAGCAGGACAGGGGGAGAAAATGTGCTATAAAGCTTGTGATTCAGAAGAAGAGCTGGGAGATTATTTATCAATTACCATCCCAGGTAAAACAGAGTCAACCTGAGGAAATTAATTTATTGCCAAATAAATGTAACAAAGTAGTATATTGAGAAATAAAAACAAAACTAAAAACATCTTTCTCCCACCCCTCCCTTCTTCCCAGGATCAACTTCATTCCCAGCTTTTCTACATACTCCCACTCTGAGCAGCACAGGAGGATATGGAAAGGGGCATTGTGGTCAGTTCATAGCCATTTGTCTCTGCCTCTCCTTCCTTCTACAGGTCTTCCTCTGCTGCAGTGTGGGGTTTCTCGCATGGGATACAGTCCTTCATGAACTGCTGCAACATGGGTCCTTCCCACAGGCTGCAATTCTTCAACAACTACTCCTAGGTGAGTCCTTTTCATGGAGTACAGATCTCCAGGAACAGACTGCTTCAGGGTGGCTCCATCATGGGCCACAGCTCCTGCCAGGAGCCTGTTTCAGCATGGAGTGTCCATGGCCTACAGCTTCCTTCAGGGTTCACCACCGTTTGCAGTGTGGATATCTGCTCTTGTGCGATACCCCCCATAGGCTGCAGGGGGACGACCCATGTCACTGTGGTCTGTCTATGAACTGCAGGGAAATCTTTGCTTTCATACCTGGAGCACTTCCTTATCCTCCTTCTTCAATGATCTTGGTTGTTTCTCTCACATTTTTTCACTCCCCTCTCACAGTTGCTGTACATCATTTTCACCCTTTCTTAAAGATGTT
The DNA here is from genome assembly GCF_963082525.1 of Nesoenas mayeri. Classification (NCBI taxonomy): domain Eukaryota; kingdom Metazoa; phylum Chordata; class Aves; order Columbiformes; family Columbidae; genus Nesoenas; species Nesoenas mayeri. The sequence continues at coordinate 57,636,026 of NC_137543.1, read as the reverse complement.
CTCATAGAGATGCTATCAATGTCACTGACTGGCTCAGCTTTGGACAGTGGTGGGTTTGTCCTGGATCCAGCTGGAACTGGCTCTGTCTGACGTGGGAGCAGCTTCTGCTACTTTCTCACAGTAGGCACTCCCACAGGACCCTCCCAGCCACCAAAGCCTTGCCATGTGAACTCAATATAGGTCAATATGTCAGAGGGAAGAGCCACAATACAGGAGGAGCTTGACAGACTAGAAGACTGGGCCAGCAAGAATTGTATGAGGTTTAACAATGATAAATGTGATGTCCTGCACCTGGGACCAAATAACCTCAAGTAGCAGTACAGACTGGGGTCTGACTGGGTGGGGGCAGCTTTGCTGAAAAGTCCCTGGAGATCCTGGTGTGCAGCAAGCAAGCTTCTGTGGCACTCTGAAGTCCTGTACTGGGAGTTTCAAAGTGCATGTGCCTGTTCATGGTACACAGACAATTATCTCTGGTGTCAAAACCATTCCTAGCTGTTAGTCTTTCCAGCAAGTGAAAAATGTCAATATCTCTTAGGTTAAATTATTGTCTTTTTGGCAATACCGTGAACACAACTGTACCATTACGTGTGGAAGCTCAGAAGTAGTCTCTTCCAAGTACTGTCTTCTGAAAGAAGAAGAAAAACAAACAAAAAAAAATGGACAATGAGCATAAGAGAGGAAAAGAGCAGCACCTACAGTAAATAGTAATAGATTGACAATGTCTTTCCCTTATGTTACATAGTCCAAATGCAAAGGATGTGAAATGAAGACAGTCAGTGGGCCACTTTGGAGACTTAGTTGAATATACAAGAAGTTCTGTGGATCTGTATTAAGTATTTTAACATATCACTTAATGTATTTAGAAGTAAAATGAGGATCGACATCCCTGTCTGAACCAAGCCAATTAGTCAGATAGCCTTGTAAATCTCAATTTATTTTGTGACCTGCAGCAGACAGTCCTTAAATTAACAGAATTAGGGATAGCTCCCCAAGGTATGATGGTTTTGATTTCAAGGGAACAAAAGGTCAGTGTCAAAAGATTTGGAAATCCAGCTCAGTTTGAACTCCAAAAACCAAACCACATTCAAATCGCATAAAATTTCTTCACTGATTTCACTATCCCTGCAAAAACAATAACAAAACAACTCAAAAAACCTGAAAGTACGATATATGCCCCAGTGGTGGGTTGACCTTGTCTGACTGCCAGACCCCCATACAGTTGCTTTTCACTTCTCTTCTTCAAGAGAACATGGGTAGAAAATAAGATGGAAAAGCTCATGGGTTGAGATAATGGCAGTTTAATAAGAAACGCAAAAGCTACATGTGGATGCAAAGCACAAAGAGGAATTCATTCACTACTTCACAGCAGCAGGCAGATATGCAGCCACTTTCTGTAAAACAGGTCCACAGCACTCATAGTGGTTTCTTGGGAAGAAAAATGCCTTAACTATGAATGCCTCCTGCTTCCTCTTCCTTTCTCTTACCTTTTATTGTTGAACACAACATTACATGGTATGGCATATCCCTTTGGTCAGTTGAGGTCAGCTGTCCTGGCTCTGTACCCTCCCAGCCTATGGGACTTTGGGGGAAGGAATGGTTTGGAGAGACAGCCTCAGTGCTGTGCAAGCACTGGTTGGCAATGGCTAAAACACTGCTGTGTCATCAACATTGTTTTAGCCACAAGTGCAGAACACAGCCCCATATGGGCTACTGCGAGGAAAGCTAACTCCATTCCAGCCAGATTCAGTAGAGCCTTGAACTATATTGCTTTCTTTCATCTAGGAATTACACTTCAGGGTAGCTTATTTTCAGTCCTTTTTTGCAAAGTAGTCATATTTTGCATTCAAAAAGATTCATTTGAATGTTGTGAACTACACATTTCTTACAACTAATCTGTGCTTTTCCTGAGCTTTGGTAAATCTGACTAAAATCAATTAAATGGAAACTATTGGCCTCAGTGGTGTCTGGATATTGTTTTGTCCTCCTCCCTGTTATTTCTTACCATTTTTTAATTATAAATCAGAGCTTTATTTTAATTAGAAATTCAATAGGATTATAAAGTATGAGCACAAATATTGAAAATAATTCTATACTAGGAGACATTATCACCTGCTAAGCATTCGGAGGCCATCTGTGTTTTGAGCATGGTATTATTGATATAAAATCTGATTACTAAAAACGCTGACATATAACCCCTGATTCACTGATATAGTTGAAGTTGCTATGTATATTTACTATAATTTGGAAATCACGTGGTGACAAGACAGCTTGATGATGTGGGACACTTTTTAATCATAGCTGGGGCTTTGTTGTATCCTCATTAAATATGTGTGTGATCTTACCCACAAAGAGATGAAAGTATGCACTACCTTTGTATCAAAGGAAAGAATTAAAAATAGCCAAGAGCAAGATAGCACTTCAGCAAATGAAGTACTAAGCAGACCTAAATACATCCACTACTTGCAAATACAAATGGAAAAAGTAAAACTCATTGAAATTGCAAGTTCATCAGAATAAATGCTTTCCCTCAGAGAACGTTGACCAAATTTGACTTGGAAAAAAAGAAAACATCTATTGGGGAGTAAATTCACTTTCAACTAGCTCTGAAAAGCTGTATTTTAAAATTCCTGATGTTAAGAAATGTAATAAATAAATAAATAAATAGAGAGTTTAATTTAGAAAGTGGGCAATTAAATTGTCACTGGATGCCCTGACTTCAAAACTTATTTCAGTTGTATTTCTTACAGTTTCTAGACTCCTTGTTTCTCCATAAGTGTACTGACTTCATAGGGTACTGAATATATAGAAATCTTGGGAGCCACAAATAACCACTCGAAAATGGTTTGTGAAAGGCAGCTTTGGAAGACTTCCAGCTGAATCTAGACTGCTTGACACAGCCAAACTTCTCCAAAGAATGGCAAAAGATCAGGTTTTTATATATTTTTTATATATTTTCTGGTGGACTTGGGAAATGAGCCACAGATTGACATCAAATTTCATAATCCTCAGAACAGCTAGCAATGATCTTGAACCCTTCTGTCCTGGGCAATCCAAAAACTCCCAGACATTGACAACGCCATGGTTTGTGGTTATAAAGTTACCCTTACAGACCTATTGCACAAAGTCACAAATCCTCAACTCACTCAATGTCCTTCACTTGACCACTTTTGCAGAGCAAGTTTGACCTAGAGATACATACCCTATGATTTCACATTCCTCAATAAATCACTAATGAAACTAGCAGGAAAGGAGACCTGTATCTCATTGAAAGTTCAGTTTCTCCAGTAACTATCACATTAGTAAGAAGCAGATACTTAGATTTAGAAAAGCCATTTTCTCAGAATATCCCAATCAGATTTTAAATACATTAGAATTAAGGCCATTTTTCCATGATATATTTTCCTGCTATTGTTTCCTTAGACAGATACAGGGGCAATCTAAAGGTTATAAGAGTATAGAAATTGCTATATGAGATTGTTTTAAGGAAGAAAGCATGATATTTATAACTTCTTCCAAAATTACTATTGTCTGCCTTCCTGCCAAAACTGTTTCTGAATCTTAAACTTTAGAACTTGCTGATCTGGGGGTGAGGAGGAGAGGGAGAAGAGTCTGACAACAATAACAAAGGGGTTTTTACTTTAATGTCTTAATAGTTTCATACTTCTTTGTTCCTTTGCTACAGAATAGGGAGAGTAGAAGTTCTAATTTCCCTGCAGCTCTCATTCCGGGGTTGTGCTACCTGCATGCAGTATTCCAGTTGGGGCCATAATACTGATTTGTGTAAAGGTACTGGGATATCCTTTGTGCTAAACATCAGTCCTCAAGTATTCTGACATCTTAGTTACTGATTTTTCTAAAGGATTTAAGTGAGCTCTCTGTATGGTACCTGGCTTTATCTGGAGCTCTTCTAATGCGCATTCAAGTTATTTTCTGGATTATTGATATAAGCATTAAAAAAATCCAGGATCCCCCTTGCTTTCAGATTTGGTTTCTGTAACACAAACTGTATAATCTTATGTTCTGCATTATGTTACTTGGTCAGGTTTTGATCAAAAACTAGCTTTTCTAGTAGATTTCAGTTGGGGATTTGGTAAAAGTCTTCGGAAACTTACATGAGTTGCTAGCCAGTTCTCCTTAGCTAGCTTCTTTTTAATACATTCAAAGAATTTTGAGAGATCATGGAAGTAATGTTGTTTTCTCCTACTCTTTCAAAATCAAAGCCTACCTGATATATTACTAAGAATAGAACAAAAGTTTTTCTCTCCAAAACCCACTTAATTTTTTTGAATAATGGAGGAGGGAGATTTTTGGTTGACTAAGAGGGGGGAGATCTGGTAAACAGGAGAAAAAGGAATACCACTAGAGAAAGTATGTAATAGGAAAATTAAATCTAACTGGTGTTAAAACTACTAAAGTCAAATCGAACTTGACACACATTTCTATGTTTCACGCTGAAGGCATAATCTGTAACTGGACTATGGACATTCACATAAGTACCAAAATAGCCCAAGCAGCAAACAAGCTCAGGGAACAAGAACGACTTTTTGGCACTGCTTCCTGTTGGTAAGCTTATTCAAAGGCATATACTAAAAATAAGGGTCAAACAAAGGATTCCACACTGGGGTAAATCAAAGTTGTATTTTTTTTCAGGTTATACAACATCACATCCTTTCAATTTAGCACTAACAGGACTAGTGTCTGCTCAAAGTTGCAATTTGCATTATGATGAATGAGTTACTGGCCTCAGTGTAACTCATATAGATGGGAAACTTCACATGAAGACAATTACCACAGCTGGTATTTAATTATCAGATTAACGATAATAGAAAAAAGATTAAGTTATGTGATGGATTTGTGTTGCTCTTTCTGCGCTATCCTGTATGTATGTAAATAGATGACTGGCTACTTTCTAATTACCCAGATAAGAAGAATGATACAAGAAATTGAAAGAATAATAATCCCACCATATAACATGCTTTGGGTGTATTCAAATGTTATCTAAAGAAAAATCTTCATTGTCACCCAGCAGCTGTCTTAATAAATCACTGACAGATGATAGCAAATGTTCTCAGCAGTCAGTATCTGAAGTGATTAATTTCTTCAACCTTCACTCAGAAGGCTATTTGCTGTAATTATACTATTAATAAATACACAGGCTTTGTGAAGCCTGAAACGTTTGCATATATATTGTCCACATATGTCCCCGTTCTTCCCCTTGACATATTTGCTTTTGAATCAGTGTGAATTCTGTGAGAAAAATGGAAAACAGAGATGATCTCTTAGGGATAATAAACGTGCCACAACAATTGTTTTGTGAACAGCATTTTCAGAATTCCCTAAGGTTGTCAGAAGACACTGGGGATTCAGCTGCTCATTTTTTACTTTTCCTCTTTTCCAGTAAATTATTTCTTAATAAATCTAAATAATTTTCTTTCCTAACTACTCGATGTTGAATTTGGAAAGGTTTTCTTAAATTCAAGTACATCTTTGTCTGTAACTTTCAGACCTCTCCACCCTTACATGCACATGCACAAATATATGCATTATAGACATTAGTGATCCAGATTAGCTCATGGCTAGACTCTTAACAGCTGTGGAGGGTTGGCTTTCTTCCCTGTAGTAGCCTCCATGACATTGCTCTGGTTTAAGATCAAGGGACTAGTTCACAAGAATCGTCGGATTGTGCTACCAGTGACTTCTAAAGAGCCACAAGAATGCAGATAAGTGCATGAAGAGGACAGAAAAGTATATTTCAGCAGAGGTGAAATGGTGGACAGGGCTCCATGAGGTCAACAGAATCAGGATTCAACCCCGTCACCCAACTCGCTCACTGATTTCTAGTACAATTAACTTAATCTCTTCATATCTCAGTTAGATAAACAGTGTACCTTTTTCTCTCTGTCATTCAAACTTAGATTGCAAAGTGTTAAGGCAGCAAATATAGCATGTCAAGTATAATCAGATGTTTATCTCAGTTGAGGCCTTCAGATGCTCCTTTCATATAACAAAAGAAAAAAATTAGCATCAATGTGAATGGACTCAGTACATTCTGAAAGCTTCGCAAATTTTCACTAGAAGACAATGCTATGTTTTCTGTGTTGTACAAGACAAAAGGTAAGAGGGAAAGGAGTAGATTTGAGATGTAATGCACTGCCAGACAGAGTTTCAAGCCATTTCTCCCATTATTTCCAGACTAATTAGTGATTGTCCTGACTTATGCAGCAGTAATAAATATTTGTTTCCTGTAATCTCTTCCATGTGACTCACTTTCACTGTAGGCCCCTTTCCTTCCATATTCTGTAAGCAAGTTAAGCAGTTTGTCTGAGGTGATGTGAAATCTCTAGGTCATTTATGTTGTGGAACTTCCCTTTATAGTTCTTTCGCTGTTGGAAGAGAGGATTGTAGATGAGGTAATAAGGAAGTATGAGGATTTTAATTGCTGAATAATTATTACTAGCAGAGTAGGCAAAACATAACTCTCTGAAGGATTTGGGAGAAACATTAGAAGTCTATGTGCAAGAGTAACCAACACGAAGTGTGTTAGGGCCCTACAAAATCATTTCGATAATAAAATGATCAAAAGACACTTCAGGGTATGCATTAAAACAGTACTTTATGAACAAAGTAAATTGCTACTTTCATAAATTGCTGAATTTAAAAAATCAGAATAACAAACAAATATACTTGATTAAATACATTGTAATTTTGCATTCCTTAGAATTATTGAAATAATAAACTTGAGATGGGAAGTGAGGTAACATTTATTGCACTGGTACTGTTCTGTTCACAAAAGGACTTTTAGACATACATTTTAAAAATACGACATAGTTAATAACTGATAGATTTTTGTTACCCTTGTTAATTTTGGTAATTAAAGTTTATGTCCTGAAATATAAAACAATATCTTTGCAATGCAAAAAGAACTTCAACATAAACTGTGATGAATCACAGTTAAATCAAGTAGCTGTTTTCCAGGATAAAATTTGAAATTTGAAAGAAAAAAACAGTAATGCTAAACTATATATTTCTCACAAAGTACAAGGTGTCTTAAACTTTCCTATGGTTCTATTAATCACATGCAATCTATCTATACCTCAAATTCAGGTTTGCCAATTAAGCACAATTAGCTCATTCTGTCTATCATAAATTAGAACAAGATCTACATACAACCCTTCTCCTATGATTCTAAAAAGCTGTTCTAATGAAGGCAACACTGGATTCTGGTGCACCTGCCCTAATCCAAAGGAAATCCCATCACATCCTTGGAACTATGACTGTTATGAAACTCACTGAAAAGGAAATCACCTATATATCAGATTTTAAAAGTCTGGTAATTAAAGTCTGGTGTAATCTCTCATACTCTTCCTGTCTAGATAACTACAAGTCTTGTTCTTAAGTTCCTTGAACACAGGTCCATTCATGCAGCAGCTCACAATTCCCACTCAATAAGACTCATGATAGAGCGACGTGATCCTAGATTTTAGATTAATGTCCTTTAATAATTCTAGATCTTAGGAAAGAAAGGAGAAAAATAATTAGTAGAAGGAGTTTAAGAACACCTTTTAGACACTATGAGTTCTGTCCTTGCTTGTGATTCTGACTGGCAAATGATTGTTTAGGCTGCAATAACAGAAAGATGTCTCAATTAGTTTGTCATTATATTACTTTTTATCAAGTATAAATGCAACAGTTCAGAATTGACCTTCAGAAGTGATCATCAAACTGGTTTCCTACACCTTCTTGTGCATGGATCTATTTCTTTGGCAACAGCACAGTGAGGTGTTCGATCATGGAACTAGTAACCTGATTAGGCAGGAAAGGAATTGTCACATACAAGTAATTTTTTTTTTCCCAATAATTAATGCTTTAGTGAGAATGCACAGCTTTTTCTTTGCATTATTTAGAGCATCCATGATATTGACATCACATCCTGATTGTTGAAAATGGAATTCTTGTAGAAAATAAACATTCAAATCCTTTCTATTTCCATTCATTTATTTGTGGCTTTGATCAGAACAAGTACCTGAATTTTCATGTTTTAATTGTCACTCAAACAACCAGCAAGTGGGTTGTAGCTGCAGCAGCTATATTGTACAAAGTTTATAAACCTCAGATTCAGTTGGGCATGGTGTTAACACCAAGGCGTTAAGAATAAATCTTCTATTGAATATGTTGCAGCTGTTAAAAAATGAACATTGTACATAATACAATCACAATGCCTTAAACAACAGAGTAATTAGATTAACGAATTTTAGAGCTCTTCTTAACAGACATAGCATATAAAAAACTATACTCAGATGGAATTGTTTGAGTTTAAAATTACAGAAATTGATCATTTAGAAAACCCCACAAAATAAATCAGATTCTCCATATTAAATTTATCATACTACCTGTGATTAATTAAATGCAGTTTAACAATATCATGATTTGGTAGACAATAATCAGATAAATAGCTTTTACAATAATTCTGTTTTAAGCTTGAGGAGTAGTTTTATTTACATGTTCGGTGTGATTTTCATCACCTGTTTCTTTGTTTTGCTTTCAAAAGAACAAGGTATGATCGTTACATCCCCAAACATATTCCTTCTGGCATCAGCCATTCGATGAGAGTTGTTATCTTCTTCATGTTATCAACTTATCTCTGATGCAAAGTTGAACTGATGACTAGTTATTAGTGGCACCCCTCAGGCATTGACTCAGGGGCTGTTAAGGTTTATTTTCTTTATTAATAGCCTGCATGATGAGGTGGCATGTATTCTCAATAAGATCAGAGAGCAATCTGAGGTGGGAGTGATCCATGGAGTGGAGGGCAAGGCTGCCACTGAGATGGACCTTGGCAAGCTGGAAGAATGGACTGACAGAAACCTCATGTAGCTCAGCAAAGGGAAATGTAATGTCCAGCATTCCTGATGAACAAGCTGAACACATGTGAGAAGCACATCACTGTAGCAAAGACAGCCACCTGCATCTTGGGCTGTATTGACTAGAGCATAGCCACTGAAGGAACCTATTCTTCATGTCTCCTTAGTACTTGTGAGATTGTATATGTTCTACCATGTCCAGTTTTTGTCTCTCTAGTACAAGAAAGAAACTAATGTAATGGGGTGAGCCTAGGAAAAAACAAAAAAGATGATTGCTGGGCTGGAGAACATGATGTGCATCGACATATTGAAAGAGCTCAGTTTGTTCACTCTAAACAATTGAAGGGTAAGGAAGATCTTACTTGCTGTGTCCTATTATGTAATGGGTGACAGCAGACAATGTGGATTCTGACTCTTCTCTGAGATTCACCATATCAGACTGAGACGACACGAGCTGCATCGAGAAAAATCATGCTTACGTACCAGGAGAAAAATTTCACAAGCAGACAAGTCCAATATGGAACAGATTGTGCAATGAGACATGGATGTCCATCCTTGGAGATAGTAATACCTTGACTAAGTATCCCTGAGTAGCCTGAGCTAAACGGGGCCTACCTTGGCTGGGTGTTTGCCCCAGATGCCCTCTATATGTCTCTTCTGTTACAGGCGGAAGTGAGCATAGTGTGTATGTGGAGCCAAGAAGTTATCTATTAGCCTAATAATAATGAAAAGACCCTAAAAACCTAATCAAAATACAACAAATGGTCATGAGGCTATACATCCAACACAAGCTATTAAGTGACTTTATGAGAACTTCTGTGATTAAGCTGACATACTTCTTGGATGTGAAGTCAATGGTATCAAAACAGAAGTATTACCTGATCAAGTATCATCTGCATTGCTCCCCTGTTGGTCTGTTCCTGGGTCTTCAGTGTCATGTAAGGATCTGTCTGTGAAGTTAGTTCATATAAGGAAGTTTGCAAGAAATAAATGCACAGTGTACAGACTTTTCCAAAGGAGTAGTTTGAAACTTTTTCACGAACAGGAGAGAGAATAAGATAATTACTATGTTGCCAAACTGATGATGGCATGCCAAACTGAGGAGGAATAGTCCAACTTCCTTGGTTACCTTCCTGGTACAATAGTTATAAGTTCTCTCCAAGTGAATTGTCATGCATATGAACACTGGCATTTTGCATCTTTATAAAATCTGAGAAAATGAATTAATTGTATATAATTGTAATGTTATGTATAGAAATTGAAACATATAGTAATTATTTAAATGAAGCAAATGAGAAAGTCAATGTAACAAGAAAGCCATAATTTTGGCAGTTGACTAAAAGGCAATTTCTTTTCCTCCTAAGATATGTTTAACATAAGAACTGAAGGCAGCAGTCTCAAGAAATGCTGAAAGGCAATCAGGAATATTAGCTATGTACTCACACAAGAAAGTAATTCCGAGAACAGGATTTCAGCAGTACAGGTAGACTCAGTGTTTTGTAAAATATACAGAAAATATTTCAGCTATCAGGTTTACAAATGGTGTATCTTGACCTTCATCTGTATTTAAGGTAGGAAGTAATAAACATACTATGCATCCAATTAGTCTGGTAAATAGTAATTTGTAAGGTTTTTTTACTATGTGCTTGAGTATATGGACAATTACTGTTTTTTCTTGCAGTGACAGAATTTAAATAAGATTAAATAAATTTTAGGAATGTTGGCGCTTCTGTAGAAAGCTAGAACATATATCCTCTATGGTCCAGTGTTTAACTTTTTTGCCTTAGCTGTGCTTTCTGGGATCTAATGCAAGCAAGATGACTTAAGAAACCAATCTGTAGACTAAAAGGCTGCTAAAAGAGACTTTGAAAAGTTCATTCTCACTGAAAGTACAGTGCCTTTGGCTTTTCCCTCAATATATTAATAAGACAGCAACAGTATTGGCAAATGATATTGTTTTAGTTTCACTATAAAGTACGTTGTTCTTAAACTGATTGGAATAAGTGTGTGAAGTTTGGAATCTTTGACTACTTCTAGTTTCAGTTTTTACCCTCTAGAAATGTCTGATGAAATATTATCACACACAAAAAAAACCAAGCAAACAAACAAACAAAAAAAACAAACGAACAAAAAAAACCCCAAACCAAACAAACAAAAAACCCAAGCAAAATAAAACAAAACAACAACGAAACAAAAACAAACCAGTTTGTTTTGGGTTTAAGACTTTGATTTAATCATATTGGGGAAATTCGGTTGCCCCATTAGAGTATTATATTTGAAGAGGAAATTCAATTTCTGCAGTAGAAAAAAAAGAAGATAGACTTTTTTTTTCTTTCATTCCTTCTCTGTTATTGATAGACAAACTTTGACACCTAAATAGTATTGTTCTTCCCTGCTTTTTCTTTCTTAGCTTTGCGACTGTGGTTCCTGAGATGACCAGAATAGTTTCCCTGTATTACTTGCCCACGATTCCTTGATTTGTCTTGCAAATATCACAGAGTTAAGTTGCTTTTATATACTCTTCAGGAAACTTTATTATTCATGAGACTGGAACAAGTAATATATGTCAGCCACCCAATTAGTCTCCTGTAATGCACTTTTGAATTGCAATGCTATTGCAACAGCTCATTGCAGAGTTAATGAGGCTGATTGCAACACGTAGCCATACACAACTGGGAAAGGACTCTCTCTTCCAAAAGTGAATACTACAGTATTTCTTCATGTGGAGCTTGTTTCCTGTATGTTATCACTTTGTTCTGCTAGTCCAGCTGGAATATTCCTCACTATTTCTTCTGTTATTTAATAAAATTTGTAAAACTAGGTATTATCTACAAGGTCTTCTTGCAGTAGTAAATCTGAAGGAGCTGAATACTCACATAAACTTTTGCCACATCAAAAGGTTAAATGCTTGGAGAGCTCCAAAACATCAGTACCATGACAAAGTTAGTTCTCAAAAAGTTTTAAACTCTGGTAGTGAATCTCTCATATCTGGTAGACTAGTTCATAAGACAAGGGATGTCAGTTTTATGACATATTTCTTCTTTTTCTCTATTCTGACACACTTAATCACTCAAATCAGTCCAATTAATTGAAGAAATATCTGAATGAAAAAGATTTCCACAACAGCATAGTAAATGAAGATTCATAGGGCCTCAGCAATGCTATAGTCAAAACAACAGTATTTTAAAATAATTGGTTAGGAGAAATTATGAGTGATAATAACTTATTAGAGTAGCAGCCTTTTTTTTCATTTTGATTAATAATTAGCAAAAAACACATACAGTCAATAAAAATCAAAAATATTTTAATCTTGTAAAGATATTTTTGTAGATGAACACAGAATCAAAGTAACATGTTTGTACTAACACAGCTGAGGAATTTTCTTAGGAAAATGCAGGCTTCTCCTCACTAAATCAGCAAAGATATTTTCCAAACTGACATCTGGACTATGTGATTTAGTTCAATGGTACTTGTGAAATTATTTAAGGTACTAAGATAATACACAAAGGTTTTGCCTCTAGTTTGTAATTTGTATTTGCTTAGGCTGTTGTGCGGTTTGTTTTTTTTTTCTCACAACATATAATAAAGAAAATCCTGATGCATTTTTTAGACTGTCATTTTGTTTTATTTCAAATAAAAATGTTGGATATTTCTTTTATTCCCTGTGAAGAGGGAAAGCAGGTCTTCCAAATCTCCATTGGTGTGCCCACATTTAAAAAAAAAAAAAAAAAAAAAGTATACATTTATTAAAGTGACCTTGTTATTCATTTAAGTTTTGAGGTGCTTTTGTCTTTTCATGCTCTAATTTTAGCTGCATTTCCAAAGCTGCAGAGGGCAAAATCATTCCAATTAGTGCTAGACCCTCTCCTTTTTCCCATATACTAGTTAACTGTTTAAAGCCATTCTTCCTTCCTGACTCAGGTGCAGAAATATATCATAGTGTCCTAGAGGCTACATTAACATAGGTTAACCATGATCCTTTATAGATCATACCCTGTCCATGTCTAGTTACTGACTGCAAAGTGGGCAAAATGGGCCTTCTGATCTAAAATAAATCAGTGGATGTTTTAACATCTAACCTGTAGAGATCAGAAGACGATCATGAGCATAAAACTCATAAATAACAAGAAATTCCAAAATGTTCAGACAGTCGATGTCTTCTGGGTATGGCAGTAAACAACAGGCTTTTTATTTCAGTATTCCAGTATTCGATCTCACTTCACTTTGACAATTTAAGCAACAAATTCGAACAAGTTGCCCCAGCTTCCTTTGCAGTCAAGTGAAAAGCAGATCCAAAAGCTGATTCATCTCATTTTAAGACTGCTATTAAAGATAAATGGGTGGATCCCCTTTTAGCAGTGGTTATGTTTCACTATGGACAACAGGGGAAACAGAATCATAGAATCATTTTGGTTGGAAGAGACCCTCAGGATCATCGAGTTCAACCATAACCTAACTCTAGCACTAAACCATGTCCCTGAGAACCTCGTCCTAATACCTTTTAAACACCTCCAGAGATGGTGACTCCACCACTTCCCTGGGCAGCCTGTTCCAATGCCTGACAACACTTTCTGTGAAAAATTTTTTCCTAATATCCAATCTGAACGTCTCCTGGCAAAATGTGAGGCCATTTCATCTTGTCTATCACTGGCGACTTGGGAGAAGAGACAACCTCCATGCTACAACCTCCATGCTAAAACCTCCTTTCAAGTAGTTGTACACAGCAATAAGGTCTCCCCTCAGCCTCCTTTTCTCCAGGCTAAACCGCCCCAGTTCCTTCAATCACTCCTCATAAGACTCATGCTCCAGGCCCCTCACCAGCTTCATCACCCTCCTCTGCACTCTCTCTAGTACTTCAATGTCTTTCTTAGGATGAGGGGCCCAAAACTAAAAAAAAAAACTCAACCTAAACCCTATATGATTAGCTTGTAACAGGTGTTTAAATCTTTTATGAGGCTAAAGTTGGAGAAGATAAATTCCTTCCTTAATAAATATAGGTTACCTGGCCTCCATCACACTTTACGTGTAAGACATTCTTTTACCATTTACAAACTTTAATCATGATTCCTTGAAATGGTTCATTTACATCAAGCCATTACAAAACCAGCAGTTTTCTCTGGACTCTTTTACAGTTATTTTGTTCTTGTGGGCAGACACTTGACGATTCCAGAGGAAATGTCTAGTTTTTAATATGGAAAACAGTTGAAAAAAGATAGTATGGAAAAACATACAATTCTTCATAGCATGTGGCTGAAATAATTGTCAGAAAGCTTTGTTCTGCTATACACTTTTTTTATATTTCAGCCTAATTTACTTCCCCGCTGACTTACATTGAACATTATGCAGACTCTGGGGCGCTACAGAAAAGAGCTCTATTCATGCAATCTCACATATCAATATTAATGAATTCCCTACTGACCAAGACGGGGACCTTTGGAGTTTTTTAATACAAAAATGCATCTTTCTTTGTGGTGAGTTGACCCTAGGCAGCAGCCCAAGCCCCACCAATCCTCCTACTCAATCTTCTCTCCTATGGGATGGGGAAGAAATAGAAGGAAGATTAGATTGTGAATCCAGATGACAATTTAATAAGCAAAGCAAAAGCTGCACACAAGAGCAAAATGAAAAGATTTATTCACTGCTTCCCATTGGCAGGCAGATATCCTGCCACTTTCTGAAAGCAGGTCCTCAACATGTAACAGTTACTTCAGAAGACAAACACCATAACAACAAGCATCCACCTTTTTCCTCCTCCTTTCCCTGTGCTTTTATTGCTGAGTGCAGTGTCATTTGGTGTGGGATATCCATTTGATCTGTTGTGGTCAGCTGTCCCAGCTGTATCTCCTCCTAACCTCTTGCCCACCCCCAGCCTACTCTCTTTGGAAAGGAAGAGAAAAAGCCTTGATCCTGTGCCAGCACTGATCAGCTATAACCAAAACACTGGTGTGTTATCAAGTCTGTTTTAGCCCCAAATGTAAAGCACAGCACCATATGGGCTGATATGAAAGAAGTTAACTCCATCCAAGCCAGGCCCAGCACGTTGTTAAATGGAATAGAAGGGTTGGAATTGTTACATGAAATTTGTTCCTTAAAAAATGACATTCTGATTCTTTTATAGATCAAAGAGTTCTTTCATATAATTTTTCTCTGTCTTTAATAGTACATTTGTTCTGCTATTAGGCCAAGTTATACCTAATAATACTTTGATATAAAACTTATTTATAATTTGTTGCTTATTTCTTCCAGTGCCAGCATTTTGTTGGTACGTACTGTCTTGTAATTGAGAGGGTTCAAGGTTTCAAATGTATCCTTTGTAGGCTTTGTTACAGAATATTTCCTTTGGAGTTGCCATATCTTCTTTTTCTGGATATTTCTATTGATAACAGACACACGAAATCTAGATGGATATTTTGCTTCTGTTTCCTTCTGTAGAGGTATAAAACCCACAAGTTTAAGAACTGAAATATTGGTCTGTTTCTATCACTAAAAGTCTATTTCTGTCCTTTTGTTTCTCTGCATATGTTTGATTTGGGAGGAAAACAGTGACCTTCTAATATTCTAACTGTGAAACTCCAAACATATGAGTCAAAGAAAAGTAGATAAAGAGGTACAAAAGCTGCACCAAGAAATTTTGATGAATCCTCATTCTAACTGAAAATAGATGTATATGTTTAAATTTTTTTGGAAGACAAGTTCAGGAAAAAAAATAAGAAGAAAAGCAATGTGATCCAAGGCTTTATTCAGTGTAAAAGAAAAGACTGCACTAATAACTGAGTTTATTTCATTGCTATGTATTCAAATACCATAAGCTAAATCTCTGTTTGGACAACAGGCTTCTCTTTGAATGTACTTTGTGTAGGAAATGTGCATCTGCATCTACATTGCCAGGCTTCAGGCAAAAAGATGAGGGAAAATATATTCTAAATTGGTCAAAATCCTTAATATAGAACCCTAGGGCTCAGAGATGGTGAAGTAGGTCTATTGAATGAAGAAGACAGCAGAAACATATGCACAATATTATAAAAATACTCTGTGATACAGTAAAGCAATTCTTCTTATGATTTGCTATAGTCCTAGTCTGTCTCCCCAAAATAACTGGTGATGTTGGTCTGAATTTCTTTTCTGTCTTAGTTTAAAGTGTGTCTCCTTTGGGACTTCCCCTATGATTAAAGGCACCTAACTCATTTAAGGATTCTACCCTGCACTCTTCTGTGCATGCGAATCAGTGGGATTCTTGTTAATCTGAGACTTCTGGGGCAGACCTAAGAAGTTCACCCACTACTATATTTGGTAGATGAATTAGCAGCAAATTGTATCTCTCAGTTAATTTGTTTAAGAAAACTGGTCTTCTTTTTCTATCTGAAAACTTACCAAGGACCTCCTCATAAATAATTTTGAATTTCCATGAGAAATTAATGGACTCTCATTCCACAAGGTGTTTAAGAGTAAAATCTAAAATAAAAAATGAACTTATATACCAAATAGAGAGAATATCAAGAAACTCAGTGAAGTTCACTAAGAATTTTTCCATCTTTTTTTTTTTTTTTTTTTACAGTGGTAATCATAGTGAGCATTAAATAAAAAACAATGCTGAAAAAATGATCACCATTTTGCATTTGAATAAACAATCCATTTGACTACTGTTTCTGCTGATAGCAATTTTTATCTGAAAAAGAGACCTCATAATTTCTTTTGCTGATCACTACACTTGTCTGTGCAGCAGAAAGCTTCAAGTATTAAGTATTCCACTTTGCTGGTAGAAGTTAAGGAAGAGAGGATAAATGTTGTTCCTGCTGTTCCTGGATATTCAGGAGAACTGTGATAATTGTGGCAGTGCTTTGTAGCTTATATAATATGGGAACAGCCTTGCTGGGAAACTTGAAATGGACCTCAAAGCAAAGGCTACTTAGGTGGCAATGTGGGCTCTAAAAGAGAGCTTATGCTGTACAGTTTGAATATATACACAGACTTTATTTCCAGTAGATCTTGATATCTGATTATTACTTTCTCATGTACATCGAGATGGTAATTACACGGACCTTCCATTCAGGTTGTAGAAACAATATCACTTGAGCTATTTATAGGCAGTAAAATACAAAATTCAGAATTCTCTTTCAGGGTTAGTGTTTGAAATAAGCCTCCACTGTGTGAATGTGCACACTACCGAATATACTTTGAAGAGATTAGGAGAGGTTCACAAAAGTGGTCTTTGAAAACTGACTTTTGAATTTGAACTGATATCCACTGGTTATTACTGTTTGCTCAGCTTGACCTGTTTCTTGCCCTGTCTAATACAATGTAAGGTCTTTGCATTCCAGATTTTGATTTGGGAAATATTGTGTAGTGGCGGATGCATAATTTGTGGGCACAGTTGATAGAATTGTAGATTGAAACTCTACACATCTTCTGAGTTATCCTTTTCAGCCCAGAGGTGAGGACATAAGAGGCAAAACATTCAGAAAGCAGCTTACACTCAGTTAACCACAGGACAATTCATTTATGTTCTTGGAAGGATGACTCATTCTGCTAATACCACCATATAAAAGAAATGGCCTATACTTCATAAAATAGCATTTCAGTTTAAGTGGACAATTCACTTTTACATTTTTATATTTAATAGTGAGCTGGGTCTAAGATATAGCTCCATAAAAAGACATATATAACACAGAAGCAATTTTCTAAAAATAATGTGAGGAATTTAGGTAAAATTATATCAAGCTTCAAGCACATCTAATAGGCAATACTGTGGAGCATCTCCTGTGGCTTTGCTATGTGATCTGGAAGTTGAAGAAGCAGAAGTATAATTTAATAATCTAACTCTAAGAGTTACAAAGAGACAAAAGCATTGGATTGAGAAAATTCATTTACGCATAACAAGATGTTCTGTAGTGATGGAATTTTCTGAAAGTTGTGCTAATCATACATAAAAATCAACAAAGAGAAAATGGAAATAGTATGGAGTTGAACTAAGGACACTTTCATTAGATAATCAGTATAAAAAAAAATAAATAAAAACAAAAAGCAAGATAACTCCAGTAATTTAGAATCAAATAAACAGCTTGAAAAAATGGATCAAATGCAAGACTTGACCTTAATTCAAATTTCTTTTTCCCAACATGGAAAATATCCTTACCAAATAGTAGTTTAAAAGTAAAGTACAAACTGGAAACAACAGAGACCAATGCGAAGCTCATTTTTCATGATAATTCTGCCCACTCAGATTCTTGGATTTTTGTCATAAAATGACTAAAGAAAACACTGTTCATTGTTCCCAGAGCTTTATTTCTCCCTCTTAGAAGTCCAGCCACAGTGGTTATTCAGACCTGAGAGATCTGTTGAGACACACATTTGGGCAGCTTTCTAGATTGTTTGGTTTAACTGTTCTTGTAGTGGAGTGTGACATTAGAGGGACTTCTTGGTTTTGGTTTTTTTTCAGATCATTTTAAGATTTTTTCAAATTTTTAGCTTCTCACTAAAAAGAATGTCTCTAATCAGCAGGACAAATGTATAGATTATTCTCTGTGAAAGTCCATGTATCCAGAGAGTTACAGCCTCTTTTTGCTGCATTCTCAAGGATTTCATGCTTTCTCAAAGGCTATTCACTACCCACAGGAGCCCTCCAGGAATGCCCACAGCACAGTGAGCAGCTGGGCCACTGCGGGCAGCACAGAAACAGGTGGGAGAGCAACAGCAGCACTGAAGTCAAGCTCCTCAGCCGTGCTTGGCATTCCTGGTGTCATGCAGCTCTGAAGCAGGACAGAAAAGCTATTCAGTCTAGAGTGAGCAGCCTGAAAGCAGATTTTAACCTCTATTTTGGCAGAGACAGAAGTGACACACGGGCAGATTTCTCATTACGCCCATCGCGTGATGTTCTACAGTTGATGTTCAGAGTAGTACTGGCATGCCTAAGTGAGGGAAGCAAATCACAGACGACAAGGCTAGTTGTAAAATGGAAGTGCACACAGAGGAGCAGCAACAACCAGAATTTCAGACTTGCTTTCATTCAATTTCCCTTTATTTTTGTTTTACTGCCATTACCTTACTTCTCTTTATTACCCCCTGTATCTTCTTTTATTTTTGTTTGAGTGCAAGGGTTACATCTTTTCTTTCTTTTGCTGCAAGAATGACGACAGTTGGTTAGTGTTGGAAATAGGTTCAGAAGTTCAGGTCTTCTGAGCTCTTGCTGGCTTCAGGCACTGCACAGAATATTAAAATGAAAAAAAAAAAAAAAGCCTCCTGTGTTATATTTCTGCAGGCTTTAAACTTAAATAATTTTGCTACATGGAAAACAAGCATCAAATAAAACATATAACTGCATAAAGACAGTTTCTGGAAGCAAACAATTTTCCACCCTCAGGTAATGTGGAAAGCATCAGAACTCAAATCACTCTGAACTGAGCTTTGATGACCAACTATTTGAATTTATCTCATTTTCACATCATCCCCTGCACATGTCTATAGTGGGACCATGGGTTTGAAAATCCAAAGGTCAGCCCTTCGATATAGAAGATCTAGAGCATCATTATTTCCAAATCATTGATTCTGTAAGGTGCTAAGGCACTTAAACTCTGATCCAATACAGGACATCAACTTAAACCTTCACCCAAAGCAAGCTCAGACACGTAATTACCTTTAAACACTCCAGGGCCCTATCCTCACTGCAGTCAATGGCAAAGCTGCTACTTAGTGTGCAGGTGACAGAATTGCAATATCTAGATAGAAATCAGGTTTTCAAACACTTTGATAAAACATTTGGAGCTATGTGGACTTTACAGCAGGGTACAGTCCAACCAGATGGTGAGGTTCCCCTGTGCCACGGTGTGTTCTGTCTTCTTCCATTCTGCAAGCTTTAGGGATGCCTAACCCTCCTCTAAGCCAGTAGAACTCCCTAAATAAACTGAGGGAAAACTAGGTACTATGGTGCTGAAATTTTGGAAAATTTCCCTGATACCATCTTTAAAGAGACATATATATATAGCTTTTCACATGTGTATGTGTGTGTACTTTGTATATGTATCTATATATATATAATACAATATTGACAAACTCTCTGTGATAGGTCTGGCTTCGTCACTTTCTGTCTGATGTATCAATGTCAGCCACAATGTCTGTCTTAAAACCACTAATCTGGCAAATGTTTTAATCAATTGTTGAAGACACAGAGAAACTGTTCATAAATTTAAAATTTCAGAGAGAATGCTGACTTATACAAAATGCAGACCCGCTTAGTCTGTTTGTTAAATTTGTCTTTTACCTTAGAAATGCAAAGCAGAACAATATTAGATAGGCATAACTTATATAAGCAAACATTTGCTTCCATATTCATGCATCACATTTTGTATTATTTAACAGCAGCCTGGTCCTGTTGTTTTATTGCCCAATCGGCTAGGATGACATATGACCATGAGAACAGATAAAGGCTTACATTTGCATTTGTTCTCACATTATGGAGCTCAGAAGCAAACTAGTAATCAGAAACATATTATCTAGAATTACAGGAGACACATTACTATCACAGTAATGTTTTAAAAAATTAAGTATCCTCAGTAGGTGTTTAGTGCCTCCATATTTCAATTAGCATTCTCTTACTACATGCCTACATTTTTTAAAGATTGTATATAGAGATATATTATTTGGGTGTACATTATGCATATCTGAATGTCTACATATTCTTGCAGAGAAAATTTTTTACCCGATATTTTATGAATATGTTACAAAGGAAGAAAGAAATCTTAGAGGGCAGGAGATATCAGGCAAGAGTTGAGGTATAAGGGATGAGGGATGCACAAAACTGATGGATCACTTCTGTGATCCTGGGACTATTTCACTCAGGGTGGCTCCTGGGGCATAAATGAGATTTTTCAAACTCTTGGCATGTGCTGACATACCCAAAAGACAAGACTACAGTAAGGATTCCTTATAGCACAGAGTTAGGTTTGGGTTCCCAAGGCTTCTAGCATCCCTTAAATAGTCTTCAGTAATCTAAATATCACAGCAGACTGCTGAAAAAAACTACTTCACAGTGGGGACTCAGTTCCCGAGTTTCAAACTTGTCAAACACAGTGATATCAACCAGCATTGCCACATAAAGAAACTACATCACAACAGATAGATTGTCTGACCAAATATCATTTTAATTTTCACAGAGAGAAAAAAAGCTACAGAGCTTAGATCTGTTTTCCTTCATTATTTCAGACTAAATTTGTAAATGACATTTTTGTATATATGTGTGTATAGGTATACGTGTACAAATATATATTTATACATATACATATACATATACATATACATATACATATACATATACATATACATATACATATACATATACATATACATATACATATACATATACATATACATATACATATACATATTAATATTAATATTAATATTAATATTAATATTAATATTAATATTAATATTAATTAGATCAGCAGGTCATGCATGCAGCATATATGTACATTTGACTAAATATGAAACATTTTTTTTAAAATGGTGGAGTTTCTGCCAGTTCCATAGGAGTCAACATGAGTTGTGAATGTTAAGCACTTCTGAAGATTGAAACATGATTATTTAGGTGACTAAACATTGCACAGAGCTGTCCTATTTGAGTACGTAGACCAAAATACTGAGGGAAAAATCATCTTTATGCTTGTGGGGAGAGAGGCGGACAATACAGTCGCTATGAAAACTGAAACTAGACTATCAGAAAAGAAGCTAACCCATTTTATCTTTACTGAGCATAAGAGAAATAACAAAAAATCATTGGCCTTTTCTTGATGGACAGTTTGTGAAGAAAAGGAAAAAAATCCATATTATATCAGATAAGATCATTGCAATGGCCCCTTTTCCTCTTGAAAAAAAAAAAAAAAAAAAAAAGAAAGAAAATATCTTAATTATTTAATATGTAAAACCACCAGTACCATCTTCCACATTTTGTGCAAATGCAGGTTAGTACAGCAAGTTCAATCTCTTTCATTTAATACCCACATTTCTGGGACCACAAGTCTTGAATTAGGAACAGATGGCTAGGCTAAACACTTCTGGCATGGTCATGAAGAGCCCATCCATCCAGGCATGACCTGGCAATAAGACTCTTTGATCAAGATGTTTTGCAGGACTGTGACAGATCTAGAGCTACTCCGTTGGAGGAGACCTCTGTGTGGTAGCATCCCTTGTTAGTTCTCAGTATGTTCAAAGTGCTGGGGGGGCTCTTCTTCTACCTTGGCTGGCCTAGTGGTGCTGAAGTAAGAGGTATAGCCAGTTGGCCACCCTTAGGGAATTGTCACGGGCTGGTGAAAAACTGACAGTGAATTTGGGAGATATTAATTTTTTGCTGAAGCCAGGAACTACTGAACTTAGGAACACAAAATGTCCTATTAGCACTGTGCAATGTAATAGCAAAATAAAACAAAACAAAAATTCCCTCAGAAACAGAGTAAGATAATTAAATATGAAGGTCACTGTTCATACCACTGCCAGTTTAATTAAAACATTTTTCACCAAGTTATTTGTTGTCGAAATGATAATTTAAAAAAAAAAAAAAACAAACAACTACAAACATAATAGGTCTAGAAAAATATACTGTGATTTGCTTGGAATAATATGTAATTCAAAATTCAGTGGAAAGTTTTGTAGAACTTCCTGAGTAATAGTAAAAATACCCCAATAACTTCATGACAGAAATCAGTAAGACAATAAAAGCATGGATCCCTCAAATGTTAATTAATGTTGCTTAAATGTTTTTAGAGTCAAGGCAAACTCTTTACAAGAAAAGGACTCAGTAGTCCAAAGTACTTGGTTTTTTTTTTACAAGCTGTCTCCTTTTTACTACTCTGTGATTTCAAATTATCCTATGCCTGTAGACTTTTACTGGATGGTTTATGTAAGCCTTCCAAAATTGTACATTCATTTGTGTATAGAGAGCGAGACTTATGAAGTAGAAAGTGAGAGAAGAGTGCACGCTAATGTGAAAGCAGAGAAGATAACCTCTTACATGCTAGGGTGTAGCTACCATTGTTAATTACAGGTAAAATGATTTGCCTGCTTGTTTTCCTCCAGTGTTGTAAATTACAGAAGTAGAATAATCTGTATTTTTTTGTTTGCTTTCCATCTCTCCTTTTTTGTTATTGTTTTTATTTTACATAAACTACACTTTTCTTAAAAGCTGCCTATAACCTTGCTTTGATTGGTACTTTGGGGGAATAAACACAAACTGAATATTCAGGAAAATGAGAAAGGATGGATCCTTTGTTCACCAGTGCAAAAAAAGTAGCTTGTGTAACATCATTTTTTTGTTCTCACTAAGCAGGTACAGGTGAAGTGCCTTCTCTCACCCAAGTTTCCTGTCCCACATGGGTAAAGGAATATATATGCCATAAGAGTCAGTGTTAGGGTAGATATTTTCCACTGAGACTACAGAGAGCAATAGTCTGTCATTAGATTTTGTCACCTGTTGCTAAATTCTCCAAAGACACCAGAGGTTTTCTTCAGTTCCCCAGATCAGGCTTGGGTGCAGGTCCTGTGCCCTTGAAATTGTCTATAATGGTCTGGAAAAAGAGAAAGCTGTTCTCATCTTCCAGCAGTCAGGCTTTGATCTACCTCTGCCCATAAGAATTTTTCCTCAGAATCAAAACAATGTTGTCTGCCCTCACCCTGACATCATGACAGAAAATATTTCCCAGCTCCTGAAGAGAAAAAGAGCTGCATCAGCCCTCTTGAAAGACAATAAGCAGTTGCCAGCAGACGTTGTAATTTCCAAAGCAGGACAGCACTTTTTTCCCTCTGTTTCACTCAAGGCAGTCTCCAGTAACAGCAAAATTTGAATTCCAGAAAGACTAAAGGTTATGTTTTCAACTAGGAAGATGAAAACAAATACAGCATCATAAAAGGACATGAAAAGTAAAAGAGGACATGGTATATACATATGTATGTATATGTATGCACATATGTAAATAAATAAATATTACACTGAACATCTTTTGTAACTTCCTCAGGCATATTTTGGCCATTAAAACAATGCAATTCAGCTAACTATATTAAGTACTAAATGTGACTTATTGCCTTTGTTTCATATCCAGAAGCTTTATATTCTTTTAATACTGTAATGATCTGTTTGTACTCCTCAATAGCTTTTAGCTTCCCTTATAATTAATGGTGAGTTGCTCTGCTGTAGTTTTAGCAGACTCTTTGAAGACCATGAGAACGAAACAGGTTTAAGTTCACCAGGCAATGTCTCATTAAAATATGTTTAGAAATTACATATGTGTGTACACAAAAATATCCATACATATGTTATGGATGTCAGTTTCATCACTCACATTTCTCCACTTTTTTAGGAAGCCAGGTGAATCAAATTTTTAACTTAACAGCAAACTCTAAGTATAATTGTCGTTGATTAACAAAACATTCAGAACATAAAGAGAACACCGAAATTATACTTTAAAATAAACAGGGTTTTCATTTTTGAAGTACTGCGGATAAGTCACAAGGAAATTCATTACAACTACATCTTCTGAAATTCATCATACAAACTTGCCCATTTCTTGTGAATATGTAAGATTTTAAATTAAAATTTATTATTGTGTACTTTAGTGCATGCATATGAACTTGTTTCTGACTTTCCTTTGTTCAGAGTTGGTATTTCATCCTTTACAGAAGGCTGCCTGATATACAACGGGTATCTTCTGAGAACTTGGCAATATTTCATCCATTTCCAAATATATCGGAGGGCTGCAATTAAACTATCTGAGGTCTCCACAGTACATAATATTAACTATTTTGATGAGTAGATGACTGGACTCCCCAGTTTTGTTGACACAGAAAAATATAGAGTGTATTCAAAGTGACAGAGGTTTGAGGCCATGCCACATACACAAATCAGATGATAAAGACAATAACTAGAGGAACTCCTTCATAGGAGATACTGTTCAGTCCCCACATCCATTATTTGCAGATTATTTTCTTTTTTATTCCTACATTTAAAATATTATCTTCTCATTGCACTTTGACTTGATTAGTTCTTGGACTGACCCTGTATCTGCACCTATGTCTGAATGGGAGCAGGAGAGAAGCAAGGGAAATCACTACCTCACACATAGCTTGGCTATTTAAAATTTTATCATTCATGAGCAGCTACTGGGAATATGCAATAACTAGCACACCTGTTTCTGGAAGCTTCTGGTCTTTCCCAGACCTCTACACTGTGCATATAATCAGGCTCGAATCAGAAATCAGTGCATCTTCTCAAGGCTTTCTTTCTTTGCTTAATACCTATGAAAGCCTTGTAAACTATAATTATTAGGAGAAGGTCTGCTGAAGTTCCTCAGATAAACTTTTCTATTTCTTACTGTTTACACACAGGATTTTATTTCCCATCAAAGACGTTCAATGCCACAACATAAAACATCTGCATTACAGTGTAATAATATCTGCCACAAGCCAAGCTTATTTAGCATCTGGGAAATGTAAAAGTCAGCAGGGTAATTAAGACAGAATAGAAGAAAACCAGAGTAGCTTAATCTGCACTTATTCGATGTCCCGCATATCAAATGTAATTCAAGAAGTACAATTAGAAACCAGTGTATAATACGTACTTTGTCTTAAGCTGCAAATCAGAAGAGAATTTGTACAAGTTTGAAGGCCAGTGGACTTGCAAACATTTTCAAATCTGGTGAATCACAGTTCCTGGTGAATCACATTCTTTTACAGACTGTGCACAACTGAGCATCTCTTAATGCTTCTGCTCTATTAAAAAAGGCCAGTGGTGCCAAAGGGTTTTAAAAAATTTTGAATAATTAGAGGTCACTGTGGACCTCCCTCTTTCCTCTGATTTGAAATGAAGTCTCTCATTTCAAAGAGCAAAGTACAGCAAGGGATACTGCTAATTCATATGTGAACTTAAACACAGAATAGAAAAGTCTTGTGATAAAGCTATATTAAAATGCATTTCTTTCCATCTTGGAGTTCTCCTTAATGCCATGTGTAAACTGTGCTTGTCAAGGATGAAAAATCCATGCGAAGAGTGTGATAGCAAATACATTGATCATTTGAACTTCAGGTTCCCCTTATGCTTCTGTAGGAATGGACCTTCCATTTTCTTCTGACATGCTGTTTTTGAAATTTTGTTTTTGAAATATTTTTAACCAGAAAGGCAGGCACAGAACATTTTTACCTCATGTGTCTCTACTTGTTTTTGTTTTGGTTTGTTTTTTTCATTTTGACAGCAGAACCAACAACTCCTGATAATTTCAGAGTGGATTTGTTTGTTTGTTTGTTTTAATATATAAAGATTTCTATAATTTTTACTAGCAAAGTTATGAAACACATTAGGTTCATGGCTTTGTTAGCCTGCTTGCTCATTTAGTTGGAAGGTTAATAAGGACTGTAAACAAAACCAAAGTTTATATGTATTTAAATCAACTATTTCAAGAACAAATGTATTTAAGTAAATTAGGGCCCTTTTTAAAGCCTGTACCTCTTCTTCAGCATACAATAGGCAAAATGCCCTCCAATTATCTACCAGATTTGCTGAACTCATAGGTTTGGCTCAGGACTAGTTACTGCAGCAAGGTAATGTAAATCACACTAAGATGTAGAATTTAAAAGAGTGTAAAAAATGGCCAAAACATTCTCTATTTCCCATTAAACTCAAGAGCTGAGCTTCATCACAAGAAAATTCTGCTTACTTTCTTCTCACAATTACAGCTGAGATTTTTATAATAAAAAGGTAATAGCTTCATCTAAGTAATATCATTTCCCTCTGTAGACTGTTGTCAGACAGTAAGGAGACAGACCTAATGGGCAGTATTTTCATGGCATCCAAAAAAGCAAATAAGAATATTGGTTATGGTTTATGTTTCTTTCTTGCAATAGTTTGAGGAAACTAAACATCAGATCTAGAAAGAAAGACTATATTACTTGACCTTCACAAAAGTTTAAAGGAGCATCCTTTCTTGTGACCTTCTGAAAGAGCTTATATCAAGGTGCCCACCAGTCTGACCGAAATCAGCATACAAAAGGCCCAGGCTGATAAGAATATAGAGCCAATTCTTTTAGTGACATTCAGATGTTTCTAAAATCTTCTAAATGACAGAAGGAATGAAGATTCAATGCTTTTCACAGTCTATGTCACTCCTACCTCAGAGTAGGCAGAATGTCCATTTCATTATACTTTTTATAAGAAATTTACAGTATATTTCAAGATTTCAGGCCAAGAATAGAAAGAAATGCTTGCATGGCATTGCAGAATTTCTCAGCACAGAGGCTTCCCATCTCCCTCTGAAACATCTGTTGTTGGCCACTGTAGGATACCAGTCTAGATTGATGATTGGTCTAATCCCATGTGACGCTTCCTCTATTTGAATTATACTGATGAGTTTGCTCAAATACAACTTTTTACCATGAGAGAAAATTTAGACCATATTGGTTGTGGAACCCCAAGGTGAGCATGTTTCATGCACTTTGGGTACTGGATTGGAAGAGGACATTTCAGTCCAAATGACCTAGTTCTTTCTTTAGGTTGTTCCTCTGGAAAAATCAGAAATTATTGAACTCTTTGTCATCCAGAGATCTTTCATGTGAACTGGTCCTTTTCACTTCAATGTTTCACAAAATGATTGTCTTTCACTCATCTACTCTTTCCATCTTCAGAAATTTGGCACTAGAATCAGTTCACCTCTCTCGGACACTAGAAGGACATCAATCAGAAAGAAGGTAACATCTAGACCTCTCTTCTGAAAGAGCCATGCACTGAGGCACACATAGAGGTGAAATTGCAAGTCCTTTCCATTTACAGCATGTTAGCCTGGGCACCCTGAGGAAGGTATTCTCAACCATTAGTCAGTCAACTTGACTTCCTAGACTTAGAGAACAAAAAGATACCTTCAGAAGTAGTGTTTAGGTCTGGTGCTCCTGGGGGAGCCCCTTCCTTCCCACTACTCAAACTGGGAAAGTGATGATTCTCAGATAAGGTGCTTCCAAGTTACTCTAAGGTCATTCTTTTCGAACAGCCTTCTGGCTGTTAAAATGCTACTTTATGATTAGAAAAGGGGAGTAAACTAAAACATTAGGAATAGTTGATCCCTGAATAAAGTAAAACCATATGGCCTTTGCAACATTTAGCTTCAGAGGGTGGGTTTTATCCCACTATAAATGTTTGTTTTTCCCTTGACTTATAAATGCTTTTTCCTAGCCCTTTCAGATTGCAATGTTAATTCATAAAATTCTGCGTACATTTCAAATATTCTAATTTCATTTTATTCTTCTGAGACTTTTTCTATCCTTACGTATATGTACAGCTATAAGAAGCACAGCAACAGTAGCTAGAAATAAACAATTAGTTATCCGTGCTCTTAAATCATCTCTGATTTATAAAGTGCTCTTTTTGCTAGTGTTTCTGCTTCAGAAGCTTCACTGTTCCCTCGTTTTCAATATGCAATCAGAAAGGCATGCTTAAAAGATGTCATGACTAAGGCTTACATCTGTGTTATAATGCCAGCTTCCACTCACTATCATTCATATAATTTCCTGATAGCCAGTCAAACAGTGCAAATTACATTATGATTCTTTATTTCTGATTCTGACTGATTTTCTCCAAGTGTGATATTCAGTTTAATGTGCAGCACCTGTAAAAGCACAGTGTATAATATGACTGTTCTGTGCATTGTCATTCCACAAATGATTACTTCTTTGATCACAGTATAGCTATGCCAACCTGTTTAAACCTGTTGTCAATAGGAATAAACAAGCTCAAAGTGTTTGCCTTAGACTGACAGCAAAAAGCAGCCTGCAATCAAGCTGGCATGTTTAAAATACAAAGCAGTAAAATGTAAAAGGTTAACTCACAACCTTTAGTAATATGATAAAGTGCTGGTTTGGTAAAAACATGCAATTAAATTCAAATATGGCTTTTCATTACACAAAAAGACTATTCAGTGTAGATTTGCTGCATCATGTGAGACGTTCTGGATGCTAGGCGTCTATTTTCCTCAGATACATTTTTCTTATCAAATTTAAGGCTTAGTCCAGAAATGCTTCATTTTAAATGACAAGAAACAGCAGAGATCAGCTAATCTTTCATTGGTTCCAAAGTTTACAAATCAGTGTACAAAAGTCAGTGGATATGCTTCCAGCCCACAGTAAATTCATACACTGCATTTTGAAAAACTGAAAACAACATTCTGGTGACATTTTTTTTAATAAATTAATATCTTGATATGTGCTAAAAGATAAAGAAAAGCCACCAGGGCCAGCAGCAGCAACTGTTGGACTGACTAAGATATGTCAAGATGGTTTTTCATGTCCCATGATAGGATCTATATTGTCCAACCAGGCTATTATAACTGTGCAAAACTGGTTCTAATACATCTTGGAAACAAATTATTACCAGAATGCTGAATTTAAGCCTTGCTTTAGTGGTCTGAGTTGTGTGGATGGATGAGTGCTCATGCAAGAGCTCCTTCAGAGGACTTTATTCTGCACCTGGAAGTTCCTGCCCTGCTGAGAACTGGCAACTGGTCTTACGTATCTTCTTAATAAGGATTAACTCCTAAGGATTTACCCCTAATCGGGAGACATTAGGACACTTCATGGTGCCATGAAGTGGTGTTTTCCAATGGATTAATTCAGTCTCACGCCGGTTGATTCGGAGGCAATAATTTTTTAGTTTCTGATCTGGGCTAAAAGCCTGTGACTTCTTCAACCATTCTGTCTCAGTTACTACTGATGGTGACTCTGCGTTTCCCTCTGACATCTACATTCTGCTCTTTGCAGGGAATCTTCCTTCTAATTTTTTAGGCTGATGATACTTACACTTTTCTGACCTTAAACCCCAAGTGATTTTGCTTTTTTTAGATCTATTATTCTGTCAAATACACAAGTCAAATAGCTGTACAACGCTATAACTGCTCAGCTTTCTCAAATAAAAGTACTCTATTAAGTTCTGTGACTTATGGCATTGTGATATATTCACTTGTAAAGTCCCACTCTTCCAGAAATATTCTCATAGATCTTTGACTAAAAATTGATATTGAAATCCTGTTTGTTGATTACTTGCCATTCCTTGTTTGTCCATTTGACTTTGAAAAAGCATAATATGGACTTGGTGTAGGATGTCTTATCCCCTACAGTATCTAGGCAAGAAAACAGTTAAACATAAATTATTTCACAGTCCTTTCTGATTCAGATTCCTAGGAAATAATAGTAATGCACTCTGAAAGATAAACAGTCAATGAGCTGTTTCTCACAGTAGGTGGATAGTTATTAATGTAGTCTGATAATGAATTTACTGAAGCCAGTAGATTAATCACATGGGTCTGCTAACGTATTACAAATTAATGTATATTTTAACCATTACATGATACTACTAATTAATTGATCAACTGTCACAGGATAACACTTCTTAACTGATCAGTTCCTATATTGAACAAGGCTGCTATATCAGTCCTCTGCTTATCCTATATCTCATGTTCTTCGTGTACCCAGTGGTTGTCAGTCCTACCTCTTATCTGTGATATCCTGGGTGTCTGGAGCACCATATTATGCTACCATATCTTTTCAAAACTGTTTATAACTTTGTTCTGAAATCTCTCCAGATTTCAAGTCAGTTTCTGAATTGTGATTGTGAGAAGTGTTTTTGGCAAAGTTAAAAAAAATAAAGCAACACTGATCTCAGAGATAATTTTGTTTTGGACAATGTCTGGTTTTCAGAAACAAATCTTAATTGGATGTAACTATTTTCTCTTTATCAATCTATAATCTATAATCTATAGAAATCAAGTCCCACTTAAACTATTTGATTCACTTACACAGAACCAATGTGACAATTATGTAGTTAATGGAATTATCACATTTGCATATTTTTTAAATGAAAACACCGTATTAGTTTTCTCTTTTTATTTTTTTTTTCATTATGTTTCAGTCATCTGAAAATTCCTAATGGTTTTGAGTTATACTAGAAATTGACACTGAGAAACTACGAAGCTTCTCACCCTTTTAATTTTTCACTCTTTGGGACAGGAGGTTGGCCAGATCTGTTGCTTTAAAAATAGCTAGCTTTAGGAGCTGCAGCTTCTGATTTACTGTTAGTGTGAAAAGTATTTCATCAGCAGCATGTGAAATGACTGTATTTATTTCATTTTTTTTCAGAAAAAGGAGCAGAAATATTTATTCAATAGAAAAGGGAAAGATGCATTATTTGTGATTTATTACTTCAATCTAGTAAGGGAAAAGTAATGTTATTAGGATTTCTTTTGTTCTTAGTGTAGTTAAAAATCTCTTTCATATTGTATAATAGGTTGCAAGCTTTTCTTGCATCAACTTTCTACCATTCATGGTTTCCAATTTATACTCATTTTTAGTAGTGCCCCTGTTTTGCTGTTTGTTATATACCATATTTATCTGAATATAAGGTTATTCTGATTCAATAGCAAACCAAATTTGCAGTTATTTTAGAATAACATGTGGATCCTGATACATGATAACAGCCAGTTCCTATTGTTTCCCATGTCTCAACACACCTACCATGTGTCCTCACATCTACAGTGAAGGTCTCCTTCCCACCATCCTCACTCTCCAACCCTTTCCCTGACAGTGTTGTTTCCATACTGCTCTGCACATATTTTGTAAAACACTGGGGCATTAGCCCTATATGAGAAAGAACTCAACTGTAAGGTAGGAGGCTTCAGCAATTTAATCTTTCTATATGTTAGCTGTTGTCTCTCAGCTTACTCTGTCAACACGTCTAAACCCCAAGTAATCAGGGCAGAGTTTTGCTCCACTCTCTTGTCTGAGCTGGAGGTTCAGCCACAGAACTACAGCTCTCACATGTTTTTCCTCCATTAAATTATCTTTGGTTTTCCTCTAAATGTTCCCATGTCAGTGTGAACTGAGACAGGTTAGGGCTTTACTGCAGCCTCCATATCACAAAGAGCTGGACTGGTGGATGAATACTGAGAAAGATTGCATTTTTTTATTACTTCCTTCTCAATATAGCAGATTTGGGAGGTTCTAGTTAAACATTTTTAAACAATTCTAATTTATCATGCACATTTCTACTGATAACTAATTTGGATCGGAATTCTTCACAGATATATGACATTGTACTAATTAAAGCTTTCAGCTTACATATGGATTTGTGTAAAGGGATTCATTGTTCATGCATAATGAAGTATAAGCAGTCATGGTGTCTGATGCCTATGCAAACATTTATTGATTAATTTCCTTACCAATAATTTCTCTGTCCCGATGAGATTTATGATTATATGCAACACTTTTTAATTTATTAAATAGCTTCTTTAGTAATGCTGATAATATTCAGAAAGCTCTGCAGTGTAAGAATGCAACCATCTGCCACTCAGGCTATACTATTTGATGATAATATGTAATGGAAACATAACAGAATAAAATTTTCTTCTTGTAAGAGAAGAATTAGATTAAGACAGTGAAATACAACATCTTTGCTCTGTGAATAATGGTTGCATTTTGTGGTCCTTTGACCCCCTTGAATTTTTTGGTAATCATTTGCTATTATAACAAAGTGTCTTATTTTTGCGAAGAGGTGAAAATTTGCACATATTTTTCTATAATTACTGTTTTTAGGGAACTCATCTTGTATTATTTACTAGAAACACTTTTGTAAACAATTACATTCTCTGAGGTGACTCACTAAATTGTTCATATTTTTAAAGTATGCTTTTAAAATCATTCCAGAAGTTTTGTAAAAACAGATTTAAGGACTGTCAACTCAGTAAATCTTTCTGATATGAAGTATAGTTTAAAGAAGAAAACTATCAGTCTGAAAATATTTTTGCCATTAGTGGATACTAGTAGAATGAAGGACATGGCCAGAATATGCGACAGAATGGCTGTACATTAGTAGGAAAAATTAGATGGACAAAAGCTGAAAAGAATTTAAATGCCTTAAAGTGCAACTATTTCTGAATCAGTTAGTGGCTTGCACTGAATGGCTCTTGAATGTCTGAATGTTTGTAAAAATTAATCAAGATAGCATTGTAGTAAATGCTAGCTTCAAATATGGTGTCCTACATGAGAACAGAATCATCAGCTCCTTAAGTACCTCCCTGTTATGTTTCCATTACACAATATATTTATAATTTCATTTACCTTTCTAAAACATTGCTAGAAATATTCTTGTGACTAGGATGCTTTCCTGGAAGGAGTGGGGAAATTAGGAATGTATACCAATTCACTAAAGTGTTCTTACAGAACCGAAAATTTACTTACATGAGTATTCCTATGCTATTCAGGGGTGTTAGTCACGCTTAAAGTCAGTGTTTCAGTGCTTTGCTGAATTAAACTCCAGATATAGTAAAAAGATACTTTAAGTTCAGCTTTGAACATAGAGCAGAACATAATATCACTTAGATAAGTGCTTTAGGAAGAAAAAAAAAAGAAAGAAAAAACATAAAAACTGAGAAGGCAGCCATCTGCTAAGTACATCAAAAAGTTAGTCTAACTGAAAAGTTAGGCTGTCCCTGCCCCAGAAAACATGTAATATAAATAAGCAAGACAGAAGACTATTGAAAAATACTCATTCACACAAGCTGAAAGAACAGACATAGTTGCCAAGCACTATGTCAGCATTATATTTTGTTTTAACAAGCTTCATTTTCTTTTTGAGTTATGGTGGGCGTTATTTATTAGACTAGCAAAGGAGGAGGAGAAAGCTAGGAGAAAATGAGAAGTACATAGCAACAAGAAAAACGGAGGAAGAAGGCAGGTAGCATGAAAGAAGGGAGAGGATTTGGCTGATGTTCAGAGAAAACCGGTAATCAGCAAAGGAAAGGGAGCATACAGCAAAAGAACTGCAGAAAATATGTTAGCTGTTCCTAATTCTTCTATTCCAAGTTCATCTACTTGACAGTTGTTTTTTTTTTTTCTTCTCTGCCCCTCAAGGTTGCAAGACTAAGGAAAGAAAACAGAAATATATAAAAGCACATGTCTAGAGAATAGCTAGCTCTTGCGTAATTCTGAAACTAGGAGCGCTTGACTTTTCCAGTTGCCGGGTCTTGTCCAAGATACAAATTTCTAGCTTACCCCTAGAGTTGTTTCCTTCTTGACGTTTCTTTTTCCTCACAGCTGTAGCTTACCAGAGGAAGCACAATTGGAGAATGTAACCTTGCTGGGGTGACCTAGTACAATTTCCCACCTGGGAAAGATTTAGTTATCTAATTTGAACCCAAATGTATCAGCTTCCATTTTAAGAATGTTTATTGTGGGAGAAATACTCTCCAATGAAATATTGCCATGAAAAATGATGCCAAGAAATTTTGGTTTCTATTCTCTTAGTTCTGGTGTTCCTTAAATAGACACAGCTAAATACCATGATAAAGGGAAGAGTCTGAAAAGAGCAGATATCTATTTATCCCCTCATGTTTGTCTAAAGTCAACAGGAGGAATTTATTCAAACATAATTGTATCTAAGTGTTATTCAAGCTTCGGTTCTGGATCTAATCTGTATGCTTTTGGGACAACTATAGGTTTTCTACAAAAAATATTGTATAGTGTTTTCACTTGAGTGCTAAATCCACGACTACTGAGTGGACTCAGATTCCTTCAGATAAAAGTCTGGAATGTTCTTGGTCTAATATGGTTTATTTACAAGAGTTTTAGGCAAAGTTTTGGTTTCTTGAATACAGTAGAAAGCAAATAAAATTATCATTTTCTTAATCGCAGTCTCTTGTATGCCTCTACAATAAATTCAGTATTTGAGAAACTGTCTCTTTCCTCCTTCAAAATCACTTTCATAACTCAGTGTCCTGTCTTTCCCACACCAATTCACATATTTCAATAAAATATGCTTTTAATGATTTGATTTAATCTGAATTACAACAGCACTGGCCCAGACACTTGTTTTAATGCCTCAAGTGGCAATCCGTTACCACCTACAGATATTTCATTATATAAAGATACTCAGTCAATTCTGTCTTTAGTCCCCAAAACAGTGAGTGGCACACCTACTAGCATTAACAAGGTCTATGATTCTTTCAGGACCAATGGTTCCCTTCAGAAAAGGTGCGGAATTCTATTGTGATAGACACCATACTACAAGAATATGCCCCAAAATCATAAAATGGAATAATAGAATCACAGAATCATAGAGTGATTTGGGTTGGAAAGGACCTTAAAGATCACCTAGTTCCAACCCTCCTGCCATGGGCAGGGACATCTTCCACTAGACCAGGTTGCTCAAAGCCCCATCCAGCCTGGGCTTGAACACTCCTGGGGATGGGACATTCACAGCTTCTCTGGGCAGCCTGCTCCAGTGCCTCACCACCCTCATGGTGACAATTTTCTTCCTTATATCTAACCTAAATCTACCCTCTTTCAGCCTGAAGCCATTGCTCCCATCCTATAAGCAGTTAGATAGTCACTCATTCAATTTTAATGCAGAAACACAAGTCTTCTTCTCTCTATTGTCTATATTCATACCTCTTCCAAATACTTTCGACCTCTAAATCAGCTCCTATATTCATCAGTCTATTATAATTTTCTGTTAGTTGAGCAATGCTAAAGTTGTCTACATCTTTTTCTTAATATTTTCTTGCTTTGTGTTCTAAAAACAGGAAAATATCCTGCTGCTCTGAAAACAAGCATAGGTGGATCTGAAGAGGACGTTTTGTTTCTTAACTGCCAACACAGAATTTCTAAATGGACCTTTTGCTGTGACAAAAGACCATTTGATAAAAAGCAATGACACTGCACTTCAGTTTTTCCATGAAGGTGAAGTTTATAATGATGCCCTAGAATTAAAGTACACTCAAAGTTTCTATTATAAACCCATTCGAAGAGAAAGATATCTGAAAATATGTGGCACTTAGGCACGTGGTTTACTGGTGGACTTAGTAGTGTTAGGTTAATAGTTGGACTGGATCATCCTAAGGATCTTTTCTAACTCAAATGACTCTATGATTCTATAAGAAGAAAAGTTAAAACCATAAAATCACCACCACAGAAATATTTTCCTGTATTTCTTGGGACTTTTTCCCAGTTCAGTGACGACAACAACAGATAAAAATGACTGTAGTTGGAAAACATGGTTATTACTAAATACTATTTATTTTAATTAATATTAGGATAAAGCAGAGATTATGACTGCTGCAAATAATACAATATAACAGTAAAATATAAAACTACGTATTACATGTATTGCAATATAGTGGGAAGAAATAGGGTATTGTTTCAAATGCTTAAATAAATATACTTTGCAAAGCGGTAAAGACAGATGATAGATGCTGTGAGAAGGTACTAACAGGGAGTAAACTGGAAAATGATACATTTCCCTTTCCTAGCTCTTTTCCAAGTGTTTCAATCTAACTTTATTCCAGTTAAAACAAATGTCTGCATCTGTGATCTGCTTTACAATCATTACACTAAATTAAAAAATATTTAGAAATGGAAAGTACAAGCAATGTCTAAATGTGTTTTTCCAGAAACTGTCACAATTTTATTCACTCCATTCCCATATTACGATGCTTTTCTTTTTTCTTTCCAAGTCATTTTGTCTAAACTGTCTACATTTCCTCAAAGATTTCCCAAGTGGAAATGTCTTCCTAAACTAGGAATTAACTCTTCAAGCCTTGGTGTGAGACTTTCTTCTGGAGACTTTCCAGGGAGTAGAGGAGGGTTTTGGCATTTGGTTTCATCCAAACACCACTAAAAGCTCTGCTTTATAAGTCAAAAATACAAAGGTGGGGAAAAATAATTCCAGCATTCTTTTTCTCATTTCTACTTTAGTGGTTTTACCAGGCACAACCTGAACCAGTTTTGGACACCCTTGTATTTAAGAAGTGTTCATACCCAGAGCACTGCTCACAGTTCATGGCATTTCCTTTGGGAAACTGATACTGAGGCTTGGGGCTGCAACAATACTAATTTCCCAAACAATACCTGGTCCTGGATATATTACATAAAACCAGCTGAACTGAAAAAGGCTAATGACTCTGTGTTTGAGCAGCAGGTCTTCATCTTAGTGATGATGTCCTGCTGTCTGTGTTTGGGCACCAGAGGGTTAGCCTGGAGAGTTTCAGAGCTGCCAGCACAGTTGGACTGTGAGTGGTTGTTGTAATAATTGAGACTTGAGAGGCTCTTCTCACTCACACACCAACCAAGTGTTGTTCATCTGGAGTGACAGTCAGGCATTGGCCCCTGCTGTCTCTGTTTCTGACAGCTAAAATGTTGCTTCTAAACAAGGCTGGAAGTGGTGAGCTAGGCTCCTCGTCCTGCAGAGCAACCCATCGGCAGGTCAGGGCAGGACAGGTGGGAAAAGCTCCCTCCCTGTCTCATGCTAGAAATATTTTCTTCAGTCACAACATGAGAAAGACAGTGTTGGACACACTGTAAAGCAACTACCAGAGAACTAAAATTAGCGGGAGAGGGGCACCCTGCAGGGCTGTTCAGAGACTGCTGAGCCCTCCTGCTCAGACAGGCAGGCCTTGTGTGTGGCCTGAGAGGGCCCCAAATAATCTTACTCTCATAGTATGTGTAATCAGTTTCCCTGAGCCAGTGTGCTGCCTAGATTAAAGTGAGCAGAAAGAGAATATTCTTCAAAATGTGTTCCCTGCCTTATTCTAGATATATATAAATTATGATAATTATGTGGCTCTCCAGCTGAAAGTGAAGCTAAAGCATCAGTAAAGAACAAAGATTTCTAGATGATACTCATTTAGCCTTTGTCCATAATAAGGCTCTGGCTAGCAGGTCAATTTAAAGCAAGTTTCTGGGGACAGTGAAATAAATGCTTCCACTGCACCATAAAAGTCTCAGCAAAAAGCAGGCAAATAAAGTAAATCTACTGTAGATATTAGTGCCATTAGAACATTATCCAAGGAAGTTAGACATATTAATGACGAAAAGCATGAGACCGAGAGAAAACCTCCACGAAATTAACCATACATATTTCAACCATTGTGACCAAGTTTATTGCCTCTTATTTCCTAAGTTCAGAAAAAAATGTCAGTAGCCACAAAAAGCCTGAAGTTGAGATTACTATGTGTTAAATTTTGTTTATGCACTTGTAAAACAGTGCTACTTTGCTATTGGTCTTTAAAAAGCCTCTTAGAATCACAGGATCATTTCAGTTGGAAGAGACCCCCAGGATCATTGAGTCCAACCAACTTCTTGTATAAGAAGTTCCCTAGAGTTACATACTATGTGTGAAAAAAAACCCACCTCTTTACATTCAAATTTGTCATTGTTTTCTGTATGCCTGAGAAGTACCTCTTTTTGAAAAAAGAAATCCTTCTGTCACCAGGACACCTTCTAAAGAGTATAATTAGAGGAGGACAGAGGACAGAGATGCTTATTTCAGTACTAGATTCATCTGCAGAATTGGATTTAAATATGCTGACCATTATTTTGTAGAGGTTCCTAAACTACAGATCTCACTTCCAAGAAACTACTGAGAGGAAGCTGGAAGCAACTTGAAATGGGTGTTATTCATTCCCCCTCCCCTGAGGCAGGTTGTGCTCGTGATACAGCCAGACTACCTCTGGCAGTCACTTTTTCAGTCTCCTTTTCTTTGAGAGAGGCTAAATTGCAAGGCTTTTGTCTAATATGTAATTAAAAAAATAATAGCTTCTATTGCAATAGAAACAGAATCAATTGTCACTGTACCTTGAAGGTATTATTTCAAATCAGAATCCTGTCCCAATTAAAACAAATACTTATTAAATATATTGAGAAGTATATAAGTAAATATACTAATATATTATGTTTACATTTAACATTATTACGGCTTCTCGCCACTCAATTTCATACTACCTGTGCCAGCAGCATTTGAAAAGAATAGCAACAACTTTCCAGAGCACATTGAAGACACAGTTTTACAAAGGCCCGTGTAACAGTGCTGTCAGAATTCATTACCTCACTGTAACATCAAAACATTGCTCTTCTAAAATAAAGTTAGTTTATTTTCTTATAGCGAGCATGTATACACATGCTATTGCTCTCAAATTGACTCTGGAGATGATAATCTAAAAATAATTCCTCCTTTACTAGCCCACGTACAGTACTGATAGTATAACAATCCTTTCACAACATTATAGTGAAGGTTATATCAGCCATATATCATAAACCTGTATTTCTCTAGATTTTATAGCTATGATTTGTATGTACTGTGCTCCAAACTGAAATTTGCTACAAAAAGTAAAAGTTACATTGTTTCTCAAAAGTCTGAAAATATCCACGGTGTTCATTTTTTTTATTCTGAGTGCAAAAAATAAAGGATGTTTAGACGTAAGTGTATGTGTGCATAAACACATTTAAATATAAAAAATACTTCTATTTATATACTTAAATTTAAACTCCCTTTGTACATACATATAAAAACACCCCCATAGACAAATGTATACCTAAATACATATATCTATGTTTGTTTTGATATAACTCTAAAATATTTGATTTAATTTCTCCTCTCTGATTGTCTCATTTTGTTCTGCTAATTATACCACAGCAGTATTCTTAGCAAGGGAATAGTCTCTAGCCATGGTCAGCTCTGAGAATTATGGCTGCTCTGACTTTGTGAAGGAGCAGTGACAGGCATCAAACAGGGAGAAGTAACAGAGAGTGACATTGCTACTAATGGAAATCTCCTCCTAGAAATTGTCCCCACAAAGCCTTACATTGTGCTGAACATTCAACGAGATGGGCCTGGCTGCTGTCATTGCCCCCATTTTGCAGTACCCACCATGAAGAATTGTAAACCACAGCTATGACCATAAGTTTTCAGCTGCATTCAGATGTCTTTGATAGAATGCTAAATGCAACCTTACTTTTGCTAGGAGGTGAGCCATTATTCCTTGATCTCTTGTTAAGTACTTTTTCCAGTGAACAAGATGTAGAAATGTGTTTACCTGACAGAATTCAACTGTCTGAAGATATGGTATGTGAAGCACACTCAAGTGCTATATTCATTCATTAGCCTTCATTGAAATGATAAAAACAAGTAGTGCATTTGTTTAAGATTTATGGTATTGCCCATGATTTTGTTTTAGTTAATCAGCATTTCCCCAATGTTTTCAACAAAATCATTTATTGCATGTCTTTATGTGTTATACATAGCCTGGCTTGTGAGACCAGTTAGGTGATCTGATCATGACATTGCCACAATAGTCCATACCTGAATCTACTTAGACGAAGTTAGCTTCACAACAAACTGAATATGGTTTTGTTTATCAAAAATCAGGATATGTATGATCCTACAGTCTTTTTCCCCAATGAGGTGTCCTTTAATTGGAGCTGTTGTAGAATATGGTCTAATTTTTTCTAAGCTTCTAGGACAGGGAGAGCATATGGACAATTTTCACACTTACATTAGTTGTAACATTCTTTTATTTGTTCACTTGCAATCCTTGACACCCTTTCAATGCGGAGCTTCTTAGTATTCACTTTAAGAGATGGAGAATAATTATTGGAGAAGTTTAGAAGTGCACCACTTCTGAAATGCACTGAACATATTTTGGTCTCACTTATTCTTGCAGCTAAACTATTCAGCACTTGTTTTGCTCATCTGTTTCTGGCCCACAACATGAGTAAATGGTTATTTTGCCATTAAAGGCACAAGCTCAAGAAACCACAAATTCCCCAAAAGGAAAAGCCATAACATCCATTAATAAAGAAATCAGTCTCTTAATGCAGGGCATGACTTGAACAGATAGACTAGAAATGGTACAGTTTCTCAGAATTTCTTGCTATGTAACACAGAATAGAGTGTAGAGTTATTAATGCTATTTTCCCAAAGTGGGAGGTGTAAATTATTTTATTGTATTCATATGGTGAATATCGTGAGCACCAGTATTGTAGTCCAAGGAGTAGAGAAGGAAAACTGATCAGTTCTTCAGCTGACAAAAAACATGACAGAATTATTGACTTTAGGTAGTTACACCAGCTGCTTCAACCTTTGTTATAATCAAAGGTAATTAACTGAAACTGCTCTGAACTATTATTTTTTCTTGAATGAAAGCAAAATCTGAAACAGTATTTTGAAGTGTTTGAACATGTAGTCAGACTGAATCCAAAAGTCTTCACTTGCACTTTAACTGAAATTAGAAATGTTTTGGAAACTCCATTGCTTGTGGTATATGTATTGTTTTCTTTGGATGTTAAAATATCTTACTGCAAATGAATCTTTCTACTACAATATTTCTTATACTATTTATGTCAGATTTATCTTCCTTTTGGTGCATACCCACCCTATTAACCTTTTCTTTGGGGCTATAGGTCTGCATGTAAGACAAATATAGCTAATAACAATTGTAGTCATATTTGCTCTCTGGTTAACAAACTTAGCCAAAACAAACTTCATTCAATGTTTTTATATTTGTAGACTGCAAAGATTATTATTGCCACTTATTCGTGTTCCTAATTAAGAAATTCGAAATTAAGGGCAATGTTCTTCTTTAGATATAATTAAAATGGTATTTCACAGAATAGCGCCTGAATTTCCTTATCTCACTCTGTGCCAATTAACTTGGCCCAATTTGCTTGCTTAAGTGGCTGGGCCAATTTAATTAGCCTGACTTCACTCTCTGATTCTGTATCTGAGTATTACAGAGTTAGTGTTTAGCTCCATGGAGTGACCATAATGAATCAGTATGTATTTGGGGAGTAATTGGTTTAGTAATGAGAAAGGACAAAACAACAGTGCATATGATTATGTCATTTTTTAAGCAGACTTTCTTGTGTGAGGTCAGCTGAATAAAAGAGCCTACAGTCTTACTGCATTGTTAGGTCCCACTAGTGTTTCTGATACATGTGAGAAATCGTAATAGGGAAGCAAAATGACACAGCGACATGTGTCATAGCTGATAAAACTAAATATAGATTTTAGAAAAAAAATCTATGAAACACAGGTAAAGATGCTGAAAAGTCTGGGTAAATAAAATCAGCAATAATTTTGTTGACATCGCAAACTGTTGCAGGAGAGGGAAAAACACCCCAAAAAATCGCTGAAGTAGAATGCTTAGCATTTATCCAGTTACACCTTCTAAGTGCTTTATAAGCAGCTAATTGTGCCCAATATTCTTGTGACATGAATTACTGTTATTACTATTGTTATTATTAATAACCTATTCATGTCTTTACTTACTTTTTCCAGAAGGCAAAATTATAAGAGGGATTTGTGCCATAAATTAGCCTAGCACAGGTCAGGTCAGTTATCTGGAGATAAGAGAAATAGATGTCATTTCCAAATCTTCCTTATCACAAAGAGTATGTCAACACCTTTTAGACTACATCACCACACCACCAGTGAGTTTAAAGCAAAGAAAGGCAAGCAAGCAAGAGTATCATATTCCTCAAATCAGAAGTCTTAAGGAAACGATGATTTTCTTGCATAAAAGCTAATGTGCTGCCGAGCCATGTTATATTTAACTCAAGGCTGATGACATGGGAGTGCAGTATTTCATATCTCTACCACGCAATGAAGGAAAGGTGAGGCAAAATCTAGTTTAAAAGGAAATATCAATATCATAGAAGAATTTTGATACTAAAAGTTAATTTAGAGTTCAGACTTTATTAGTTCACAACTGCTTAATCTGTTCACTCACTCAAAATCATTGATCTTTAATGTCTAGGGAGGAAATTCAATCTTTACACACACTTGGATTTGGAAGACCTTTATTTCAGCTAAGGAGTAGCTAATGCCACAAATGGACTTCATGAGGTTCCTCTCCAAGGAGATCCTACTCATTGTGAGGTAATGGTGGTGATGCTAAGCAGTTGTGCATACTTGTGCAAATACAGCCTTTATTTGCTGCTCATGTGAAAAAGTGATGTTTTCTGAAATGCATACAAATTCAAAGATAAAAAGGAAAATATTAAAGCAGTGAGGATCACAGAATGTTTGGCATTGGAAGGAACCTCTACAAATCATCTAGTCCAACCCACCTGCTAAAGCAGATCCACCTAGAGCAGATTGCACAGGAGGGTGTATAGGTGGGTTTTAAATGTCTCCATGTGAGGACACTCCACAACCTCTCCAGGCAGCCTGTTCCAGTGCTCTGGCACCCTCAAAGTAAAGATGTTTCTCCTCATATTCAGATGGAATGTCACTCTGTGCCCATTGCTCCTCATCCAATCACTGGGAAATACTGAAAAGAATCTGGTCCCATCCTCTTGACATCCACCCTTGAGACATTTGTAAGCATAAATAAGGTCCCTTCTCAGCCTTCTCTTCTCCAGTCTGAACAGAGCCAGCTGTCTCAGTCTTTCCTCATAAGAAAAATGCTCCAGACCCCTCATCTTTGTAACCCTCCACTGGATTCCCTCCAGTAGTTCCTTGTACTTCTTAAACTGAGAACCCAGGACTGGACACAGCACTCCAGACGTGGCCTCACAAGGGTAGAGTAGAGGGGGAGGAGAACCTCCCTTGACCTGCTGGTCACACTTTTCCTAATGTTCCCCAGGACACTGTTGACCTTCTTCGCCACATGGGCACATTGATGGCTCATGGTCAACCTTTCATCCCCCAATCCTCCAGCCTGTTCAGATCTTGCCGAATGGCAGCACAGCCTTATGGTATATCAACCCTTCCTCGCAGTTTGGTATCACCAGCAAACTTACTGAGGGTACACTCGGTCTCTTCATCCAGATCATTGATGAACAGGTTGAACCAGACTAAACCCAGTACTGACACCTGAGGAATACCACTAGTTACAAGCTTCCAACTAGACCCTGCACCATTGATCACAACCCTCTGTGTGGAGAATGAAGAATTTGCACGGTAAGTCTCTTCGAGTGCGATGGGCGGACCGGCAAGGACAGAGACTTGGGCGCAATATGAGTTTAACATCAATGCCCTTTAATGAACGTTTTAACAACACATTGAATATCAATGTCCTCCTATGTATGTTCTAACAACTCTTTCTCTATGTTCAACTTTATGTTCTAACATCTCTAACATATACTCTTTACTTAGTGGTCAT
The DNA here is from genome assembly GCF_963082525.1 of Nesoenas mayeri. Classification (NCBI taxonomy): domain Eukaryota; kingdom Metazoa; phylum Chordata; class Aves; order Columbiformes; family Columbidae; genus Nesoenas; species Nesoenas mayeri. Next base: position 57,592,219 of record NC_137543.1, on the reverse strand, counting down.
GCGACAAGCACAGGCTACGATTGGTTACTCTCTGCAGTCACGCGTCCCCCCCGCATGGTGATTAGCTGCAGGGCACTGTCCACAAGCCGTTCACATGCAGTGACGACAGTGCCCCTCCTGCAGCCTGAGTTGAGGATAGACCAGCTTCTGTTTACTTAAGTGACTTCTGTTCTGTCTTTGGTGTCTCCAGACAACCATCTGTGCAGGTCCTGGCCTACACCTCAGCCACATCAAGCTCTCTCTTGTTCACAGCACACAGTCCATGTCTTCTTTCTTCCAAAAACTCTCCACAGCTCTGAGCTCTGCCATCCAGCCAGTTCTCAATCCACCTCACTGTCCACTTCACCAACCCACACTTCCTGAGCTTACCTGTGACAATGTTGTGAGATACAGTGTCAAAAACCTTGCTGAAGTCAAGGGAGACAACATCCACTGCTCTCCCCTCATCTACCCAGCCAGTCATACCATCATAGAAGACTATCAGATTGGTCAAACATCTCTTTGGTGAACAGATGTTGACTATTCCTGATAACCTGTTCCTCCATATACTTGGAGGAAATGATGTTTGAATACTAACCAACTCTGTTGAACTCCCCTACCTTCTAGAGTCCTAACACATGAGATTCTTCCAAGTAGGACCTTGAAGAGGCCAAGGTTCACCCTGATGAAGTCCATGGTTTTAGTCCTATTTATTGTCCCCCTTCCTCCACACAGGATCCTGAACTTCACCATTTCTTGGTTGCTGCAGCCAAGTCTGCCCCCGACCCTCTCCATCTTCAATCAGTTCTTCTTGGTTTGTTAGGACAAGGTCCAGCACCTTATCTCTTCTCATTGGGGAATCATTTATAGTAGTGGAAAAGCGAAGGGTGGACTGAGATTAGAGAGGGGACCAAGTTTCCACAGCCCCATCCTGATCAGACCACTGCTGACAGTAACCCAGGACTGCATCATTTGACCTAATTTATATTGCTACTCATGTAACTGGGGGTAGTAGGATAGTAGGTATCCACCCAAATGCTGTAGGTCTTCTCAATGATTTAGTAGAGTTTGAATGCAAAGAAAGATAGTCAGTGGATATTGACACTGCAGTAAAAACATCAGCTGTATTTCCTTTAGAGTGAATTCCTTTTAGGCACAAGGCAATGCCATTTATATATACCTCCCTTTATAGTGTGAATTAAACCTGAGGTGTGGCACTCAATCTTCTATTCAGCCTTTAGAGAGGCAAAGTAACCTCATGCGGCTTTTTTTGTGTTTCAGTCAAATTCATCTTCACAAAATAGTTTTCAACTATTTGCATTACATAACCACATAGAGAGCAGTCAGGAAGACACAGAGATGTGAACTCAGGTTCCTTCAAGATGCAGTTCAGGAACACCACTAAAACTCCACAGCTAGATTTAGGCTGCCTGCAACTATAAATCTGAAGAGATAGAAATTGTGTAAAACTGATGTGGGCTGGCATCCAAAACTGAGCTGAACATGGACATGGAAGTTATGAGCTGAAAGCTATGAAATGGAATTAGAAAAGTATAATCATTCTCCTCCATTATTCTGTACTTCATGGTTCTTCTAACAATGAGTAAACATGACACCATGACACATGCACATAAACAATGTAACTTAGGTAAAACACCCTTTTCTCTCAATGCTGTAGGATACCCTTCCCCTTCAAAAATGGTGAAAAGTGTGTCTTTCATGAAAGAACAGCAGCGTACATGAATGCATGAACCAGCATGACTCAGTGGCAATCTAGGCATGCACACCTGTGTAATGTGGGAGTCATGGAATCATAAAACTTCTAATAGTCAATTTATTTTTATTTCAGTTAACACTGATTCAAGTCATTAGGCAAATCAAATCAGGAGAAGCTCACTTTTTCCTGTCAGTTTACAACATTTTATTATTGAATCTGAGGAGAGAAAGATGAAAGAAGTGTGTACAAAAAAACCAGAACAAATAAGATGTATGAAATAGTGCATTTATTCTAGTAAAAAAAAAAAAAAGTCATAGTATTAAACATTTTTAAAAGGGAAAAATCAGTAACTGACACATAACATGATCTAAGCTAGTAAAACACGAGATGAACATGTCCATTTTGTGCAACCACAGCAACAACTTACTGCTGGTGTTTTGCATCTCATTTCTCCAAGACTAGACTATTTGTATGGACTATATAATTTAACACATATGCTTCAATAATTAAGTGACAGAGTCTAAAATATTTGTCATCAGTAGCTGTTTTTATTTGATTATTTCCTACAATTTTTCAGTTTTATTACTTATTCAAGAAAAGGGGTTAGGTTTTGGCAATTTTTATGTTAAATACTCTGTGCAAAAAATAATAATAATATATGAGTTTATTTCTGCCCTGTATCCTCTGGTTATTGTAATCAGTCATTTCTGATCACAGATCAAAAGCTTACTAAATTGTGTGGAGTTTGATTGGATTATTTTATAAATATATTAGAAAACACAAATATTGTTGTTTTCTTTAGTACTTCTCTATATCTCTATTTGCCAAGCAGCACATGTGAATCAGGCCTTCTTTTGCATTTCTACAACAGCACAAGAAGGAAAATGCTCAACTAAATTAACATGCATTAAGACTCGTAAATAGTTCACTGGCTGTGGAGCAACTGTGGCTGTGTCTGGGTGATGTTGTCAAGTTGCACAGTCAGGTGGCTAGAAGCTGAAATCTGAAGTTCTCATTTTATTCACAAACTTAAATGTAAATTTCTCAACCCAGTGTAAATTTCTCAACCCAGTCTGTGTCAGTAGTTTTGATTATAATAAACTTTTTTCCTTTTTCACTTAGACCTAACTCACACCAAAGAAAAGTCTCCTGATGTGGAGATAATCTGGATTTGCAGTAGTCTTAGTAAGTACATACTAGATATTTTATTCACAAGTTATCTATCACTTTTTTTTTTTTTTTTTTAATTTGCGTTATCCCTGGTTAGCAGTAATCAAGGAAGGTACCATCTATTTTATTTTCTTTTTTCAAATACTACATGCAATTAATGTATTTATCTCCAGACATGGAAGCACCGTTCAGAGTGGTGAATGACAAACTCTTGTTCACCTGCAAATAGACATATACTTTCACAAGCATAGATTTAAAACTGGACCATTAAATCTATGGTTGACTTAACATTTCTATAGGGAAGGCACAAAGCAACATCTTAGGCAAAGATGAAAAGGAGTTTGAGGAATGGAAAGAAGCAAAACAGATCTTGTCTTCATGAGCAAAGCAGCCATTGTAGTGCTTTTCAAACCTAAGGATTAACAAAATTATTTTGCAAAGAGCACACATGTAACTGGGGTCAACAGCAATCAAAAATAATCTGCTCAGTCATGCAAAACTAAAAAATATTGTTTTCCAATGCTAATTTTCTTAATACAAAACTGCCTGAAGATAATTTTTTATTTCAGACTGGAATAGAAGTAAAGAATTGCCTGTATTCCTCCACACGCAACTGCCTTCAGAGTAAATTAATCCAACAAAATCTTTCATGGTTAGTTCTGCGAAATATCCAGAGTTTCTTGTGAGGGTCGATGCATTTCCAGTTCACAGTTTCAATGAAAATTTTACAGAAAGGCTTTTCCAGGGTCATTCTAGAACACAGTTACATTTTGCCTTTGGCTATTTTGCCCTACATCTTATTTTGAGTACTCTGCAATGCTTTGGACCATTACTGTAGAAAACAGAAGTACTTTCAATAAATGTCTCAAGTCACTAGATTGATGGCAAGGCTGGTGGACCAAAGTTAGAACTATAATAACAGGTGAATGCAACTGAAAATGTATATCTCAAATTGAGGATTAGAGTCACTTCAGAGGAAATATTTCATCAAACTTTCTCAACTCAGGAACAGTAGCAGAACTACTGTTGTGAGCATATTAAATTGGATTTTGCCTAATACATGATCTTTTGGCATTTTCCTTCTTCACCATTCTTATACCACATTACCAATCCCTGCTTTCCAAAATGTCCCCTTTTTATACACAATCACTCTAGTAAATTTATTGGGATTTAACATGGAGTCTGACTCAGTAAAGTTGATTTTGACTTTGTTAAATATTTGACCTTATCACCCTTTACCTTCTCTGAGAAGTCAGGGCCGGGGGGAAGGAATCCATATTTAGACTATATTAAAACTTGTGATATTTGAAAGATGTTTTTGAACCTAGTAGCAAATCAGTACTCTGAAAGCTTTTCAGCAGAATCAGGATGAAGATGATATTGATGGTCTTTCAACAGAGGGACCAGTGTTTGATGAAGGTTAAAATGCTGTTTAGCCAAAGAGATGTAAAATATCCATTGTTTTATTTACAGCTGTTCTTTTTTTTTTTCTCTTTTCTGAAATTAGGTTGTTGAGAAAGCAGTGGTGGTCCAACACAGGTTGTCTAACTTCTCCCCTCTGTATTGGTCTTCAGGTTGAAATTCAGGCTAAAGCGTGGTGGATAATTGTTAATGACTGGTTTATTTGACTGCTCTGTGTCTATGTGCAGGAGCTTCACCTTGAAGATTGTGATTTTCCTTGGAAGGCTCCTCTAACCTCATTTCTCACAATCTTTCAGTTCAGGACTATTGTCAGAAAGTATTCCAAGTTATACATTGATTTTGAATGACTCAGCAGAATAATTGGATGTTTAGGACACATCTCTTACACACAGGAGAGCAGTATCTGTGTCTACCTACACCATTCAAAGGAAAATACTCCATTTGCTTCAGCACTGCAAAATCAAACCTTCTGCTCTTCTTCTTCTAGTAACATTATGGGAACAAGCTGTTTTGGACTGGAGTTGTTCATCCAGAACTGAGCCTCAGGCTCAGTCTCATAATGGTTTCATTATATTTTTATATACATTAGACTCCCTGAGTGGAGTTCACTGCTATTGGAATAAAAGTCTGTGTTGGTTTTGTGGGTTTCTTTTCCTTGACATGACTTCACTGCTCCCATATTTCAGACAACACAGAATTTAAATTTGTTTTTTTATAGAATTTTCAGCTCTAAGAGCATGTACCTCCACATCTTCTTACTGTGAAGCTGAATTCTGTCTTGTGTTTTCATTTTTTAAGAGATACATTTTCTCATTAATGTGTTCATTCCTCAGCTAAGAGGACCTGTTTGTTTCTATCAAAGTATAAAACTTGAAAAAAAAATAGTATCCATAATGAAGTTCATTAAAAATGTGGAAAAAAAATAAGGAATTTCATTTATTTTGTATTTTAGATTATCAACTCTCACAGTAGGATTTCCTCACCTTCCAGTGCATCCATCTAAAATCACTAGATAAGCACACAGGTGGTGAAACTCTTCTGTCCTGAGACTGGTTTATTGTCACACATATGCAGAAGGACATCAAGTAACAATTAATATACACCTGCTTCCAAAGTGAGAATGCCATTTAAATTTATGGCCACAGCAGTATGTATTTGTTTTAAGATGCTTTAGCATCCCAAACATTGATATTCTTATAACATATTCTCAGTGGAGCACGGGGAAATTTCAAGCAGCTGAATAGAAGACATAATTTCTAACCAGCATTATCTGTTTCTAGGGGTTAGCAACTGGGGGTGCAAAGAATGGAGTGATGCTTTGGAATGAGGCATGTGAAGTTTGCTCGACACCAATTATCTTTGTGGGTGCAATCTAGAAGTACAACAGTCTCAGTTTAGACAATAGGACTGGTTGGCAACTGATTTTTTTATGCTATCCAGGGAGTCAGACCTGACCTTTTAGAAGAACATTCTAATCTTCTGTCCTGTCTGAACCACAGTTCCTTGTAAAACACTGTATTTGGAGTCAAGAAAGTTAGTGTGAATTAATAAGTGATGCATATTAAAAGTTAACACTTATTTCCCAAGAGGAAATATCTCTTTTCAGTCCATTAATCTAAACTAACTTAAGTTATCATGCAAACTTTCAATCTAAGTACACAGGAAAACTTAGTTCTGTGGAGGTGTGCACAGGGATAGGTTCTGTAACAGGTGATCCTCATAAACAATTTCTCACTCTCCATATAGTTCCACGCATCTCTGTCATTGAGTCTCAGAGATATTAGCTGAAAAGTGCTTCAGATTTAGTTGTTTCTTTTCACCAATACTTTCATGGAAAATATATGATTAAAATATATGTTAAATCAAGATGAATCTGGAATTAAACAATCTTATAAACTGCATCTTTTCATTAGAGACTGGTTTAATCATTGTTTTTAATATAATGAACACAGGTCATGGGTTGGTACAAAGCCTTCCAGATATGAGGCATTTTCTGGTGTCAACTATTTAACATAAGAGCTAAATCTATGTACTGTAGCAGTGATCAAGAGAGAAAGCAGTAAGAAATCATTGACAAATCCGTTGTGGCCTTTTTGTGAATTTAGCTTAAATAGCTTCATTACACCTACAGAACATACATCAGTTAGTTAATGATCCCAAGTATTAATTTTCAGATTTGAGTCAAGACTTGAATTTATCACATCTATCTTTGGTCTACTTGTGAAAGTTATATAAAAGTATAAGTATATACACTTTATACTCTACCATATTTCAAAGACAAGCTGCCTAAATACTGAAAGCTTGTCTGACATTTTGCAGAAGTACTTCTTAGATTTTTTTCTGCAAGATTTATACCTAGATACGGACAAAAATAGAACAAACAAAAAATGTGAATGTTTTAATAATTGGATATTTTGTCAGTTTTCTAAAATGTTATTAATTTCTCATAAACCTCAGGTTATGTCTGTTCCAAAGACAGCCCAGGATTGTCATAACAATATTTAGTTAGCATTCCACACCACAGAAGAATTCACAGTACCATTTCAAAACACTACTTAATAACACATTAACTGTCTGCTCCTGTGTTCCCTCTCTAAACAAAGCTCCCATTAGCATCAAGGGGAAATGAGTGCAAAAGGGCAGTGGGACTGGGAATGTGATTAATTATTTGATGTGTGCTACAGTAATCCATTTGAAAGTAATTTTGGTGTTTGGGGAAGTAATTAATTTAATTACAAGAAAGCACAACTTACTGAAATATTTAAAATTCTACCAATTTGTATATTAAGAGCATTCCTTATTTATTCCAATGTTGTGTTTATTCTTGCACCATTAAAAGATAAATCAGATGCTGTTGCACAGCTTTTCAGAACCTTTTGACAAATTGACACTAATATTGGGTTTTTCTTTATGAATTCAATATGTGTCTAGCAAACTGGACCCCTGCATAATGTCAGCTTTATATGAATGACAGTGATTTCCCTGCAAATAGCTAAATACATTGAAGTTACCAGAAAAAAAAAAAAATGTTTAGTTAACCAAATTATCTATGGCATGAGATTTTGCAATCTATTAATATTAAGAAATGAGTAACAAAATTGCCATAGTCTATTAATTAATGTCCTACATGATCCTCGTGTTAGACCTTAATGAATTATCCTAAAGTACGTTTGGAATTGAACTCAAATATCACCTAAGCAGTCTGTTGAAATATTTCATCCTCTCGCTCTTCAGGAATGTTATTCCTCCTTCCCTTTCTGCAAGCCGTAACTGAAATATTGCACCTACATCTACAAGGGCAGCTCAATTGCTACAGCCAGTGCTGTTTAGACGAACAGGTCCCCACAAATTCCTATGGAGGATCTTATATTTCAACAGACCATAATTTCCTGATGATATTTGTTATTTTTAGACTCTCTCTAAAATTAAGCAAGTACAAAAATTATATTTTTGAAGATATTTTCCATGAAGAAGGTTATGTTCAAAGCCTCGGGACATATTCTACAAGTAATTTGGGCTGAAATACGCATATTTAATTTTGCTGAGGATTGAAATTGTACATCTGAGACAGGGAAAACAACTTTTTAAGTGCTTCGTGTGGAACTGTATTTGGTTTGAGCATCAAAAGCATGACTTGTCAACTTATATTCAGTTAACCGATGTTGGATCACTGAGCTGGAAACAATGTTCTGTGGTGTTTGTACTTGACTTTTTCTTCATGATTGCATCAATGAACAATACTTTTACTGATGTGGATTTTATGGCATGAAAAGATCTCCAGTCAGGGAGAACATAAACCAGGTGCAAGGCACTGAATGCTATGACTAGAACAACTACATTAGGGAAGGGTGAAGCTGCGTTTCATCCCCTGATGATACAGGGATCACCATCCTTCTTCAGCAATTATCCCTTCAAGAGAGTGACCATGTGGTGCTGAACTGTAACCTGACTTCTGTATTTAGAACTGAGTCCATTAAATGCCATGAAAAGCTCATATCCAGGAGAAATGAACTGGAAATAACCTGGAGCAACAAAGAGCTTCTCAACAGCATTCTGCTGAGAAGGTCACAAATTTCAGTGTTTGTAGACTCTTTCTCTGTGATGCTGATCAGGACAGCAAAGCTGCTTTGACTACTATGGAGAACAGATACCAATTTTTTTTTTCCCTTGAATTGTCTCCAGTTATCAAAGTCCTAGAAAGCAAATAGGGTTTTGGTGGATTTTTTTTCCTTACCTCAAAATGTCAGGAAACTGGTTTTGCAGTAGAAAAAAAGCACTGCTTTATCTCATTGGGATTTATTTGTTTGTTTGTTTCATCCCATGTCCCTTTTCCTATCTTATTTAGTATGCAAGCAACATAAACCGTTAAGAAACAGCTAAATATGTAGAATACTTTGCATCTGAAGTATTGTAAATTATGTCACCTTGGAGCTTCATTGCCCTTTTCTGTGGACTATGTTTCAGGAAACAATTCAATTTGGACTTGTAAAGGTATAGCTCTCATATTTGGAAGACCGATAGTAGGCGAGAATTTCACCCATATTGTACATAGTACAATATTGTAATTCTAATACCTATTTTAATGGCAATATGGTGAAGTGTAATGATTTTTTTATTAAGTTTTGTGATGGTGCTTGTCTTAAAACCTGGTTACTGAAATTAAGATGTGTTCCTTGAAAAGCACATGTGTTAGACACAAACAAATAAATGTCTCACACACATTTTTAACACCTCTTTTCTTAACGTTTTAGGTGTCTAGCAACTCCTAAGTATTTGAAAGCAACATGGCTACAGCTGGCTATCGTATCTAGGAGCATAGTTTAGATTGTAGTGGATTGCCCTGAGATAATTTACTCTTATAGGATTTTAATAGAATTACTGGTACAAAACTGTAATTCAGCCATAGTTCAAGAATATGCTTATGCATGTGCTTATGCATATGTCTGACACATAAACTTCATTGAAAATGTATTTTTTGCAAATACATAGCATTCACAGAAGCTTTGCACCCGCCACAAATGATCTTCTCTGTTAAATAAGTTGCTAGAGTACATTAAGAAAGCGAACATGCATTCATAATGAGCACAAGCAAAATAAGATCTAAAAATGAGTAGCCTATTTATCAGTGGTGAACAAGAGTTACTGGAACTGTTCTATAGCCACCACTGAATTTCTGATAGAATCACAGCACGCCAATGATGAGCTACTGGAAAAATATGCTTTCAGCATTCCCTTAGGTTTTGGGCTACCTAAAGCTATTTTATATTGCCTATACATCTCTCTTAGATCCTTAATTGCCTGATCTCAAGACAAAGACTTAACAGTGCTGGCATTTCATGGGTAAATATATTTACCCACACCTAACACAATAAATTGCAGGAAAATATGGAATTCTTAGAGATTAGGAAAAAAAAAACCAAAACCAAACAAACAAAAAACACACCACCAACCACAAAAACCCTCAGATCTTTTATGATCAGCCTACTTAGACTGATTCGCTTGCTGATGAATTTACGTACTATATATAATCAGGCCAACACTGAATAATGACATCAACTTTCAGATGACTCAGAAATCAGTGCAATGCTGTCATGCCCTATTGTTCTTTCAGTATACTATTACTTTATCTCAACACACCATAAACCAAACAGACTGACACTTCCAGGACACATTCAGGAAGGGGAGCACAGCAGCCTAAAATTACTTTTCTCTACTGCTGCAGTTGTGTTTTCTGCATGTGACTACACAGCCATAGAAAGGAGTGAGATTAGAAAAGAGATGGAATTAGTGAAGGTCTGTGGACATTATGAAAATTTTAAAAATTCAAGAATATTCTTGAAAATAATATTAGACTGATCACTCTGTATACCTCAGGCATCTGTGAATGGTGTATTTATTTTCTGACAACACATTCCCATAATTTAACAAAGAGGGCTTGGGGAAAAAAAAATATATATATTTATATACATATATATGTATACATAAGAAAGAAAAAAAAGAAAAAAATCTACTTGCTCTGAAATGCCTGAATGAATCTTCATTTTCTATATGCTGGGTCATTCTTCTGAACATCCTATTTCTTCCTGTTGTCCATAATAACCCCTACTATGTTCTACCTCAGAAAGACGCACAATGCTATTACTAGTCAAGACTGGCTGAGAAGCTTTTGACAGAGCATGTCATAGATGCGTTTTGCTTTCCTTCCCTTCAGTAGAGACTCTCATTTGTGTGTCCTCTCTTGCAGACAGCAGACAATTGTGCTTGAAGTTTGTAGCAGTGTTATTATCTTTGATACATCTATATTTCTTTCAAATGTTAAGTTAACCATTACATTCAGATGTTATTGCACAGAGAGACTAATGTGTGGATAGCAAGTCTGCAGAAGAACAAACAGGATCACACTAAAACAAAACAAAACAAAACAAAACAAACAACCACACACACACAATATATAGACTGAGCAGATTAATTAGATCTCAAAACCAGTTATGCTGTAAAATACACGTTTTTGTGATTTCAAGTCCACTTTAGCTAATAAGTTACACCACAAATTCTTTTGACCCACATTATTTATCTGAGCTTGATTAGAGTAGTTGAGGTATAAGATCATCACTGGAAGCAAAAAACTGGGAAAAAAATGAAAGTTATGAGACAAATCACCTGGCTGCCCCACTGGAGTGCCAAAACCAAGCCCAATCCCAGATGTCACTAGAAATGGAGAAGCCAAAGTAATTTGCCAAAAAGATCCAGAAAATATATTTAGCAACTCTCATGGCTTCAGCTAATCTACAGACTAGTCTTATAAGGTTATAAGCATTAATTGTGTTTATCCTTCAGTAGAGTAGTGGTAGTCTCACTTCTGTTCCCACATGATACCAGTGCTTCTGTGGATGCAGTCTCATACCCTCAGGAGTTAAACCAGTTCCTGGCTTCTACATATTGAAAAACCAGTCATGTAGTGGGTCCAAACTGCACAATTAATAACATATTTGTTCTACTTTATTTTAACTCGTATTAACAGTTTGTCATGAATTTTTGTGAGCAAGATGCTGTTTTAATTGATTACTTCCTAAAACAAACTCCCTTTCCCTAACATTGACAACTTGCAGAAAACATAAATGAATAATGTGGTGTAAATGAACAGCAGGCACTCAATGACCCAAGAATACAGCAAAGAATTGAAGCAAGCATTGCAAGAAAAATCCACATTAGCTGATGAGATGAAGCCCATACAGTTTAGTGGTCTCTGGGTCCTGTCAAGTTCTGAGGTCAGATATGAAATGGGAAGAGAATGTCAATAATGTATTTTGAGACAGGGGGTTGGGGGTTTTTTGTTCAGTAACAAATAAAAGAAGAGTGGAGTGTTCTACCTTGGTAGTCTTTCTATTAAATTAACAGAAGATTCCCTGTGTCCAAAGAGATAACAATCCAAGTGACATCTTGGTTTGCAGTCTCAGCAAATTGAACCCAAGTTGACTGTATACTCAAACTGAATGGTTTGTTTTTTATATATATACGTGTGTGTGTACCTATATGTACAATGAAAAACATTTAGAAGCCATATGCTTTTATAAGCACAGGCTTATGAACCTATTTCCTTCTTTTACCTGAGACACGTATTCCCCCACATGTAAATAGTTTAGACTGTTTCTGTGTTTGGTTACATATATGTTTTAAACAGTACTTATAGTCTATGACTTTGAGATGAGGTGATTAGGGTGCTTTTTGGTTTTTGCCATTCCTTACCAGGACATGAAAAATTAATGTAATTTCTACTTATTCTGAAGTTTCAAAAAATGCAATTACTAACATTCACTACTAACAGGACATATGGCATCTAGATGACCAGAATTCAAACTTCTTATGCTCAGCACTCCATAAGCATAATGATAATGACTATGGTCCCCTTCCATTACTACCAGCTGTTCAGGAAAAGGAGCTCCTAAAACATGGGGGACAAGGATGTATATGTGTGCTTATACATACACATACCAAATACACAATGATTTCCATTCTTTAAATGCAGTTATGTTTATTGATACTACACTACATAACTTATAACTCTGTTGAATTTATGGATGTTAAGCCTGAAAAATGGAGACGATCGCAACATATTTCACAAAAGTGTTTTTGTATTGAAAGACTGGCAAAAATCTAAATCCACAGTGGGGGCCACAACAGTTTTACATGCAGCTGTTTGCTGTAATTGTGTCTTGCTAAACCAGTGGCCTTTTTTAAACACACACAGCAGAAGAGGCTATTGGAAATATCCACATGTCAGTCTGTGGAATTTAAAGGAATAAGGTCATATTTCTTCCATAGCCAACACTACCAAGCTTGCACATATAATAAGACTAAGAATGGAATTATTTGCAGGAAGTGTTGAGAATCTCATTTAATAAATAAAAGATTGTTAATTTCTTATCAGCCTTTCCTTTTTTAGACACTCTAATAAATAAATGCTTTGCATTCAAAGCTTCCTTTATTCACAAGGAAGAAAGAGAGATTCCTGCTAACTGCACCCTCTGATCCTAAAAGGACCCATAAAAAATAAACAAAACAGTAAATTAGGACAGAAAACTTGAAGAATCTTAATCTGTCCCTTGGAATTTGAATGAATTAAATGGATAAAAATGTTATGAGTCTGTATATTTTCTTTGCATTATGATTTAGTTTTGATATCCAAAGCATAAACCACAATGAAGTAATGATAAAACTGAGCAAAAATTCTTAATATAGGTACATTTTCAGAAGGCACATATAGCAACAGAGAAGTCAATAAAATATCAGAGAGAGAAAAAGAAAAAAAGCTATATCATAAAATGTCACTTTATGCTGCATTTCTATACACACTGTCAGGTAGCTACATGGAGCTGCACAGTATGGAAAGATGAAACAGAATTGTATAGAAGGTCTATTCTGGAATCCACTGTATGTTAAACTTGCTCCAAAAGGACATACAGTATCCAGCCTGACAGTATCTGGATTTCACTAGAGTTTAGACATTAGATAAGCACCATTTCCTCAGCCCTGTCAACATAAGGTATTTCCAGGGAGACAGAGATGCAGATCTCTAGATATCTTGGAGTCTTTAAAATGGGAAACCGAAATGTTTATGGAATGTAAAATTCAGCAACACACAAATGTTCATCTCATTTTTTCTGAACAGTAAGTTTTGGTACCCAGTCTTCCCGTGAACCATGCCTTGATACAGATGTCCTCTGGACTTCGCAATTGGGTACAAGGATGAGGAGAACAGTGTATAACCAGAATAGAGTAGAATAATGAAAGGTTGCCATCCTTTGATGTTTATTACCATCACATCATCTAGAAAGTTGTGTAAGTCCCTTGGATTAATGCTGGAGTCAGCAGTAATAATTCAGTATAATCTCTACAAGGAAAATATTTGTTTCAGCTCTGAAAGCACATTGAAAGCACATGGCATAGGAGCAAAAATAAATGGAATATTAACATACTGTATATTTCAGATTAATATCCTGATCACACAGAAAAAAATACAACTTGTATGTGTTATATGGAAACAAATTTTCAAAGATTCCTATTGTTCATACCTTAAATTAATATTGCCTCAACCAATGGCAATAATCCTGTGAATAACTGACAGTATAAGTAAGATAGGACACCTCTTTGCTTGTAGTAGTGGGGGTTACAAATTATTGAGTATGTGTTAATAACCAGCTCTCAATTAATATGAATTTTCTGACTATATTCTATGACATATGTACTGAATGCAGGCTTTAAAGTACTAGATGTGAAGGCTGGCATTACTTATGCTGACTTAATAAGTTTTTACATCAACAGTTCAGTCTCAGTAAAATGTATAACTCAAGTCAACCCTTCTATAATCAATATTCCAGCTGTTTTGGGGAGAGCTTCTGTTGGTTTAGAAACCAACTTCTTTTTTTTTTTTTTTTTAATGTAAGTGTTACTTTATAGTTGTCAGCTTTCTTCTAACAAAATTACTTGTAGAGACTTTTCATGTAATTGTCACCTGTCTTCTCCTTTCATTTGGCAACGCACTTTGAATTGTTGCAGTCCAACTGTGAACTTGCAAAAATTTCAAAGTGATACAGTGATAGAAAAATCACACTTCAGCAAAATACTTTTATGCTTCCTAACGAGTGGGGTTTTGTCCACAGTGAACTTTACTTTAACATGACTTTTCAAAATGTAATATGTAAGGTTGTGTTGGTTGACAAAAGAAAGTTTTGTTTTCATTCTACAGGAAAAAGATTTTTCAAACTTGAGAAAAATCAAAAGAGAAAAATAAGTGTATGTAAAATGGGAAAAAATCTGAAGTAAGACTTCATGGCTTTTACTGAAAAGCCAAAGAATATAAATTATCGGCTGGATTTTCAAAGATACACTTATTCATTCTGTTGATGGTAACAGAAATATCTCTGAATGTCCTTTCCTTAAGTTTCCTACATTAGCTTTAATTTAACCAATATATCCTAGATATTTGCCATAATTTAGCCACAGTCAGCAACTAAGCACCATACAGCTGCTTGCTCACTCCCCCTCCAGTGGGATGGGGTGAAGAGAATTGGAAGGGTAAAAGTGAGAAAACTTACGGGTTGAGATAAGAGCAGTTTAATAATGGAAAAAAAAAACTAAAGGAAGAGAAGGGGTGGGGAGGGGTGGGGAGGGGAGGGGGAGGGAATAACAGAAGTAGTAGTAACAACAATAGCAAGAACAATGACGACAACAACAATAATAATAATAATACCTTGTAACGAAAAGGAAAGTAACAAAGAGAGGGAAATAAATCCCAAGAAAAAACAGTGATGCAAAGGAAAACAGTTGCTCACCATCAACAGATCAATGCCCAGCCAGTCGTCAGGCAGCAGCCCCATGACCAGCCTTTCCTCTAATTTATTACAGGGCATGATATCATATAGTACGGAATATCCCTTTGGTCAGTTGGGATCAGCTGTCCCAGCTATGTCTCTTCCCAACTTTTTGTACACCCCCAGCCTACTGCATGGCAGGGTGGTATGAGGAGCAGAAAAGGCCTTGACTCTGTGTCAGCACTGCTCAGCAGTAACTAAAACATCCCTGAGTAATCAACACTGTGTCCAGCACAAATCCAAAACACAGCCACATACTAGCTACTATGAAGAAAACTAACTCTACCCTAGCAAAAACAGCACGATAATACATATACCAAAATAAAGATTCAGTTAATGTTTTGGACCATACAGGAAAGCATCACTTACTTTTCCTTTCAATTAATTTACTTTTGTGTGTAACCTAAATATTTTGTGTTCCAGCTCAAAAATTTTCAAAAGGGAAACTGACATTAACAATAAATGTCCACCTGGCAGACATTGCAAAGTGTACACTCACGTGCAAAGAGTCATAGATTATTAAATATTAATATTTCTGTGAGAAAGTTGTGACAAATAAAGACGAGTCACAAGGAATGGGGAATAGAGATTACCTTAAAGCTGCACAAAAGAATTTCCAAGGCACAAAGCCAAAGGGAACATGAGACAAAGACGAATTAAGTCTGCTCTATTCTGGTAAGTCTCTTTATTATAATAGATCCTGAACTTAGAGCAGCCTACAAAGACTCAGGTCACCTAGCAATGATATTTTAGCAAAAGTATTTTTGAGGTTCTGAGATGAAGATGCAACAATAAAAGTAAACTACATGGAAGTCAAAGATATGGCATTTAAGGAGTCTTGAACAAAAAGTCAGCAATGCCTAATACCAGTGTCAAAGAGCAAATGGAAGAAAAGACATCACATTAAAGGAGATCTGGTCTCTGAAATCCGGATCATTTAGTGCAAGATAATATAAAACTGTGTGTTAGAGACCAGGCACAAGTACAGCAGTTTTCATATGACAGAGTTTACCCTGAAAATCTGGACTTCCAGCAGGCTTATGCAGTCAGCTCTGCTGACTGTGTCATGTTCTCCTGTATTTTGTATTCCAAGTGTAACTCAGAGGAAACAAACACCAATCGGTTTCTATTAAAAAAAATGACCTCACAGAAAATGATCTTTAAGGCCACAGGTCCCAAACTCCCAAACCCACCATATGTGGCCACACACATCAGCTACAGTCACAATCGCCATCACACTGGTCTCCTGTTGTCACCAGTCACCTCACTGCCTTTTTCTAGGGACCTGTAGAAAGAGGGGTCCCTGCACCTGGCCCACAGTTTGCCAAGCTTCAAGACCCGCAGATGCCAAGCATGTTTGGAAGGAAGAGAAGCCACAGCAGCGGGGCAGGAAGCTTCCCACCTTGGCATGGGACAGCACAAAGCCTGTTCCCTCAACTATGGAGAAAGCAAGCACCTCCTAGGAGAAGAAAGCAGAGGCAGCAGAGGAGGAACATCACCCCTCATGCCATGAGAGCAACCGTGATCAATAGCATGCAGCACATGGCTGTGGGCACACAGAGGAACAGCATTGGGCCCTGATATGTCTATCTGTTGAGGCGTGGTGTGAGGCCCAGGCATGCCAGCCCACCAAAGAATGACATGGAGCCCATAGATGTCAATCCATTAAAGCACACCATGGGGCCAATGACTGTTAATCCACCAGACAACAGCATGGAAACCGTAGAGGTGAATCCACCTCAAGAAGACTCCTTGATGGTAGGGGGTGCACCCACCACAGGGGTGACCTGGCAGGACCACAGAGTATCCAGGCTCTTTTGCATGATGTTGCACCAAGAGCACCACAGGAACACCTGGCCGGTCCTCTGCTAGACGTCCAGCCTCCCTATCTTCACAGCTGGACAATAAATGACAATGGAACAACAAAAATGCTTTTGTCCTCTTTTATTTGGTGCTTTGGCAACTGCATTTGCACTTCTGTGTTCTCTCCTGGTCCGTGTCTTTGAGTAGAAGGCTCTTTTTGGAAGCTTTCTATTTTCATACCCACTTTTGTGCTTCTGTGGTGCCTTACATTCTGGGCATTTTTAGACTGTAACATCAACAGTTTGATAATAGTTTTTTTAGATGGAACAAAATTATCATAATAAAAGCCATTGAACCCTAGGAATTTGTTGCTGCCAAGAGTAAGAAGAAAGACCCTGGTAACTGAGGTCAGGTGAGTATTCCCTGGTATCTGAAATCCTGGAAACATAAGCATGCCATTTAATAGTCTCTGATACTCCCTCCATTCCTCTGTGCATTTCCATTGCACCTTTGAGTAATCTCTTCCACTTTACTAGCCTGTTGAATTTAAAAACAATTTTTTAATCATTTTTTAAGTTGTCACACACTAAACTGAAAATATTATAAATATATAAATGTAATAATCACAAAGAGACTGACTAGTTTAGCAGAGAGTGGAAGTTCACTGCAAAAAAAAAAGCAGCTCTCAATCCTTGTACTTTTCAGGTGTTCACCTTGATTTTGAATACTACGGGTTTTAAATAATAATGAGTTAAAGTTTGCCCAAAATAATTAGTGAGAAGATGAAAAAAGAGATTAGTTAAAGTTCAGGATTACTCTCTCTCTTCTATACAGTTTTAGATAGTGTTTACCACTGTTCCATCTAAGAATCTTCCTAAAAGTAATGTCACATCTGTCATATGTTGCTTCCTCTCTTATCTCCAGCCCCAGGGGAGAGCTGCATGCCAGCATACCACAGTGTCTCTTGCTGCAGCAAGAGCATTTTGTAGGGGGCAGAAAACAGTGAGGTATCTGAGGGGACTTTCTGGAAGAATTAGCTCCATGTTTGGGACCAGCATCTGAAAATACCAATCTCCGTCATAAACAGCACTATCTCATTAAAGGATAGAGTTCTGCTGTATTAGGAAGGAGAAGCTGATAGTCATTATTTCTGTAAAACAGCTTTGGGGAAAACACATCGAATAGACCCAGAAAAAAAAAATAAATAAATAAGATGGGGATCAGAAATCTGAATTTTTTTCAGAGTTCAATCAGAGGTGTTAAGGGAAGTATGGAAGCAATGATAAAAATATAGCAAGAACTAAAGGACTCAAAAAAAGGAAGAGAAGATTAACAAGACACAGGAAAGGTTATTATTGAAGAAATTTAGAGTATTGTTCAGTGATAACCTTGCAGTGTGTGTTCTTTATGAGACTGAATGTAACAGGTGAAAACAGAAGAGGTAGGATATAAATGGCAGAATGGAAAAGTAATAAGGCACATCATGGGCTCATATGATAAATATATAAGCCAGTTAGTTAAGATTAAAACCCACCTAAACAGTAACAGAACTGAACTTTCTTCCCAGGTCTACCCTAGACTAGACTATGCAATTTCTCTGCAGTTTTAATGACAAAACTACCACACACTTCTGGAGGAATGTATTAATAGCCATTGCAGCTAACTGTCCATCAGTGCTGTGAATTCTTACTTAGCAATTCACATTATTTCCCTTGACAGTACAAGGGGTGGCTACAGAACCACTGTTACCCTCCAGCTCTGTTATGAAGTCTAAGTGGCACGGAAGACCCTGGCAAGCCTTCCCATTGATGGATTTTACCAAACTATGGGCAAGGGTGGTTGTTCTGTTTGGTTTGGTTTGGTTTGGTTTGGTTTAGTTTGGTTTGGTTTGGTCTGATTTTCCACAAAATCCATTCCCTTTCCCTTTTTCTCCTTTGGTCACTGCTGGAATGTGATTAATTGATAATCTAACTTGAATATACCTTGTGTTGTTTAAGATCTTGAAATGGGTGCACCTGTGCGCTCTATAAAATAACAGAAAGAGGAACACTGTCAACTTAAATGGTTAGGTATATCTAAATTGATATAACGTGTTACAAGGACATATTGTTTGCTTTTCGTTATGCAGGTTCAAATAACAAATGACTCACTGGCTTTGATAGAATTCGACCAGTGTAATAGAGATTAGAATTCACTCCACAGTTCATAGGCACAAGAAGTGTTCTTAATTGGTAGTCTGGGTCATTTTTTCATTTATGTTAATGATCAGAAATTAGTATTATGGTTAATGTTCCATAAATACATTTTAATAAATGTAATATGGTGTAGCCCATTTATGTAAGAAAATCTTTTTAACATACAGTTACTATCTTCTGCTTGATCTCTCTTTCTGTCTCTCTCACACACGCACACACGAATGTGCTCACAAACACTCTACTGTATTCTAATTTAACTAATGTTTATGGCTTTCTCATTCTGATGACAGTACCAACCATTTATCATTTTAACACGGTACAGAGGGATAAATAAAATGCACTACCACTGTTTGAAGTAATTTTAGAAATTACAATGCAGTTTTACATTGTAAAGCATAAAGAACACTACCATAAAAAGGAACATTTTTATAATTCATCCTAATTAAAAAAAACCCAGTCTGTCTTTAAATTTAATTAGAATGCACCTTCTATAGGAAACTCATTGGAAACAAAGCTATTTGCATGTTTACAGATGATGCATGGTGTTGAAGACAGGCTTAGTGCCAAAAAAATATGCAAGAAGTCTTTATACGTTAAAGACATTTTAGATAGAAATGCAAGCTACTGACTGACTGATCCTGAATTCTTGAAGCCCTGTTCTGTAGATTTAAAGTCACACCAATATATTTCCCCTCTGATCTGCTTCTAAGCAGATGGTTTCAATGGCATAACATTTTACACAAATAAGCTCAAATGACTACTGCATAGTCATTTTTCAAAAATATATCTGAACAACATATCTATAAGAATTCCTTAATTCTCTTAGATGGATTAATATTTAAGTGCTAGAACACTACAGAGTAGGTATAAATAAAACTGGTATATATCCAGTATACAAATGCACAGCAAGATGAAATGGTCAATTTCTTAGTTTCTGTATAATTCCTTTTCTTCCAACACAAAACAAAGTACTGTAACTTGACAGAACTTTTAACTTTTTTACCTGAACACTAAGTGCTTTTTTGTCACGGCACCTCAGCTGTGTAACAAGATGACAAAGATCTGTTAACCTGTCCCATAGAGCAGTGCCCACTGACAGGTGAGTTTAACAGAAGAGCATGCAACAAAGCACAGGGAGATTATTGCTAGGTCATCGTGCCACCTGTGCCTTCTTTATAACTCCATCTTGGATCTGAAGGAGATAAGTCTTCCTTTAGACTTATTAATGCTCTGGGAGAAGAAATTTTGGAACTGGTTCATTGGGAAAGAGTTAATGGGGTTTATTTATTTATTTAATGGTAGGAGAATCACCAACAAAATATGGTAGCAATAGGAAGAACAATAGCATAGTACTCACAGCTTTGTTCAGAGCAGAGCAAAAATTTAACATATCCATAACGCTTCATAATCTTGTTTGAGAGATTGCTGCAAATTACTCAGCATTTCTAGGGATTGATTGTAATCTTTACCATGAACCATTTCACATCCACCAAGGGAAAAGCAGCTTTTCAAAGGTCTAGTGTAGGGAGACTTTCCCAGTGATTTTCAATATGAATTTTCTTTTGAGCCTTTGAAAACCAAATGCTTGATTGCATTATGGTCATATGAAGATGGACTGTATTCCTTGCAAGTCTACATGTACCTCTTGATTTTTCATACAAAGCACTGTATCATCAATGCTTCTGCTTGTCTCTGTGACCCTAATTTTGAAAAGACATTTAATGTTACTCCAGAAGGACTTCCATGTTCTACAGAAGACTGTTATCAGCACCAAGTTCTTAGGAGTTTACATAAGTTGTATTTGATGATTTTTAGCAAAATTGATGAT
Source organism: Nesoenas mayeri (assembly GCF_963082525.1). NCBI lineage: Eukaryota > Metazoa > Chordata > Aves > Columbiformes > Columbidae > Nesoenas > Nesoenas mayeri. The sequence continues at coordinate 57,571,234 of NC_137543.1, read as the reverse complement.
AGTTTTCCACTGCTTCAAATGCCCTTCTGAAGCAAGTTATCCTGTTGCCACTGATGGAAAAGAGCACACTCCATGTTCCTTCCTGCACCAGAGCTTTTCTTTGCTATTTTGGGGGTGTCGGTTTATGTGTTAATGAGTCCTGATTAGTCTCAGTAGTCCATACACCTTTTCTTTTAGCATGTTTCCAGACACTTCTCATAATCGCTTCTTCCTTATTAGTCTAGCGAGAGACTTGACAATTAAGTAAACTTTGGGAAGAGAGCAACTTCTTAGAGACACTAACCTTTGTGTGTTATTGCTAATGTTGTCAATCCACAATTATTTCTCACAGCAGCCTAAATCTGTCTCTTATAATTGCTGTCATCTGGACCTGGAGTAGGAGTGATCTGATATGGCTGTGATGCCAGCCACAGATTTTATGACAATGTTGAATCTTCATTCTTTTAGACATATCTAACCTTTTAATAAGAACTTCAACAGAGCATTGTCAATGCACCAATTGGTTTTCAATAGACATTAGAACATTTCAGAACTCTTCAACAAATGCTCCTTAAGATCATACTACTTTCTAATGTCAGCTGATGTTAGCAGTGCTAACAGTACGGTGCTCTAATATATTTTGTCAAAATGTTTCTTAAAATATTAAACATTACTTAAGGCTCTGTTCAAATAGAAGGCTAATCAGAATTACAATAAAAGATTGTAAGTTCCTTTTCCCAAAACTTTTTCAGGTTTCATTCAGTGGTATGTATTTCAAGTGCACTGGCAATAAACCATCCACAGCAACATCTCCCATCACTGGGTTACAACATAGTCTGTCTGCTTCTGGGTTGCTGTCTTTCCAACTCCAAGAATATTGTGCTATTTTGTAAACAGAAGCTGAGATAGATGGAAGGTGGTCTATTAAAATACCTTTCTCCATGATCTATTTTGCTATGCAGAACACTCTATTAATCCCACTTTATTACTCACATCTCAGTGGGATTTTGCAGCTAAATTCATAAACTGAACTTGAGTTTCAAGGTGCCTATATCTCCTTTGGAAAACCTGGCTGTAAATGCAAAGCAGTTGACCTTGAGGATATCACATCCTGTCATGTCACATTAAACCTCCAATAGGCAGGACTCAAAGTGTAGGGCACATTCATATGAAAGATTCTAGATGCCTTTGAGTGTCCTAGCACGTAGCTGCAGAAGATGTCATTATCCATAATGACTGACTGATAGGTAAATTTCAGAGCACCCACTGAAGCCCATAAACCTCATTGTGACTAGGAACAGTGAATTAAATGATAGACCAGATTCTTACCTCCAGCAATTTAAACAGATATCTTGTACAATACCCTGTGGCAGACCAGTGATTCACCTCCCTGTGAGCTTATTGTGCAAATTCTGTCTAAAAGATAATGTGTAAAAATTTGAGTAGTCCTGGTAACCAAAAAATTTCTGAAAATTTCAAAACAACTAATTAGTATATTAAACAAATAAGTGTTTAATAGTGTTTGTTTCAGGAAAGACTGTAGTCATGTCATCTTTCAGCTTACCTAAACAATCCTTCTCTTCATGAATAATAGAGGCAATATTTCTAGTTCATGTAAGCTGTAGTTTCCTGGCACACATCATGACAGTTCACAGTCTAAATGAGTTGAGCCTGATGCCTCTTTTTTTGTAAATTAATCAGTTATAATACACTCTCAGAGATCTATTAGAGCAGCAGACCTGCAGGCAGGATTCTTGACCCTGGTTTTATCATTTATGAACTGTTCAGCTTTGGTTGACTTCACCTTATACCAATAATGTAGTAATAGAGTCATATATATTATTATTATTTGTTTTATTATTATATTATATTATTATTTAAAATGTCAGCAAGTTTGTGCTTAGGAATCTTTTAAAAATTCATAATATTAGAGCTTCCTATTCAAAATACTATGGCGTACAGTGCTAAGAACTGCTTCTAATGCTGATATAAATTCTGAACAAATAGTTCTGAAGATCTTTACATTTGTATACAGTGCTTAGTTTATAAGATGATTTCTAGAATATACAACAAGCAGAAAATGCTTACATCAGTACTGCTTTAGTTATGACCTAAATCTGATAATATCTCCCATCCTAGCCTTATTGTTGTTCTCACAATAGCTGACACAATGGCTGCAGCTCCCTGCTGTGGGACATTCAAAACTTTGTGTAGCCTTATTTTGTTACAACTGATCTCCATTATATTCTCTGAGACAACTTGTGCATTGGGCTTTCGCTGCACACATATACTTTCTGTAATATGATGTTCTGGGATGACTCATCAACTACAACTTGAAATCTTTGGGCCTAAACTCATAAGGCACTGCTGCGAGAACAATGATGCAGCCAGGACCTCAACCATCAAACCCTAAGAGGTCTAACTGACAGGGACAAAACAACCATATGTATGGCCACTTTTTGTATTCTGCTGTCACTCAAATACAGAAAGAAGACTGGGATTTCATCTAATCTCATTTCTATATTCCTTCCTGTATTTCAGTATAGATGTAGCATCATTGTGAAAATTTTAGTCATTCCCTTGTTACTAATGGAAAAGTTGAGCTCAAGCTGTCAAATAAACAGATTTATTTTATACCCAGTCCTCATCTAGTGCAAAATTGTACTAAATTATGGCAATTTATAGCTTGTGAGGATCTGCTCCTTCTGATATTTGTGAAGATGGGGACACTTTTCTAGACCTTGTCTCAGATATAAATACTTGTCTGAGATTTAAAAAAAAAAAAAGGCATTCCCATGAAAATGTTTGTTTGTGAGATTATGTGAAGATGAGGGTATGCAAATAACTTTGATCTTCCAAAACAAAAGGCTTGGAGTTATTTACATAAAGGAAATCAAATTAAGTCTAAAGCTCATTAAAATCTTATCATACCCATTGTGATAACTCCAAGAAAAAACATTTTAAATGTTCCCCAAAGTAGATGCTTTTTCTGTGATATTTAAATGAATGGGTGACCATGAACAACATTCAGGTGTGCTATTCATGTCCTGGGATTAACGCTCTTATGTTGCTGAAGTTAATCATCATGCAATCATATGAAGAAAGTTAGGAAAGTTTTTACAGAGGCAGAAGAAAAATCCCTGGTGTTGCTATTGATATCTGAAATAAAATAAAATAAAATCTCACTGAGAAACAGAAGAAATCTTTCTAATTTTATATCTCCTAGGAAAGTCTGTACACATAACCCAAGGCAATTTCATTGCAACTTTGCTGGAGGATGAAGAATTAAAAATGCTCCAAGTCACACTCAATAGATTTCTTCTGTACAAACTTGCAGTGCGATATTACTAACAGAAGAGGAAATCTACAATTAATAATAAGAAAGTGAGTCTCTAGCAGCTTTAGTTTCCCATGATATTTGAATTATGCAGTAGAAATTGTTACAGAGTAGCCTAGATGGAGAAAAAGAAAAAAATCAAGTCTCCCAAACCCTAATATCTTCAACATCAACAACAAAAAGCCTTTTCTGTTTTTTCATAAGGGGGTAGTATTTAGAATCCACCAACTAGTAATATCATTTTCCACTCAAAGCCAATTTATGAATCTGATAAAAGGAATCTCCTTTCTTATTTTATACGTAAATTAAATGTCCTGGTGTTACAGAATTAAAAGGAAGTCCATTAGACAGTATGCATTATTCATGGGGAACTGTGGAGATAAGGAAAAGCAGCAGACACAATGAACAGAAATGCTATTAATTTCTCTTCAAACTAACATACAGGAAGATGTATATAACAGTAAACAAAAATACAAAGGATATGGTAAATCATACTGAAAGTCTGATTGCAATCTGTTAATCATGATACAAGCTTCCTCTTTCCTGCCTTTGTCTCATCATCATAAATTGGACAACTATGACTGCACCATTGGTATATTTAATCCCTAATAACCAAATTTTTTTCAAGATTTCGCAAAGCTTCCACCCAGGAATAGTGTCTAGGTTATTGGCCATTCTCAGCCCTGAAACTCTTCATTAAGCTCCTGTCAGTGTTTGGTGCCAGCAGGGGAAGCATCCCCCAGGTCAGAATGGCTTCAGCAGGAATCTTCCCAGCCCCTCCCCCTTGAAAAGTTTCCTCACCCCTTTGCCATGAGCTCAGCTGTTCTGGGACTCGCTCAGCTCTGCTCCTGGCCCTCTGCATTCAGATGTCAGCTGGGCATCCTGTCTAAGCACAGAGTTGCATCCACCCTGGTAGTCCTGCCTTATCCCTCACTTCTGCATCAATTTGCTTATGCTTCAGTGGGGAGGATCAGCGGCCTACAGGACCTGAATCAGCCCTTGTAGCAGGGCTACCTCTCATGTCCAGAGTCATGACAGCGTGCCTTCTTCCCTCTTTCACTCTCACCAAACTGGAATCTATCTCTGAGTAGTTCCAGTAACTCCAGAAAACTCTGTGTTGAGCTTTTCTGGTATGAAGTTTGAGCATACAAACCCTTCATATAGTCATAGATCTCTCTGCTCACCAAAACAGAATCACAGAATCACAGAATGTTAGGGATTGGAAGGGACCTCAAAAGATCACCTAGTCCAATCCCCCCCACCGGAGCAGAAACACATAGATGAGGTTATACAAGAATGTGACCTGGCGGGTTTTGAATGTCTCCAGAGAAGGAGACTCCACAACCTCCCTGGGCAGCCTGTTACAGTGTTCTGTCACCCTCACCGAGAAGAAGTTTCTTCTCATATTTAAGTGGAACCCCTTGTGTTCCAGTTTGTACCCATTGTCTCTTGTCCTATCATTGGTTGTCACCAAGAAGAGCCTGGCTTGATGCTTGTGACACTCACCCTTTACATATTTATAAACATTAATGAGGTCACCCCTCAGTCTCTTCTTCTCTAAGCTGAAGAGACCCAGCCTCTACAGCCTTTCCTCATAAGGAAATCATCTTAGTCATCTTCATGGCTCAGTGCTGAACTCTCTCAAGTACTTCCCTGTCCTTCCTGAACTGATGGGCCCAGAACTGGACACAATATTGCACATGTGGTCTCACCAGGGCAGAGTAGAGGGGACCTACTAACCATCCCCCTTCTAATACACCCCAGGATGCCATTGGCCTTCTTGGCCACAAGGGCACAGTGCTGGCTCATGGTCATCCTGCTGTCCACCAGGACCGCCAGGTTCCTTTCCTCTACACTGCTCTCCAACAGGTAGTTCCCCAACTTATACTGGAACCTGGGGTTGTTCCTACCCAAGTGCAAGACTCTACACTTTCCCTTGTTATATTTCATTAAATTTTTCCCTGCCCAACTCTCCAGCCTGTCCAGATCTTGCTGGATGGCAGCACAGCCTTCTGGCGTGTCAGCCACTCCTCCTAGTTTGGTGTCACCAGCAAACTTGCTAACAGTGCACTCTATTCCCTGGCTGTACATGGGTTTAGGCCTTAAATACCAAACTGCTGGTAAAAGTGGACTCTAGGAGCAAAGACTGCGGCCAGTCTTGATATGGTTATAAGACCAAACAAGATAATGTCAGATGAGAGAGCTCAAGGAGACAATGAGATAATAACATTCAAAGTGATTAACAGTGATACAGAGATACCAGTCTCCAGATTTTGTTTTCTATTTATTTTGTATGCAAAAGCACAGGTTTCAGAGGTAGCATTTCACTTGAGTGCATGTCCATTGCTGCCGTGCTGCATATTACTTATTTTCAGAAGAAATAGGAGTAATAATGTTAGTTAATAGTATAGAAGGAGGAAAAAGTAAAAACTAGGCCAAAAATGCTTGTACATACAAAATAATTAATGGTGAGTTAAACAGGTGGAGGTCCTTCAGAAAAAGGTAATGAAGGAAGGCCAGTGTGGCAAAAATGTCTGATGCAATCCACAACACAAGAGGAAGGCTGGGACAGCAAAAGGGAATAAGTGTATAAGAGAATAAAAGCATATCATTAGATAGAGTAGCTAAATAACATGTGTCAAAACTAGGAATCCAAAGGAATCCAACCCAGTGCAGAGCTTGGTCTTGGACAGTTACAGCCAGCTAGACATAAATCAGGTTTTTGCTTTGCTTACATTGCTGATATATTTTCTCATTTCAATGAAAATACGTTTCAAGCTTATGATTATTTGATGTATGTCAGATTTGCATACTCAAGCAAAATGGTTTTTATGACATCATTTGCATTTTGAGGGTATTCTGGAAAGTCTGCTAAAGGATTGGCATAGCTGATTGAAAGGCAGAATATTCATGCTGTGAAAAATGTCAGCATTTAAACAGAAAAAGGTTGGATTTTCCAAATCAAAATGAAAAACAGAAGTTTCCATATTCCTTTTTTTTTTTTTTTTACCCACCCTATTCTCACCAGCATTCTTTTATTTTGGGGTTCTGAATGTGTTCAGGTGCCAGATGTATTCTGCTATCACAGCTTAAAATCTATATTAGTTAGAAGTAAATTATCTTCTGCCCTCACTCCCTATTGGATGAGCATAGCTTTGTTTACTGGCTCTCTGATTTCCCCACAGCAAAGGTTTCGGCTGTTTACTTCTTCAGGAACATTGATTCAGCCTTTGCATTTTGAAAGGAAAAGCATCCCTCTATGTCTTCAAACATCTATAATGTCTTTAAACATCTGTACTTGAGGAACATGAATTCCAGAATTATTTTAAAAGGTAAAGCTGAGTTCCCTCAGCCACTTAGGCTAATTTGAAAATATTTCCTTAACCAAAATTACACGCTGATTAACCAACTTCTTTTCCAGAGAGAAGACCTTGACATTCTGTCCCAACAGAAGCAACAGAGCTATTGCTGTGCGATGGACTTCGTCCCACAGGACTTCACCATAATTTGAGCCGAAAGCAGCATTTTGTGCAGACAGCAAAACAGTCTTTGCCTTTTAAGGCACCCTGCAATGCAGGAAGTATTTTGTTGTGTGTTCTTATGTTATGGTTTTGGGTTTTTTTTTCCATCTTGCAGAAAGATATTAGAGTAGATCACTGTGTTTTTCAAGGTGTATAGAAATTTTCCATTTTTGTAACATTCAGAAACCCAAGCTTTAAGCTACAGAAACAGAAAATCAGGCTCAGGTCAAAAGATCAGCTCTGTTTTCACTGTTCCTCAATAAATACTCCAGACCAGGTACATAGCACTTCCCAGTGTTTTAAACAACTCTCCTCAGACTTTCAACAGATGAAATGCGCAAAATTAGTTTAAACTGAGCTGTGGTTCTTAAGGTTCCAACCTGTTCCTCTTTTGCCTCTCACATAACAGCCCTTAAGGTCTGGGTTTTAAACTTCTATCTAGTTTTCTTTAAATACTGTTGGAAAGAAGTCCGGATGCAAATAAAGGCACAAGAATAACAAGTGGCTAGCAACTGACTGTCTTGGAAACTGGATAATGAAAAAACTTAACAAGGAAAATTTGTTTTCAATAGAATTTCTCTAAGCTCATCCTTAGAAAAAGAAATGTAAATACAACCAGTTAGAGAAAGAGCATGATAATATTATCATAATTTGGAAGTCAAGTTTGTCAGTAAAAAGGGAAAGCAAATGGGATGTAATCAGAAGAGTCTAGACAAAGAGAGACTGTTACAACCTCATCAGACCCCCCCCAGTGGATATGCCAATTATGCCTTGCACACTTACTATTGGCTCTCATACTCTGAATTTGTAATAGGCATCTCCACTAGCATTTGAAATATTTTTTGCAACCATTAGAATAGAAATAAATGAATATTTCTGCCAGCAGATGAGTGTTCATCCAGTTTCTACAACTATTTCTATTAGTCTTCCTTCTTGCTACCTGTATTAAACATATATTTAGACTCTCTTAGCTTGATGCTTCCTTTCTGCATGAAGAAAAGAGATTAGATTTACAATGTAGTGTTTCATTACATGAATTTAAAGAAAAATAAATTACAGAAGTGTCATATCATGTAGCAGCATATAAAAACGCTGTTAAATTATTAAGTGCTGGGTAGTATTTTCCTATCATTCTTGATTAAGTATTAACTGTCTAGTCTAAGTCATGTTACTGGGAGGTGGGGCTGTCAGGGATTTTGCATTTTTTTCTTTGTTTTATAATGGTGTTTCATGTACTAAGAACTTATCTGTAACTGAGATTTTAGGGTCTGCCAGCTATGCAGCTGCTGCTCTTCTGTATTTTGTCACAGCCTTTCTATGTAATAATGTGTTTCTGAAAGCTATAAATAAGTCATGAGGAAGGCAAGGGTCAGGATCTATGTCCTTTTCAACCCACGTTACAGTACTTAACAGGGACTCCTGATGTACTGCCGCTTCCTCTGTACTTCCAGGGATTTTAAAGCACACTTCAGATTATGTCATACATTCGATCTCCTCCCCACTCCCCCCTTGCCCCCCTTCCCTTCTCCTCCACTGCTTGGCTCATGATCTAATGCAACATAATCCAGTGTGAACTATCATAGCATGTCAAAAAAAAGCAAAAGAGAGCATTTTATTCAGATCAGATATTTGTTATCAATTTGAGGAAAGAAACCAGTTCCAAATGTATTGTGGAGCCTGGATTGCTGACAAAGAATCCTCATTTATCATGCCAAAACTATTTTATCTTCACATATGTTGAATAATAAGAATGTAAATGGGACCTTGGTGGTGAGGTTATTTTATTTCACATGAAAACAGCAATACCACTCTAATCCTGCTTAATTAGGACCAATTTACCATGCACAGGATTAAAAATATCATAAACATCTATTTAGCAGTTAGTATATTTCTTGGCCAGGCACTGAATAGATAAGCTGCCATTATGAAATTAAATAGCTATATGCATACAAATGACATTGTACTAAGTATCATCTAGTCACATTATACCAAATGAAGATGTACAGAAATACAGATTTTAAATATCTAATTTCAGGTCATGTGTAATTCGTGAGTCTGGTTTTTTTGAAAAACTAACTGTCTCAGAACCATATAATATTTTTGCCCTTCTAAGTTTCTGACCCTCATACATCTTCTAAAAATGTCATGCTTGTGTGATGTTAAAGAGGAAATTATTTGATGTCTTAATGAGAAGATATTTGTTGGATCAGTCTTATTAACTATTTTGCATAAGATGTCTACTTATTTTCCCATAGATATACTACATAGTCAATGTACTGATTTGCATCATATAGTCTATTATGATTGAAAATAATGAAAGAGCTTGAAAACTTTCAACAAATGCTCATAATGTGTAAAAGAGAAAAATAGACAGTAGCTTAGATTTAGCAGTAAGGTAGTATTTTATTTATATTATGATTGTAACCAAGGTAATTTCAGTGGTACAAGTGAAAGAGGATCCCAAAAGCCAGGTGTACTCTAGGTGCTTTCAGGAACTTTTATGGTTATGATTTTCTTGGCAGAGTTCTTAAATTAGTAGCAGCTTAAATAGTGGTATAAATCACTTAATTCCAAAATGCCTACTAACTTTCTGGTATCATGTGTTTCATGCAGGGTCCAAACATTGATTTTACCAGAAAAACACTTGCTAAAAAAGGTTGTGTGAGAGGAGGTTGACGGCTGAAGAGTTTCTCTGCAAACCCACCTAGGGACAGGCTGCAGCTAGGACTGAGTAGTACTTAAATCCATGCTGGTCATAGGAGGGCATGAAGTTCATCCCTGCTCCCAGAATTTCTGGTAGTAAGCACAGACACGTGCCAAGTGACTCAAGAACACACTGGCACTTGGCCAGCCAGTAAGATTTCATCCCCAAGTGAGCAGACCAGTAAGAAGACAACAGGGAATGAGGAACAACAGTGAAGGAATATTTCTTACATCACTGTCCCAGCTAATTTATCTGGTTGCTGTTACCTGAATGCTAAGTACAGTTAAGCTGCTGCTGTAGCAACAGGGCAAGACAACAGCCCATGAGGAATCTGGCTAAGGGAAGGCAAATTTTAGGAGAGGTCTTGGTTTAGGAGCCAAGGATCACACCCTGCATGTTTCTTTCTTAATTCAGGTGTTCTTCACATGTAGCAAACTCACTCCCAAAACTCTTACCTTAGATGAGCCAGAAGCATCGCTTCTCTTGAGCCGACCTGTCCTGGGGTGATGCCAGAGGGCAGCAGTCATCATGCATCATGGTATCCCATGGGCTAGAGATATACCAGTAACAAAAACGTACTCTGAGCTGGTGTCTGCAGATGAGTCCAGTTGATGTAGAAAGCTCATATGCATGTCCATAAATTTCTTTTATTCTTTCGATCCTTGGACTATCCAAATATGAGAAGGGGGCCAAGGACAGAGTTATAGTTGCCTTGGGCTATAGCTGGTGCTGGGACTGTACTGTCACTTACTAGCAGAGGGTATGGAGTCCCTCTACCCAGGAACATTCCCCACCTCTGCTGAGGGAACTGGGGTAGATGTAAACTATGACACATTTAGGCTGCACTGCCTTTACAGAATGACCATGATGAGCATATGTTTCAGGAACAGGCAGTAAGATATTTTAAGCAAACTCCTTTGCTTATGTGACTGTATGAAGCATATGCACACATTGAATAGGTGTCTTCCTCTAAATAGCACATGCTTTATACACTGAATGATTTCAAGTGAATGTTCTTCCCTGTGAAAGATGTCAGGAAGGCAAAGAATTAACAAGACAAATAAACATTCTTCTAATTAGATTTCTGTGCTACATTCCTCATCTCAGTACTACAGTGTGACTGGAATAAAAAATGAAATATTTCTTCATTCCTTTCTGCTGGGAGATACAGTAGAATTTTCTTTGCTTTATTTTTAAAACAGCTCTTGAATTTTACTTAGCAAAATTTTATTTTATTTAATGATCTATTTAATCTATACATTTATGAATCAATTTTATAAACCTTTTTTTTTAATTGGCACAATCTCAAGATTTAGCCTTGAATTATTCTGAAACTCAGTGTTAAAATCTAATCTGCTTGGGAATCTAATCTACCCCTGGCTTCAGTGAAATCTGTGCTGGACTGGTAAATTACTTTCCTGTCCTCCACCACCCACTTGTCCCATTTGCTCCATCTATTAAGAGATAAAGTGGCTTCTTTCAGGAATTGTGCTTTTTTTCTTTTTTTCTTTTTCTTTTTTTTTCTTGGTTTGGTTTGGTTTGGTTTACTTTAAGGCATTTTTGAGAAGGAACAGACTTCAAAGTGTTCTCATTTGTTTGCTAAAGACAGATGAGAAATCAGTTCATCTAGTGCTGGAAAAAGCATTGTTTGATTTACTGATACAGGCACTACCTAATTGCGTGAGCGAACCAGGCAGGAATTGGCCAGGCACTTTTCTTTTATGGCATCTCTCTATCACATCATTCAACCTGTTTTATGAAGTTATTAAGTACACAGAAGATGAAGGGGAAATGCCTGCAGTCTGGCTTAGAGTGTATCTAAAACATTTTATATATATATATATCTACAAACACACAAAGAATATTTTAAATTTCCTAGGCTTGATTCACCCAGCACCAATGGTTCAAAATGTCTCCTTCAGTAACTCACAACTAATGCGTTTTTTATTTGTTTTAGTGCTCTGTGACGCTCACTAAAACAAATACCCAATCACTTTAACGCTCCCCTAACTGTGAGTGGCTACTGCAAGAGCTATTATTTTATAATCTCTAATTCCCAGCTTTCCAATACCTTGAAGATACTGAATTGAGAGAGAAGTGAACTATATTGAATGGGAGAAGACAGATGGGTATGGTGGGCAAAACTGAGAACCGGTAGCTCTAGGCACCTTTCATCAAAGAGAGACGGTCGCTGTAACAATTTAGTCATCCATTACAGGTAACCTATTTTAACACTTGGCTTGAAGTCTGTGGGGTCTTACTCACACTTGTAGTGCAGTATTGTTAATGAGGTACTTACTGCTTTTTTTACTTGGGGCTTTGTTCTCTAAAAGATATGTCTCTACAGTTCCCCTTGCAGAGTAACAAAAGAATTGCTATTGGCAGCAATTAAGGGGTTTGAATACCATTTACATTTCTTTATCTTTCAGGTCAGCGAGACACTAGCACAAGGCAGTTTAAATTGAAATAGTCCTTTGATTCATGCTTTTAAAGGAGTATTAACTTCAATCAGAAAATAGATGACACTTGAAGTCAAATCTAGCTTCAGGTCTCATAATGAAATTCTGTGTCTAATCTTCTTCTGTTAGTTTAGACTAAAATCTTTTCTGTGTGGAGACTTTATCCTTTTCATGTGTCTTTTGTGCAGCTCTGACCACATGTGAGGTATATGATGGGAGGAAGCCAATAACTACTAATAAATCTGGACCACGGGCCATGTTTAGGTGTCTTGCAGCCTTGATAACTCCTTCATCCCTCCTTCCACTCATTCACAGGAGGAGTACCTGGCTAAAACAATATTATGGGATCCTCTGTCTCATGGAAACCTAGGAGCTTCAAGGACAGAGCTTTAAATTCAGCCTCACAATGAATAGAAAACAGGATCCAAGCACAAACACAAACTGCTGTCGCAGGATCTGTCACTTAATAGTTCTCAGTGCTCACTGTGTAAGCCAATGTGAGGAGCTAGGAGCAGATACTGGAACGCCTTCCAAAAATATATATTACATAGGCGGAGCACCATTCAGTGGTCGGTCAAGACCCAAACTTACTGGCAGATTTAAAGGCATGCTCTGAGTTCATCAGCCCCTGAAACAGGATGAATATGTGAAATAAATACATACAGAAATGTCTGCTGAATCAGATCCTGGTCCCGATGCCAAAGCTGATCACAGAATTCAGTTCTGGTGTGCTTTCCAAATACATACACAGAACCAGCCTTCAGGTTTGTGAGGACTCCTCAGAGGGGGCTAAGGAGCTAAGGAACAGGCTTCTCCTCCCTGTCACTGCCATACCAAGGACTGGAGATTAATGTTAATGGGGCAAAAAACAGAGGTGAGGAAGAAGGGGAGACAAAAAGTGCATTTCAAGTTTTTCACAGTGCTGCTGCCAACTGCAATCACTCTTCAGTAAAGTACAGCTACAAACATTTTGACACCTTGGAATATTGCACTGTTTTCTTGCTCGTAAGATTATTGTACATAACAGTAATGGAAAGCAGCAAAGAAGATCCAGAAAGTGCAGAAGTCTTATTAAAACAGCAAGAAAAAAAATATTTTGTATATCTCTTTGTCACACAAATGCAATCTGTCAATCTATCCTGGCTACTCTGTGTCAGTCCAGAAATGAAGAGGGTGAAACAGGATGGATGGTGAACACAGCAACCAAAAAAATGTTCTGAGACATCTAGAAGTTACTGTTCAGCATTTTGTTGTGTTTTTTTTTTTATTTTTGTTTGGTTATTGTTACTTTTTTCCTGAATAAAATGGGGGATTCACACAGCAGATGTGAGAGACAGCAGAAACAGTCAGTGGTCCTCTGGTATGCTGCAAAGTAGTAGTCTCAAATGATACATAAAGCTTAGAATAAACTCATTTATTTTCAGACAATTATTTTAGTCCAGGTTGGTTTATTCATATTTATGGCAAGAAGCACAGATTAATATAAAGTATAATTCCAAAATTATTGCTCTATTTATAGAGATATTATAAAATTATTGAACTGTTTAAATGGTGGAGATGAGTATCACATAACCACAGATAAAATAAATAATAAAAGCATATGGTTTTATATAGATTTGTTCAGTTTTATCTTTATAATATATGCTACAATTTTATGTAGTAATAGATAGATACATGCACATAACTATAGGTAAAATATTTCCATTCCTGTTATGGTATAAACCACTCATACATACTAAAAGAAAGGTGGTCAAATTCACTTAAAAGCTCATTTATACACAGACCTTGAGAGTAGCCCTAAATGACAGAATGGTTAAACCTTGATGTCTGTTCTTTATCTTCTGTATCACTAGCATTTTTGTCTTTGCAGGGAAGATACAAAAGTAGGAAATGTACTATAAATAAGATGTCAAGTTAAAGACATGCAATCACTTCCCTAACACATACACCAACTTGACCTTGAATAACTCAAAATCAGTCTCTCCAAATGCTACATAGGCATAATATTTTTCTATCTGTCAAAGGGATTAAGAAGCCGATATTATTAACCACATGATTATAAATCTCTTCTTGCGGACTATCTACAGACAGAAACATTTCCAGTTTTCTCTGTGTCCATCAGGATGTATGATCATACAGCTGGATCATAACACTTAAAACTAACCACTTTTGAGAGTTAAAATGGAACGGAGCATTCACCTTCATAGCCCTGACCCTGCTCATTGCTCACACAAGATATTGGTCTTATTAATAAGGAAAGAAGATGCATGCCTGGAAAGCATAATTTAGGAGAAATGCAGATTTGCTTTTTTGTAAATAATTAACTGGATTATTGGTAAAAGCAGAACAGAGCAAAATAGAAGGTCCTAATGCAAGACTAAGAATAGGAGAAACTGATTGGGAAGCTGAGGAAGTATAAAGGAAGGCAAATCAAGAAGGGGCTTATAAAAAGCACAAGCAGATGGAAAGGAAGCAGAAAGAAGCACCAACAAAGCTGCAGGCATGGAGCAGTTGGGCAAAGCTGAAAGGCGAGAGAAAACGTCTCGCACTTGCTGGGGAGAAAAAGAACTCTGTAAGCGTTAGCCCAGGGCTTAACTGAAGAGAGAAGATTTCAGCAATGTACCTAAATATGTGTACATCTTGGTATGTGTCAGAGTAGGTGACTAGACACAAGGACAAAAATGTCAGGGATTAGAGCATGGATGTTGAGTGTTCGAGCTGAAGCACAAGGGAGGAGGATCAGACTATTTCTGGGCTCTGCACAGAGGAAGTTAAGTCGAAGCGGTTTAAAAACTTCGCAGACAGGGTGTTCAAGCATTTAAAGCACAAAGATATGTAATTATCACAACAGCCAGATATTATATGTTCCTGCTTAACATTGTGGACTTCAGTTGAAGAAATGTGCCTAAGGTTCATAACTAATTTTCCATACTTTTCGAAGCTGAAGTTCTGAACCATTTCTGAACTTCTGAATGGAACGTTTCAAATACAATTTTATCTTTTCAGAACAAAATTTACACTTGCTGTCTCTACTCTGAATAAGAAAAATATTTTCTGTTAAACGTTTGCTTTCTCCTTTGAAGTCTAACTTCAACTAAAAACACATCTGTTTCAAAGATAAATCAAAGATGCAGCAGCTTGTGTTCAAATGAAAACAAATGTATACTTCTTTTTTTTATTTTTTAGCCCAGACTTGAGGACCTTTAGTGTTTTAAACCTTCAGTATTTAAAATAACTTCAAGACTCTGATATCTACAGGCATACCTTATGGTGTTTTGGTTCTCTGTGCTTCTGTGTTTTTTTCTTTTTCCCTAGTTTTTTTAGCTCAGCAGTAGGCATACTTATTTTAGAAAGCCTGCTCTAGCAAAGTTGGGTTTTTAAAGGAGACAAAGACAAGCCAAGTCACTGATGATTGAACTTGATTGGTCATTAGTAGACTGGGCAAGTCATGACAAGCATGTGATGTTGCCTAAAGCCTGATGATAAGATCAAAGATGTGGAATACCTGTGTGGAGGTTTCAAGAGACTAAAATTGGAAAGGTTTATGACCCTGACGCTGAGGGTGTCCAGGTCAAGAAACGTAGTTAAAGATACTTATTTCTAGCCCCAAAAGGTAATTTTTCATAACCCTGGCGGGGGTGGAAGGAAGGAGTCAGCATGTGGTAATGAGGAACAATAAATTATAGTTCATACCTCAGAAAATACAGGATTAAAGAATAGTATTGAAGGGCAATGAAAGAGACAAACTGGAAAAAAGCATGAGAGTCACTGTCCCCATAAGCACTGCAGCTCACAGGTTGTCATGTGTTGTTGGCAAGCCCAAACCTATCAAGTCTATAGATGAGTTTCTCAACAGTGCTATGATTTATTTCCAGAAGAAATATGAGGTTATCATAATTTAAGATTTCACCTTGCAATCTTGCATATTATTTATTTATTTGACTCTAAATTTATTTTTTTTAAAAAAAAGCACCAAACTGTTTCTATTACACTTGCAATTCCTCAACATAGTAATAACTCAAAGAAAGATCACAAACATATTAAATGCATCGAAGCACATACTGGATATAGTGAAATCTTCTGCCACTATGCTATAGGTCATCAGAATACTATTAGTTGAGAATGTAACAATTAACCTGGTATATAACAAACCTCTGCAGAGCATTGTTGTGCTTTAACCCCAGCCAGCAACTAAGCACCACATAGCTTCTCACTGATGCCCCCACCGTTCCCATTGGGATGAGGGGAGAATCAGAAGAAAGGATAAAATTGAGAAATTCACTTGTTGATTGAGATAAAAATCAGTTTAATAGTTAAAAATATATCATAATAATATTTTTAAATAATAAAGAAAAGAAGAAAAAAAAATGACAAAGATTGAGTAAAATAAAACCCAAGAAAGACAAGTGATGCAAATGAAAACAGTTTCTCACTACCAACCAATGCTCAGCCAGACCCCAAGCAGTGGCATCCCTCCATCAATGAATCCCCATTCTTTATCAATAGACATAGTGTCATATAGTATGGGACGTCCCATTGTTCAGTTGGGGTCAGCTGTCCTGGCTGTGGGTCCTCACATCTCCAACATACTTGCTGGTGAGGCAGTGTGAGGAGTAGAAAGACCTTTACTCTGTGTAAACACTGCTCAGAAATAACTAAAACACCAGTGTGTTGTCACCAGTAATTTCAGCACAAATCCAAAACACAACTCTAGACCACCTACTATGAAGAAATGTAACTCTATCCTAGCCAAAACCGGTACAAGCAGTCACTGTTAGAACAGAGCTGAAATCCTGAGAGGGGGAGTGCTATTTTAATGTATTTTGAATATGTTTGTAATCACTTTGCTTGTAGTGATTACTCTAGTAAACACAGAACAACGAACTGGTCACAACTCCATGAGTGTTAACCAAAGAGTGAAAAGACTCAGTACAAGGGAGCCAGTTTTCTACTGAGACAGTTTAAGTCCTAGAGGTCATCTGTTTGCTTTCTTTTCAGACTGGAATTTAAACAGTGTGTAAGATTTGTGCATAGTTCTATACGTCAACGTAATGATTCATGTACATGAGCTGTAGCACCAGGCTGGTCTAAATGACACTATTTATCTCACTTAATCAGGAAACCCACCTGTCCTAAATGCTCAGTTAAAACAGCTGGGAATTTTGAATACTTAGTACCTGATAAAGAATGACTGTCAAATAAGCTGAAGAGCTTTTTTTGCAGCAGTCAGCCAATATTGTGTACTCATTATCCAATTCAAGCAAGTTGGTTCATTCATTGAGATTTCTCAAAGAGGAAAAGCAGCACAGGTTGCTGATAAGTACATGAGAATGTTTATTTAACAGCCTCAAGATGCAAAGGATGCACATTTCTCTAGCTCATTTCATCCACAAATGTTTTAGCATCATTGACCTACCTAGGCTTTTAACAACACATTCACTGTATCTGGAATTCCATTAAATCAGTGGTAACCCACTTTAACTCTTCTTATGTGTGATTTCTTCCAGAGATGATTCAGAGAGTAACTTTCACTTCAATGTTTGTTTTTGATGCAAATACAAGCTCAGTAGTTCAATCTCCCTTCTGCCTCCTGAAATTTCCCCAGTAGCAAATATTTTCATTTCTGTCTCATTTAAAAAAAGCAGCCTATATTCTTGGAAATAGAAAAAGTACATGGATCCATCCTTAGTGAAATGTTTGCTCTGAGTGTTTCAATTTAATAATTCAGTCAATTGGAACTCTCACTTTTGAAAATGTAAATAAGATCAGTCACTGGCACCTGAAAGAACTTCCTTGAGCCTTTCGGTGTTTTAAAGGAGTCACCTGCTTTCAAGAAGTTTGATTGAAATTCATGTTGCAATATGTGATTTCACAGCCTAAGTTGTTTCAATGAAAAATAAAAGGATAATCCCCTCTTCTTTTTTTTTGCACTAATTTTTTTCCACTTTCTTTTTTTGCCCCCACTCCATCCAAAGGTATCCATTGTAATAAATTCTATATACATCTTACAGCACTCTGCAAAGCAAGATGGCATAGTTCATCTCCCTCCTAAGTTTTCAAATAAAACAGTTGGAGCGTATACCTACTGAGCATTTGTTAAAGGGAAAACAAACAAACAAACAAACAAAACCCACATTGGGATGAGAGGCTTGTGAAACTAAACTAGAAATCCATTAAACTGTACATCATACAGCAATATGTTTCTCCCCTTCACCAAACCACAGACTTTCAAGCAAAAAAGGGGTTTTATGATGAACAATATATTAGTGTAAATGCACTAAAAATGATAAAATTTGAACTTAATTCATCAAGTAGCTAAAATTGGAAAAATGCATAAAAACATTCAAAGCGAAGTTCGAAGAGAAATTGACTCTTGGACCTGAATAGCTTATTGTTTGCTTAAGCTATTGGAGATTGACTTTGAATTTCCTCTTCTGTCTCAGAGAATTTGAACCATAATCTCCCATCTTCACCAAGAAAGTCCTAAATATATCCAGGCCTACCCAGAGGTATAATATTTTTTTTTCTCCACTTCTTTACTTATGCCCCTGTAGATGGGTTCATTATCCACAAGTGGGAATCCACCAAAAGTTGATCAACTGTACCCTAATGGAGGAGTCATTGCTACTGAAATCTATATCATCTATTCACTGATCTTCAAAGGTAGTGACGTGAAATATGTACATTACTGAGAAATATTTTTCTGCTTAAGCAAGCACATCTTTCCTTAGTTCACTACATTTCTTCTTTTCACATGCTTCCTTTGCATGTACTTCAGCTTGGCAACCCGATGGTCTTCTTCAGTAATGATATTCAGTTACTTAAATTTCCTCAAGCAGCAAATTTATTCCCTAGGTTTTAAGCCGTGGAAAAACAAAATAAAGAGCAAATCTGCACTGTGTCAGTATCCACTTATTGGGCAGTACTGGTGAGAAATACACATCCTGCTCACAAAGAATAAAAATTCATAACATCTCTGAAAATTAAGGTTAAATGAATTGTGTTCTGGAGATTTTCTTGTTCCCTCTTAACTGCTTCAGATGTGAAGTTCCACAGCTCAGCCACCTTAGTGACTTGAAGGTCAATTTGTCATTATTGCAGTCTTATAAAGAGAAAAATACCTCTGTAATGTTTTTCTATCTAAAAGTGCTTACACAATATTCCCTAGCCAGATGAAATTCTCACCAAGACTTACAACCACCCAGCCCAGTGCTAAAGGTGTCAGTGTTTAATCCCTGGCCTTCACTATAACCTCTTATGGCTATCTAGTAAATATTTTTTTCTGCAGCTACACATTTTGTCATGCATTATCTTCTTCGCATTTCTTTCTGAGGACCCCAGGGGAGTTCTACACCTGTAATGCAGAGAACAGTCCTATCTCCTCCCTAAATTTTAGAAAAACTGCTTGTTAACTTGTGTCATTGTCTCTCTGTTGCATTCTTGGTTATTCTGTTAAATAGTATCTTTATGCTGGATGTTTTATTACTCAGTTCTGATGCTGGATTAATCCAGTTAGTGAAATAGAAAGCAACACATCTATCTTTTGTCTTTGTTTTCTGGTTTCAGCAAACCAAAGAGTGATTTCTTCATACAAAAAATGTCATCAAATATCATGCATCCTCTGTACCCTCTTCTCTGTACCTTTTCTCAAATATGTTTCATAATATTGACATGAAATAATCCATTCACAAATCAGTCCATGTCACCTTGGGTGCCTATGTCTGAATGTTGCTTCTCTCTGCATAAGCTCTCCTCATGCAGTCTTGCTGACCCAGTGGGTAGAAAATGCAAACCAGTAATCCCAGAAATGGGACAAAGCAAAGTGAATCAGGATGCTGTCTGAAAAGGGATGGATTCCAGCTGAGTCTGTGCAGACCTTGTACAACCCTTCCTGCTTCCAGGCTGAAGCTAGTCATGAGCCCACTCTGCGGGAATGGTTTCCTCGATAAAAGTCTACCATTCAATAGGCTTTTGCTCATTCTACAAGCATTTAAGGAATACGTTGGAGGAATGGATTGTTACTAGATACAATGGTGAAGTTAACAGCAAACATGGCTGAAAAAATCTTAATCAAGCTCTAAAATGTATTTTACATTGAAGAAATGTTTGGATTGAATTAAAGCAGCCTTGGGCATCGGAGTACACTGTAACTTCATCAAGTACTCTGTGCCTGTCCCACAAAGCCTGATGCTACCACCATCCAACAGCAGCCATATGATTCAAAGCTGGTTTTTCACTGGAAGTAAAAGTGGGTTTTAATTTGGGGAAATGACACGGCAATCTGGATTTATTTTATGTTTTGGCACCAAACCACATTCTTTCAGACTGCCAAATTTCTCCATCTATTGAAGAAGAGTAATAATTCCTTTTGTCTGTTCACTTCGACTCATCTACCCCCCAATTTAGACCATGAGGTCCCTGGGCTGCTTGAATACACAAAATTGAACATAACAAGTAGTAATAATGGTGTTTACTCAAAGAATTGCATCAAGTGTTGGCTTTGTGTGACTGCTTTGTAAAACATATTTAGCACAGAACAGTTCATCACATTGCATATCTCCACACTATATTTTCAGCCCTCTTATCAAGGCAAAATGCATTAAGGCTAGCGATGACTGTGAATTCCTAAATTGGATTATTCCTTTTCAGCAGTATAGTTTACACTGTTCTCTAATAATCTGGGCTGACTGTCAAGAAAATACAGAGGCAGAGCAATAGTAAGAGTCATGTCACTATAGTGCTCAATAACATCATTATCTGTTCAGCTATCTTTCAAGTTTATTTCCTCTACTTTTATGATCACCTTATATCTTTTCCACCTAAAATTGAAGAGAGCTTGCATTTTGCCTAGCCCCACTGTATTACTTTTTTATAAATAGAATAGCACAAAATAACTGGAATAATTGCTGCTGCTATGCTTCTGTTTCTGTTTCCTTCTCCTAATGAGAATTTTAAGTTGGAATTTAGGAACACAGTAAGAAAAACACAGAGAGAAATTCTACTAACTGAACCAGCTGAAATTAGTAGATATTACTGTGAGTACAGAAATATCTTCTTTAGTACACTTTCTCTTAATGGCCAAGATTTTACATAATGTTTAAGCCAGTGTTCCATTTTGTAGTTCAATTAAGCAAAGATTTGTACATCCTTACTCATATATGAGAGATCAGACTAATACACTGTTCTGTTGGCAGTCTTTGTTGATAAAGCACTTGTGCAGGGTCCAGCAGTTTCAGAATGTAATAGCACATTTTATCTCTTGAACTAATAAGAAGACCTTTTCTCAATATTGAAGTATTTGTTCATTGTGTTAAACATTGTATCGATTACAAGACTGCACATCTCATGCAAAAGGTTTTTAATACCTTGGTCATTTCAGACTCGAATGAACTTACTCCTTGTTTCCTTATCCATGCTCTGCCAATACCCTCTCTCCATCTCACAGTTCAATTTACAAGCTTTAGATGCCTCAGTTTTTAGATTTGTTTTTTGTTTGTTTGTTTTGTTTTGTTTTGTTTTTGTTTTTTCCCAGAAGCAAAGCATTTGATTGTAAATGACCTCTGAGAACTTCAGCCACTATAAAAAATAACTTTATTACTATTCATACTGAATATTGCTACAATGATCATATAGGCACTCATTTAGCTGCATTATTCTATTCTGGTGTCTAGATGAGCACAATCAGCAAACCATAGACAGGTTGAAATTCTTACTGTTCAACAGACATGAGATACTGGACCAAGATGATCTTGTAAATTAAAAGAAAAACAAAAACAAACACTAAACCAAACACAAAACCGAGACAAAAAAAAACAAACCACAAACCTCACACACACACACATGCGAAACAACCACCACCACTACCAAAACACTAAAACACTCTGACACTCTCAGGACAATCTCCCAGCTTTAGTGCTTTGTCTTGTATAGACAGTTACAAAATTAATGCTGTTGCAATACCAATCCAGCCTTTCAAGACATCACTGTATACATAATGTGGCATATATCTGAAAGCAGTAGGGCAGGGAAAAGTATTGCTTTGGTTTTGTATTATTGTTGTTGTTTCATTTGCATAATTTGGAGTGAAAGTCCTTTTGCGCCCACCACCTCTAATATGCATCCTTCTTTTTCTGGTAAACTATGCAGTTGCATGTAGGTACTGACTGATGTCAAAATACAAAATCATTTACCTTAGTCAATACAAAAGAAAGCAAGGCAAAGAAAAAAATTAGAAAACATAGGACTGTGTTTCTATATCAGTTTGCCAGATATATCTTAAATAAAACTGAAGCAGAGGATCTCATTGTTCTTCAAGCTTCAGTGATCTACTGTTGATCTATTTTTTCCCTTGATTTTCTTCTTTAAAGTTTTTCTTTAATATTTAAAGATTTTAGTCATTGAAACACAATCCCAGCACTTGCTCAGTGTGGCACACTAGGTAGGTGACAGAGACATCAGGGTGGGGAAGGAGGGAAAGGGGAATATCAACAATGACAGTTCTGCATACGTATGATGAGCTTGTTTGGTGAGACTCCACTCCAAATACTGTTAAAAATAAAACTATTGAGAAATTTAACCTAACTGTTAAAATATGACGAAATATTTTTTCAAAGAAACTAACTTGGACTTCACAATCAAACCTAGAATTCTGGCAACTGAAAAATTAAGGCAAGGCACATTCTTGCTGAAACTGACAGCAGCAACAGATAATAACACCT
This sequence comes from Nesoenas mayeri, assembly GCF_963082525.1. Taxonomy (NCBI): domain Eukaryota; kingdom Metazoa; phylum Chordata; class Aves; order Columbiformes; family Columbidae; genus Nesoenas; species Nesoenas mayeri. The sequence continues at coordinate 57,548,516 of NC_137543.1, read as the reverse complement.
CAGTTTCCCTGAACATACACCACAAAACACCAATGCATTTACATAAAACAGAAAATCCCACTTCTTGGCTCAATGCATTCGTAAGTGGTGATGATTCAAAAGCGGGGACATAAAACAATGACATCATTTTTAAGATTCCTCTTATCATTTTCCTTTGTAATAGTCTAGTACTAAGGGCTGCTAGAAAAACAAGACATTCATCGGAAAGCTCCAAGATCAACCCCCAGTTCTTGATGAAGTATCATAAACCCAAGAGCATTTCCATCTCACTAGGGAATATAACAATAAAATTAATAAATCACTGTCCTAACTGGAAAAAAAAATCCCTTCATAGACAATCCCACTTGCCTTTGGGTAACTAACAGAACAACTCTTAATTGAAAGCTTGGTTTTTGTTGTTTGTTTGTTTTTTGTTTTGCTTTGTTTGTTTTGTTTATTTGTTTGTTTGTTTTTGAGGAGGCTTAGTAGAAATATTACATCTAAGCCAGAAAAGTGTTTATGGAGGTATGCACTTTAGAAAGCTGATTTTATTGTGATTTTCAATTTTCTGGTGGAGTAGAGACATAGTTTCATACTCCATACTGCAGAAACACTGGATTATGTTATGACTCGCCAAATCTCTTAATTGGACATGATTTAATCTTAATGGTCATCTTTGTGAATATATCCAATATATCCAAGAAAGCAGTTTAACTTAGTAAATAATCTCATTCACAGTGTCTGAAACTTAAAAAAATTCTGAGTTCTATTATGAGTAAAGCACATGGATAAGCTGGAGACTAACAAAGACAAAGCACAGCAATTTAAGTCTCTGATCCCATCCCACTGCTTTTTATTTATTTATAAATTTATAGGGGGCATGCTCTACACCACACAGCACTGGAACAGCTGAAGGAAACCACTATATAGATCACAAATGTTCTAACAGAACAAAGTACTTTTAAAGTATCATCATTATTTTTTCAAATATCAAGGGACCAGTGTGACAAGGTCAGTACTCTGGATCTGAAAGACACTATATTTATTTTGGTAAAGCATGTTAGTTTTCCAAAACCATGCAAGTATTTCCCAATGAATCTGTAATATATTGTCATTACATGCCATTATGTAAACCAAGAAGAAAGGTTAAAAATTACATTTTCAAAATCACCAGATTAAAATTTATCTGTGTTCAGGGCTGTAAAAAAAGTCATTCAGAAATACTCAACATCTTTGTCTCATAAAACTTAGATGGTATAAATTTATATGGAGATTTATAAGAAGGGTTAAAACCCAAGATAATCTTTCTGTTGATTCAAATTCTTTATTTATGCTGCTGAAAATAGTGGAAAGGTTTTGCAATGCCTCATCAGAGATATAACATCTGATCTCAGACAAAGTATATAACTAGAGCTTATTGAGAATTTTCCAACACAATGCCTTTTCACCTGAAAATGAAGTGACATGAAAAACAGAAATTATCAGAAATTAATACTTCCACCCTCCCCACCAGCCTCTCCTTACCCCACCCCCAACCCTCCCTGAACAAAAAGACTTTCTGGCACTTACAAAACAGAAAGCAAGCAAGGAATTTCTGCAGGACCCAAGCCAACTCCACACAGAAAGCGTGTTTGTGATTTGGAAAAATTCATCAGATTAGCAACTTCAGCTTCCACCTTGAAAGTTTTACATGATCTAGACATGGACAAAATCAGTCTCTCTCCCCTCTCTCCCACCCCATCCCCTTCCAGTCAGATGTTTTGCATGTTATAGAAAACATTATAACTGCATTGGGACAAAAAGAGAGATAAAAAGAGAGAGTAATTTCATAGTCTAGTGGTTGGGGATGCTGGAGAATAATATACGTATCTCTCTACCAAAGAATACATATTATTTACCTAAAATGGAATGTCTCCAACAGTAAACAGGAAAAGTGCCTCTTGTTTGAATAACCAGTATCCTAGCCATCCAGGAATTTACATTCTTGGTGTGAATGAACTCCAGTTAATTGAAGAGCTCTTGATCTAAGATTCTCAGGTGGAATCTTTCTCATGTGACACCCAAGAGTTCCACCATTGGCTCAGATACTTAGGGTCTACATTTGATGTTTTTCTACTTTTTCACTTTGATGAGACTTGACTTGATCCTATTTCAGAATTACTCGTATTCTTAAATCTTAAACAACAAAATTACAGAATGGAAAATGGAGTTTATTCATTATAACCATATTAAAACCACAGTGGAATTGACCATTTTTTACTTTTATGCAAGTCTGACCTCCTGATATCTGTCTAGGACAAAAGTGAGACACTAATTTGGCTTCTGCTTTGTTTGACTATTTCTTTTAGTGTACTAGTTTCATCTTACTAACCTCTGTGTTTGTTCAGTGCCCTCTGAAACTTCATGAGCAAATTTGCTTCTGTAAGTAGAATGAAATCACTTACATTATTTTCGTTAAGAATTCCAGCCATTTCTTTTTTGTCCAACAAGAATCAGTTTTCTAATTGCTTAGCAAAGACAAAGCTGTTTGTCTGTGAAGAAAATCCTGATCAAAAAGTAAAAGATGCTCTTTAGCCAAAGAAAAGGCTGTCCAATTTTAAATTATTTCTGAAGTACAACTTACTTGAACCTTGGCTATTTAAAAATCACACACCTCATCTCTCAGCTATGTCCTTATTACTGCATTGACTTGAATAGTGTTCTGCACATATAACTAAGAATCGGGCTTGGCCTGGGGCGCACAGCTCAGTAGAGGTCATTCTTTTCAATGAAACATTAGTATTTTATTTATTTCTTTAAGCTATTTCAAAAGCTAAAAATCCAAGAGACCTGAATATTGAGTATTTGATTCTGCTGATAAGCAAGACTCTTTAAATGACACAATTCAGCTGTGTGAGAGACCCCCTTCATATGGCTCTGCTCATGAGTTTTCAACTGCAGTGAAATCTGCCAGCTGGGAAATCTCACTTCTGTTTGCAGCAGCACTGTGAATTCTATTGGTCTTCACGAAATAAAATAACTTGCTTTAAGGAGCACACTGAAAGCTTTGTGCAACACTTCAAAATGACTTAAATTAATAAATCAAGCAGTACAGTGCATTTTTATTTCTCCAAATGAAATTTCTCCTATGGTCTCCAGACCATTCTTTATTAATGAATTGTCATTTAAAGTGTATCTGTGCAGCTGTTTTCTATATTGTGCCTCTCACAAGTGGTGGAAGGTAACAGCTAGATTTTAACCTTGCAGAATTAATATTTCTGTCTGAGATATGAAGCCTCTCCAGCCTAAAATGCCATTTTCTTGCCCTGTGGTATCCTTCACAGGATCCCACCAAAGTAAGGACTTCACAGGTTCAAATATATTTCAAACTTTAGAACTCTAAAGGACATTTCTAATCAGCTCATGATTTATGGTTTTCACATGAATGTACAGTGTCTCTCTCTTTGGAGGAAAAAACCACTGTGTCGTATTTAACAAGTATTCTTTCACAACTCTTGTACATGGTCACATAGGCTTGATGGGAACTGGATTTCTGATGCATATTAAAAAGTTACTGTTTCAAGTATGCAAATATTGATCATGGAATGATAGTTATAATCATAAATTAAAAATAACCAAACCTCGAGTTTACAGAAAACCTACTAACACTCCAAATAACTAAAAGTAAGAAGTCTAACAGATTGACATCTTTTAGAATCCTGCAAATTGAGGAGTATTTATTTTTATGGTGAAAGATGATTCAGGATGACCTGAATTTAAAAAAAAAAAAAAAAAATCATAAATCTTTTTACAAATGAGTTTACAAATACAATAACTTTATTTTATATTAATTTGAGAAAAACATGAACATTTCCTGTGTGACAGTACCATTCTTATTTCACGGTGCCTTCAAATATTAAATTATAACACTTGTTATAATTTCATTATACATTATACTTGTACATTTCATGTCCATTACGTTTAATTTTGTTACATTTTTAAATATAACTATTCCCCTTTTTCTTTCTCTAGGTCACACATAAAATGTGGTCTTAGGAGGAGAAAATGGCATAGCATTAATGAAAAGATTATTTTTTAGGATGGTGGAAAATACTTTATAGACAGATAAGCGATGTCTCATCATAGTAGTGGTAGAGGGGTTATTTTGTTTTGTGTAAAATCATTTCATATTACTATTTCCATAGATAAAATACTTACCAGTTTTAAACAATGCATTTTAAAAGGGACTTTTCCCTTATATAAACATCAGCCTTTATTTGATTAAAAAAAAAAAAAAATCATTACAAAAGTACAATGCAATACCAATTTGGACATATTTCAAATCAAACACCATTGTAGTGTCACATTTCATTTTGTACTTTGAAATTATGGCTTGATTAACATCATTACACTACAGCTTGTCCTATTGTTTGGCTAAAGCATTTAACTTAGAAGTGGATCAGGAACAATGGGTAACATATCTATGACAGCTGTATTTTTCATGCCATGAATATGATTTGCATAAGTGTGGGAGTTATGAAAGTCATGCAGCAGACCAAAACTAAATAAATGTAATGTTAAAATACGAAGCTTTACATAAACTATTAATACTAGAAATGGAATTTTGACATATATTACTTAAAGGCTTCCATATAAGGTATTCTTGAATTCCTTCCCTACTACACACCTACAAAATACAACTGTACAACTTTACTGCAAAGTTTCTTCACAATGGATGGATACCTGCTAAAGGATTTTTCACCACAGTAATCCCAAATTGTTGAAAACTCTTCAATAGGTATAATATAGATTTTAGGGGACAATTTGAAATCTCCTTATCTGTTAATGATTGTTCCCCAAAAAAAGTTCCTTCAATGAGAGACAGAATGAGTAGAGCATTAGCCCATTTTGAAGTAGTATTAAGGTTTACCTCTTTTTAATTCTTTCAACAGAATCTCAGGGAAGGAAAAGATCAGACAAGCTCCCACAATTTTTAGTACTCTGTCCCATCAACACACCACAAAGCATGCAGGATCATGCTGCTAGGTTGTGTGTGCTTGTCAAGCACATTCCAGATGTAATTCACAAGTTTGGAGATTTATGATGGCTTTGATGAATTTGTAAGAGGATGTAAAAGCACAGTATATATCTATTCTCCCTGGCACTAGAGAAATATTTTAGCACTTATAAAATTTTGAGTTTGCCTCACTCTATTTCATAAGATGAAGAATACAAACACCTTGATGCATGAACTTTTTAATCTTATTTTGTCTCCCCATCCTGTTGAGGAAGCAGACTGAGAGAGTTGCTGGGTAGCACCCAGTCCAGGTCAAGCCACCACAGCACCGAAGTTTCATAGATCTTTTTTAAAAATCCATGGTCTTTTATCTATCACAAGTAAAATAAACCTACGATATAAAGGACAAAGTAAAGCACTTTGAGTTAACCAGTAACATGCTCGTGCAACAGTTAGCAGGGTAAGTTAGAAAATGCTTCTCAGAAATTTCTTTTGCTCTACACATAATTAGTACATAATTAGTGGACACAGTTTTTAACTACAGTATTGCATGCTAGTTGTGTCACATGATGGTTTCCTTTATTTACAGTCTAAATTGGATATTGCTTACCAGCTAAGCAGGTATACATATTTGATGAACATGCTAATGAAGTTTTATCATATTCTGCTGATATAAAATTTTTAACTGGAATTCCAAAAAGACTTACCAGAATCCATTCAGCAGTACTTCATAGGCAAAGCTAGGTTTTGCTTCTTACACTTCTTCTGAGGGACTGCAGAAGCACTTTTCTAACATAAATAAAGGTAACCTTTCCATTTAGGAAAACTAGAAACTAGCTGAAACAAGTTAAACTAATGCTAGTCAAGAAGAATCTCAGTCAGGACTGAGAATTATATCCTAGGCACATCTCTTGAATTTTAAGCATGTTTTTGTGCGATAATGTCGCATGCTTATTTTGAAAAGCAAAACTTATTTTCTGTACACAATTTGTTAGTAGTTTAACTTTATGAAAAATTATGTATAAGATACTGTGTCATTTGAAATATTTTTAAAAAATGCTTTGGTAAATGGTAATTAGGAGAATGGCAGCCCAATCATAAAAGTGCTGATTAGCTAGTCTTGTAATTTAGGAGTGTAAGAGCTGATATTCAAGGTAGTACTTTAGAAATTCATATTGCTGTCAGCATGCATGCCACCTAAACAAGGGTCAAATGAAAAATAGGCTTAACAAAGATACTTCTGTCTTCAGAAATCCATGCACAGTTAAGCAATTGCATCAGCATTTATGATGGTACTCAACAGTATTTTTCTTCCTTTGTATCACCACCAAGAAGCCCATTATATATATCATTATGTAAATAATTCTTCTCAGAACAGCTCAGCTGAAAGGACCTACAATGATCATCTAGTCCAAATATAAATTCTTGATGCAACCTTTCAAAAGAATTGTTGCTTCTTATTCCCAGGTTCCACTTTGTATGCCTGAATTATACTGATGAATGTTAAACTCTACGTTTGAAAGAAAGGGTTAAGATATATACATATATATGTTATTTGCATTTGTGGAAAAGTATTTTAGTATCTTCACTTTGTATCTTTATCATCAAAGTAAAGTTTGAAATAAATTGATCAGTATTTGTCACATTAAAGTAATGTGTTCCCCCTCCATCATATACCCCCAAAAGCATGAAACTTGAAACAGATGTCCTGATTCTTTATTCTGAATCAGAACTTCTCACTTCTATCGACCATGTCAGCTTAGAAAGTTCCAACACAGGTTTTGCGTGGGCAGCTCTTGCATTTAGGCATGTAACCACAATTCATGAAGCCAGTATTCTCATTTGCTTAACAAAAGACACAGCCAAGAATCCATCAATACTGTATGCATGACAGGCAGCTTTGAGCCATCCCATGCTTAGATATTTACTTTGACATTTCCTAATAAAAATCTTTCCTATGAAAACTCCATAATATTGAAGAGGCCGAGACTCAGAATTTTTTTCCCACTCCAACAGAACATTTTGCTACAAGCGTCATCCTAATCCCTGTCAAAAGTAGAATACACCTTCTAGTCCTATCATCCTCCCACATGCAAAAATAATTTGTTTACAATCAAAAGATTTTGCTGGTGTACAGCAACTCCAGGACAGCAACTGAGATTTGGTTCTCCCATTCGTCTTAAACCAAATCCTGAATGGATTAAACTAAAAAAGCATTACTACAGTTACATCTATGTCCTTTTTTCTGGGAAGAATCACTGTTCTGATTAAGGATATAGGAGTTTTTTCACACTCATAACTGACATAAGAAAATTAGTGAACCTTTTTAGCCCAAGTGCATATCACAACCTTGTGGTTGTATAAAGAAGGTTGTCTTGTCTCATTCAAAACTTACAGTGTTTCTTTGCCTTGCCTCTTCATTTTTTGTTCAAAAACAATAGAACTTTAAGGTTGAAGAAATAGTGAAATCTTAATAGGCCTTAGAGATTACTATTTGACCCCTTGTACTGGCAATACTATAATTTTTGGAGTTCTCACTTCAAGGTATTCAAGATAATCAGCTCTTTAGCCACACCATTACCACATGGTTACTGGTCTGGTCAGTCTTAGTGTACTTATGAAGAGTAGAAACAAGGTGAAAGTATGAAAGAACAAAATGTGTTTCAAATGCTTTGGGGAATTTAAGAACTGTTTCTGCTACTTGGGGAACAGATAGCTACTTCTATTTGCTGGCAAGTACCTACTTCCTCCAAGGCAGAGGGGTGGATATTGATGCTTGTAATCAGTTCTCAATAGCTTCTGCGCAGCCAGTAAAACATACAACAGACTTTAGTGGAGACTACTACAGTAGTCATGTGAACACAGATGTGACCATAATGGGGATGCATTTGCAAAAGGTTTTGGTAATGTTGTGGTACACTATAGAAGGTGGTGTAGGACAGCAGGACAGAAAAAGCATTGAGTAGAAAAATGAAAAATAATTCTTTTTTGTGCCAAGAAGAGTGTAAAAAAGAATGAATCAGTTTAATAGAGAGGAGTAAAGAGCTAGAAATCACTCAGAGAAAATGGAATATAAAAGCATACAAAACAGATGAGATAGAAAGAGCAGCTCTTTCTCTTCTCTTGCTTCTCCAGCTGTCAAACCCTTTTTTTTTGCATCTCTTCCTGACACATACAAAAATCACTGCCTATGATCCTTTCTCCCCTCAGGACAAGAGCATAGCTTTTGTCCATGAAAATCTGATTTCTCTCTAAACCTTTTTATTTTGTTATTGAACATATAATGTCTTGAACTATTAAATGTCTGTAAAACCTTTCTAGACTCTCTCTCTTGGGCATCTTCATGTTTCAGAAAGACACTTCTTGTGTGCATACAAATTGGTTTAACAGACTGCTAGACCTAAGGCTATGGGATGTTTGTTTGGCTGTTACCATTGTACCTGAAAAAATGAAGACTTTATGTAAACCTTGATCCATTTACTGCTCAGAAAACTTAGAGCAGCATTTCTGCTGTAGTAAAGGTTTCCCCTGAGACCCCTAATATTTATATTACCTAATGCAAGTTAACCATTAGTTCTTTGAGGAGGCAATATTTTTTGGCAAAAAAAAATTGATCTCTTACAGCTTGGATCTACTAATTTGCTCATGTTCAGATTGTGAGCCAAGGAATCAAAATGCACATGTGAAGAGGGGTTCAAAGTGTAGGGGCCCAAGAGAAGGGAGCAAAGGACAATGGACAAAGTTCTTAAAAAGTAGGGGATATGTTCTGGGAAAAAGGGTTTAGTAGAAAAAGGAAAAAAGAAAATTTTTTATGAGGCACTAATTATAACCTGAGAGAAATTATTACTGAACATAGATGGCGAAGTCATAAATTATTACTATGATAATCTAATCTGACCCCTTAAATAACAAAGGTTATAGGATTCACTAGAGTTGATTCCAGCAGAATTAAAGGAATCTGCTGAGAAAAATATGCTGAGTCTTAATTGAAATTTCCAGGGAAAAGTAACCACAATTTCATCAAGGTACTCACTAGTTAATTATCTTCAGTGTTAAAAAATGGATCCTTTTCCTGTCGGTCTAAATTTGTCTTGCTTCAGCTTCCAGCCATTGAATTTTGTTACACTTTTGTCTGCTATATCAGAGAACCCTTGATCAAAGTTTTGTTTGCCAGAAGATACTTTCAGTATGTAAGACAGTCACCCACACAGGCAAGCACATACACCACCTCCCTTAAATTTATCTCTTTTGTCTCTTTAATAAGCAGATTACAACGCTCAAGAAGGCCTGTTTCCAAATATTTTAATCATTCTCCTGGATTTTCTACAAACTTTCTCCAATTTGAATTACCACCAAAAGCATTGTGTTCCAGTAGTTCTTGCCCCTATACTAGGTTGATATTGCACCCTAATTTTACATAAGATTTCCCTCTTTATACTTTTAACTCTTTCTTTTGAGTACTCACATTTAGTTTGTTATCCATTGTGAACATTCAAATTCATTTCAAAGTCGTGGTTTGCGAGGCTAAAATTTCCCAGCTTGTCAGTACAGTCTGCGAGTCTTTGCCTTTAGCAGTATTAAAGTACTGCACAGAAAAATCAGGACTGCCCTCACATTTTGGCAGTGTGTGAGAGGATACTTAAGCACATACTCCATTATTAACAATGCCATCATAATTTTATCTTTCTTATTTTCTCATATTTACCTATGAGATCTTTCCCTACTGCATCTGTAGAACACAAATGGAAAAATCTTTCCTGCACTGGAAAAAGTCACCAGCAAACAAGAATAGCACGCATTTACTTCATCCCCATTATAATTATTCTTTCTGTTATTATTCTCATATTTATGAAAAAATCCCATTATGCCCAGTTGTACCTATTTCCATTTAATAGACAGAGAACTGAATTGTGTGATAAATGTTACAATCACATGCTCAAAAAAACAGGAGTAGAGCCAATGCGAGGTTAAAGGCCAAGTAAGACCCTACTAATTTTTTCATCACAATAATTAGTTCTTAAGTCCTACTCAGGAACCCTCTTCTACCTCCTTCTGTTTGAAGACCTATTTTGCTATCATGCCTCCAAGAAATTATCAAATCGACAAATTATTTTCTAACTATGCAGAATGCAAAAGCAATATTTGATTCTGTCGTATACTTGAATCTGTTTTAATTTTTTAGACACAAAATCTTGTTGTGTGTAAAAGAGTACAAAATATATACATAGTGTCACATATGCACCCCAAAATCAGTTTTAGACAGACAAGCTGGAGAAGTGTAGCTGATAAATTGACTGCAAAGAGGGTTTATACAATTTTTTAGCACTCCAACAACATAAAATACAGGTTCGGGTATCAGTTGAGGAGATTATCGGGGCACGACAACATAAGAATAATGAGGATCCACAACATGCACACATACACTCACAAGAAACAGAACTACAGGCCTCTCACTCCAGAGTAGCCACAAAAAATAAGCACTCGCCTGGGTTAGGTGAGAGCTCACACTTACCTGGGTTGGGCAAGGACTCATTTAAGGATATATCCAGTAGATAACCGCTCACCCCAAAGAGGGAGTGAGGTGCTCTCAATTCCAAAAAGTCTCCTTAGACAGTGTTCCAGTCTGAGGGGAGGGCTCCAGTCCACAGGCCTGCTGCTCCGAGAAGACCATTCAAAGGGAGTCTTCAGCAGGAACCTCGTTTTATAGCCTGGTCAGATCTGGCTGTGGGTATTACAAAATGGTCCAGAAGCTTCTCAGCTTCTCTGGGCCACCTCCTTTGTTAAGGACCCTGTCAGCTGACTGAGAATCCCACCCCTTCTGCCCCCAAAGCTGAGTAGAGGTGAACTCACCCTGCCCCGGAGTAGGGGAGTATGTGACTGTCAGCACCATGGCGCCGCCCTAGAGGTGTAGGTTGAGACAGGCACAATGGGGCAAAAAAGGTGCTGAGAACCCATCAGCTGCCATATTGATGGCTTCAGATCTCAGGGAGATGTGCAGCTGCCACACATAGACTGAAACGTTACTGCTGATTCAATCATTTTAACAGGCTAACAGCATGGCTTGTTTAATTGGTACAGAAAATTCTAGTAATACCATCTAAATTACAATGCCCAAAAAAAAAAAAAAAAATCTTTCCTAGTATTTAGGGGTTTTTATGGTGTGGTGCTCAGCCTTTCATGTCCCTTTGCATCCCGAGGATGGTGGGGTTTCAGTCTTCCCAGAGAAAGTGGGGGATGTAGGAGGGGATAGCAACAAGTATGCTGAGGTATTTGCTGGGAACAGTATGATGATCATGATAGAGATTTCTTCCTCACTGGTCTTCCACTTGGGGCTACTTTTATATTTTGGGGTGTTTGGGGGGGGTTGTTTGTTAGGTTGTGGGGTTTTTTTGTTTGCCTGGTTTTGTTTGGTCAGTTTTTTTATTTTGTTTTTGTAGTGTTGATTTTTGTTGTGTTGTTTTGTTTGGTTTTGTTTTTTCTCATGGCCCCTGTTGCCCTCTGAGAGGCTCCCATCTAGAGCAAGAGAGCAGCACAGGCACCTCCCCAGCCTCAGTTCTGCACAAGAGTTGCTGTTTGTCATTCACTGACTCCCTGCCTCAGCCAGGATGATGCCATATTGAAGATCATAAGAAAAGCTGAAAGAGGAGAGCCCATAGGCAAGTGTTCCTCTTGGCACCTGTCATACCAGGCTGAACCCAGCTGTGGCCACAGCAAGCCTGGATGAGCCCTGAGACCCTGCAGTGCTGACAGGGCAGCAAAAGCTCTGCAAGTTTTTACTAGTCATGGCAAAAATCACATTTACTGGGTTACAAATGTTTGGTGTCTCTTGAGAGCGGAGATTGTGTCTTCTGCATTTAGATTATGCCTGAACCATTTTTAGATATTACCACAACCTGGGTAAATAGTAATCTGTGGAAAAAAAATATATATGTTCTCCTAAGAAATGCCTATGATACTGAGGGTGAAAGAAAAGGAAGTAAATACTAATTAATTTTGACATGAAAAAAAAAGTAGCATATAGCACTCAAAAATGTGTGATAAGAAAGCAATAGGATCCCCTCATTAAAGATATTTCAGAGAGAATCTTTTCCAGGGAAATGACTACAGACTAATACACATCTCATTTCTTTCTGACCTACATTATCATCAAGAATAAAGCACTTTATTCTTGCTCTGCTATTCTGAATGGATGTTAGAGTTACACTTTGCCTCTTCAAGCCATGAGTTCTAGTAAAGTGATGTTACAACAAAACAGATACAACACAAGCTGTTGTGTAGTAGTGGTCTGGCTACACATCTTACATGGGATCGCTATTTGATAACAAAAATTCCATTTAAACTGAAACTATTTTTATCCAGATCCAAGTTATTATATGCCTTTGAGATTTTAGACAAATTCATCCTATTGGTATACCTGCTTAACTGTCATGAGAAGACAGAGGCCTTGGCAAAATTAGAATGAAAAATAAGTGTAAGATTATCTGCTTAGATTTCACTTATAGTTATTTACTTAATCATATCTTTTCTATTCAGAGTACAACTTCCATTGTATGTTAAGCCTCAGTACATACCAATTTTTTTTTCCTGTGGAAATATAATTTGCCTGTAATTCTGTATGCACACATGGAGAACCTCAGCACTTGCATAATTTCAGTTGGAAAACACATAAAAGTCTCTGATCACTGAGTATGTAAACAATGAAATGCCTTGACAAGGATGTATAAATTCAGTCAGGCATTAGCAAAATTAGTAACTTAAATGTCCATGTTGTTGCACACTTGAAAAGAGAAATGTCATTGATACTTCTTCTGTAAGTCAGCCGTATTGCAGCAATATAGCTGAGAGGAGACCCAGTAAATTTCAGTTAAATGGAGAAGCTTAAACTCGTGGAGTGAAACATCAGGAGTCAAAAATCATTGAAACATAGTAAAATCAAGGGCTTTAAATTTACTTGATTAGGTGATGAACCTTTTGGCTACCAAGAGCACCAGAATATAGGTCTTAAAGGAAGAACTAATTATTCTGTTAAAAGTCAAAATTTAAATAATATAATACTTGTTATATGTATATTCAGTTTTTAAATATATATTTTAGACAAGCTGGCTGTTTCCATTTGAAGCTTGCGGAAGGGCACATGTCGCCAGATCCATGTAATCTTCCAGCCATATTTGTCAATCCAGTAAAAGACGCTATCTCTTTCTATGGAGTTTATCTTGCTAATGTCCTTAAAGAACCCTGGCTATAATAAAACAACTATTCAATTATGATGGATACTTTCACTGTTCCTGTTAGTGTTCTTGTTTTCTTTTGAAGAAAAGGGAAGATAAACCAAGGATAAAGATCATCTGATCCTCAACTGTAAACTCCAGGCAGCCAATGGAACATATTAATTACACTTTGAGCTGGTTCAAAGGGAATACAAAACACAGAAACACAATTCAACCTTTTTTTCTCCATGCTCAGCAAGCCGAGGATGTAGTGAGTGATTCATTTCAGCTAATGCAAATTTATCCCCAGCTATATACTCAGTTCCTTCTGTATTGGGTACACCCACTTGATGTAGAGGAATTATTGGGAGAAAAAGATGTTTCCTTCAGAGCCTGCTGAAGCAGTGACACTTTCCAGAGAACTTAGTTCAATAAGTGATAGGAAGGAGCCTACGTCTCTGTATTTAGTTGTGATGAGATTTAGTTGAGGACTGAGATACTTCGATGTTAATCATCCCCTCCAGGAATGCTTGTAGATTTTTTCCCATGTCTATTTGCCATGTATACCAAAACAATCTTGAAAGCACATGTATGATAAACGGCAAACACCATTTATCAGATGGACTTTTTTAACCATCGAATAAAAGAAAGATGTTTTTCCTGTGTTCTAGATTCTCCTCTCAATATCATCTTCTAACAGCACCAACTAAAGAAGGAAATAGCTAAGACCATATTAGTCACAAAAATTACCTCCGAGCTGTTTATGATAACTTTTCATGTAGCTATAAATAAGCCTTAAATTTCGGCATTTGCAATTATTCTGTTCACAAAATAAAACTCTGAATCTCATACTTTATAATTCTTGAAGTATAAGATGTCACCTTAAAGATCACATCTTAGAAACTACTTTTTTTTTTTTTCTTATGTGTTGTAACAGCCAAGCTTGTCCAAGGCAACTCTGCTAACACTTTCAGATATTACAGAAGAACTGAACAAAATGCTTTTTTCTGTACAGGGTCATGGTGTCTCCTAAGCCCCAGGCGCTCCACCTTTCAGATGCTGGAGCATCATTTAGAGCAGAAAGCGGCTAATGCATCTCCTTCACTTTGACTTCTACTTGCATGTGCTACCTTCCCTTTCACTTGTGATTATGTGACATCTTTCTGGCAACTGCAGCGAGGGAAACAAATATAAAACTATTTGTGTATTTTTAGTTGTCTAGAATGCAATGATTGTGCTGTCACTTTTGCTTCTCATTTTGTCTCCCACGCCCATCTGCTCTGTTCCTCTGCTGTATCCTCTACAAGCTTCTTTCTCACCTGATTCTCTCACCACCTCTTCCCTTCGGTGAACCAGGAGCAAGAAGGACAGACCGCCATCTGACCTATAAATTCTCCTCAGACCACTGTCAAATGGTATGCGGGCCACAACCTAAGGACTGTAGCTATTTTATCTCTTATTCCCCTAGTCATTTCAGAGCTTACTGATTTGAGCTCACAGTTTTTTTGCAGAGTTTTAATTTACCTCCAGACAAATATACTTACTTTGTAAACCTGCAGCATTTATGCTGACAATTTGTTGAATTATGTCGTCTTCATACACTCATCCATGAACAGCTTTGAAGGCAAAGGGCTCATGCCTCATTTCAACAGGAGATTTCAGATCAGAGGAGAATAAAATTGTTAACGTGTTGTGGATTTCTTCTTCTGTGTTGTCCATTGATTTTTATTGTAGTCCTGAACTGAAGCTATTAAATCAGTTGTGAAAATATGTGACTTTCAGATATCCTTATTCCGTAGATAGTCCCAGTCTACTCTGTATTCCCACAACCCTTATGAGTTTACAGGTGTATATGATCACCTTGAGTATCCCAAACAACCTGTATAATGAATGAGCTCAAATGAAGAGCAGATTTCTGATCCTTCTGTCCCCTGTCATCATGCCAAAACTGCAACCATCGTTATGTCAAAATTGTTTTTCTTTATTGTTGAAGACACATTTAGGTTTCTGTTATTATTTTTGCTATTCTTGAACAATGGCTAGTACCATGGATATAGGCATATACTGTATTTATTGATATCTCAGTATTTTGTTTTCTCTGGCAGTTAAATGAATAATCTTTCCAGTGAGATTAAATCTGCCTACAGTTATGGTATGTATTTTATTGAATTATGTTTTTCCAAAAAACTTTGGACAATTTAAAGTTTGTTGCTTAACATCTTGGTAAAATTTAAAAGAGGATTTGGCTCTGGATAGCTAAATTCAGATGTATTTTCAGTCTGTATTCTCATAGTTGTAAGGATTTCAATGCCATTGTCAGATTTTTGGTGATATGCATTAGGAAACAGAATTTAAATTTTTTTGTTTTCATCAAAGGAGGTGCACAAACTGGAAGGACTTCAGCTTATCATCAGTTTTGAGTTATGTTGAGTGATGTTTACTTGGAAAATAATTGGGGATTTGATGTGACAATCACTTAAACACTGTGAAAAGAGCACACGCTTACATATGTGTCTCAGGCAAAAATTTCTTTAGTAGTTTCTAATGATTAGATTTAACGGTCTGAGTGCTGAAATGACAGCACTGAATATTTCAGGCAAGAGGGAAAAGGAGGGTGGAAAGTGACCTTATTCATGTAGAAACAGCAACAGCAGATATTACTGATTCATTTCTCTTCCTGCTGAGAAGCCACATTGTGTAAGGGAGCAACACTCCTCAAATGCTTTGCCCATTTAGGTGTGTGCACAAATGCAGATATGTGTTGCTACATACACATACATAAGGTGTTTTAGCAAGAAAGGTCATTGCAAATAAGTCTGCCTATTTCTTTCCATATTATCTGTGTTTCCAATAGAAGCCCCTCAGAATACTTTTGTGTGACTAATTTGGAAGACTGGTTTATTCTTTCACAGTGAGTTATCTGTGCAATGTGGTAGATGCTAACCTTTCACTCTTGAACCCTGATGTTACTGTTTTGTCATAGATAAGGGAAAAATATGCCATAATAATCCCGCAGAAACATCTGCACCAGAAACACTTTCATGATAGGTGAGGGTGTACAACAGTTCCTTCAAAATATACACTTGATTTGGTTTCTATTGCAGAAAGGTCTTGAATGTAGAAAATTCTGTTTTAAGAATAAGCTAGCATATGACTGATCTGCTATGGCTTTGCCCTCTCTTAATTTTCTTTTTTAATTTTTTTTTTCCCAAAGAAAGCCAGCAAATGAATCTTACTATCACTATTCATCCATTATACTACATCTTTATCACTTCCTTCCTAATGAAATGGAAGTCTTATTTTCTTGGGTGTATAGCACATATGTGTCCTTATAAAAATATTAATAATAATAATAATGGTGCTGATACTAATAATGATGACACAGTGTTGATTTGATATACTGAAAGGACAATAGGAACAATAAAAGAGTTACAGAGCTTCAGCTGAAATGATGAGTTTCTCCTTTACCCTTGTGTCTCTTTGCACAGAATAGATTTTTAAGAACTCCAGTTTTCCTGTTATAGTTCCCAGGAAATTTGTGCAGCAGGCCACAATGTTCAAGGCTACACTTAGCTGGAGTAAATATATCCAAGAAAAAGCAATACACCTTAAAAAGATCTATTATGTGCAGTATTTAACAGGAAAATGGCATGCCTTTAAAAAAGCATTTCAAGTTCTACTTACAAGTGTTTATGTGCGTGCACTTACAAGTGAGTCAATGGGCTGAAAATCCGAAGGACCTGACTTTATCAAAGGAGTTCATTTACCACGATTAGATTCAGAACTGACTATACAGTTTTATGGATTTCCATAAGACTATGCAATGCACGAATTATTAGCCAAGTGAACAGCAGAAAGGCAGGTGGCTCTACCCACTTCAGCAAAACTAGGAGTTGCATTGAAATATGTTCGAAAATTTGCTCATGTGATTTGAAAGGATCATTTTTACTTGAAGCTGTGAGGAAGAAAAAAAATATATGGAATATTTGTGCCCACATTTCACGCCTGTATTTTAGAAAAACATAAGAATATGTGTATGCTTGATTCACTGTATTTAATGTTTTAGGCCAGCTCTGCTTTGGCTGGTCTTGGGGAATAAGAAATAGGATCTGCTTTTGACAGAATAAGATTAGCATATTCTTTTGTTGTGTTCTTTGTGCCTGTATATTTAAATTTGAAGCCTAAGTGATTGACAAAGTGAAAGGAATCTCAGATCCAGTTACAAAAGAAAATATTTAAAGCAGAAATTATTAGCACATGGCAGTTTTTAAAATACACTTTGGAACGTGGAAGAAAAATATTCAATTCCTTTGGCTATCATTGATTACATTTTTTACCAGCAACTTGGAAATGCAGAGTATATGCTTATTTACTAATGGTGGCCTTTTAAATTTATTTTGATCAGCTTTCTGAAACAGTTTTATATGGAGCATTGTAAACTAAATTAGTAATATAAGAGGAATTAGGAAATTAGGAATAGAATAGCTTCTAATGGACCTTCGGGCTATCAAAATTATAGAGAGATGTGTGTTACTCTGCTTGTTTTAAAATCTATTAATCCTATTGATTTTGGTCTGGATGATGTAACCATTTCACTGGATTTACTGTATGAAGCAATTTTCAAATGAATTTGGTGTCCTCTTAAGAGGACACCAGAGGTTTCTTGTAATTAAGGAATGTACTTTTCCTAGACACTAGAGTTAGTAATTTATTGTTCTACTCAAAGAAGTTTTCATGAGCATTCATAGCCTCACAGAGTGAACAAAGACAGATTTACTTCTAGTAAGTCTTCTTACAGTTGATTTGGGAAGTCAGGATTACAACCCATGTCAAGAGACAATCCTCAAATATGTATTAAACAGAATTTGCATCATATCTGAAGGCACAAGTGTCATAGAAGAGGTTCCTGTAAAAGAGTTAGGCTACTGAGGGGAATGGGACATCAACTACAAAGATATTTGCTTTCTGCTAGTGATATATATCTGTACTCCTGTGTGATATAAGGTGCACTTTCAAATGTGTGTGTGAGTATATATGCAATCTCACTGGAAAAGTACATTCTATGGGGAATGCTTCAGGGGCATAAAAAGGCCATGCAAAGATGAGTTTTAAATAAATCTGAACCTACTTCAGTTATGCTATCAGCAGAGTGCTTGTGCAGAGAGCCAGAGGTCACTGTTATCCACCAGGACTGAAGCAACCTACTGAAGAGAGAGCTTATCGAATGCAGAAGGTTTCTCCTGGCCCTTCCCAGGACAATGCAAGTACCTCTGACCTATAAGTAACCTTGATTTTACTTTATCTAAAGCATTATTCCAGAGGAAACATTGCTCACTGTACTTGCTCACTTCAGAAACCTACCAGAGAGTTTATCACCACAATTTAAACTCCAGGTTAAGGGGCCATTCTTTGGATTGCTCCTGAAATGTAAAAGGCTTTCATTCTAAAGAAATAGGGGTATGAAGAAAGAAAGACATTTGAAGTGTATGACACCGTCACAGCTGTGTAATATGTGCATCTAGAATCCCAAATGTGAAAAATCTGTCATGGCAGGAAACTACAGCAAGTAGCAAATAACAGCAATTTTCTGTTTCATAATACATTTAAAGGAGACTGGAGTCTTTTTGTTAAGGTAATGAATGTCAACATAAAATTTACAGTACAATGAGATTACCTGATTTGTGCAGCCAGACTATATATTAGGATCAGGAATGGCTACATATCAGGAAAGGTGTTCTCTCTGTTTGTATTTTTTGCCCAGAATTGAGACTTCTGTGATCCTACACTGAGTGTATGTGTTTATGTGAGTCATTCTAGAAAATATTAAACCAGTAAACCACATTCACCCACTTTTTTGCAGAGAGGTAGATGTGTCATGGATAGCTCATTTCTACCAGTAGCGTAGATATTGACAGTTTGTACAGTAGAGAGACTCTACTGGTGCCCATAATAAGGAAAAGATGAAGAGTGAATTCAACCCTGAGTAAATTTAAGCTTGAGAGAGATGATACAACTGCATCTGAGATAAAACTTCATTTGGCATTTGCTCCTTATCAGACAAAACCAAACCTCACTCCAATACAGATATCCATAGGAAACCCATTCTATTCTTCTGACCACAGAACTTCTTCTGTTACACTCCTCATAGGTAAAGTTGTGGTACTCCAAGGAGTAGATCAGTTTCACTGCCTTCCATTCTTGCAAAAACAGGATCTGAAATGTAAAATCTTCCCTTCATACAATAGAGAGAAAGAAGCAGAAATTAGATATCTCATCATGCAGATTAGCAACATATCTATTAGACTGAGTTGGCAGCAGTGTCTTAGGTCTTCATAGAAGTTCCACGTAGGATTAAAATATGACTTTAAACTTAAATAACAGTCAAGTTTGTCTAAATATGTGCCAACTACATGCAACAAGCAAATGCTTGAGGCATGGTCACAGGAGATGCCTGAATAGGTAGACAGTCAGCCTTTCTCCTTGTATCTGAACTTGGCAGTTGACACCTTTGCGGGACAGACCAAAGCCCTTTCTCAATGATGTTTATCTCCTAGGCATGACAATTCTCATAACCCCCTGGTCTCAGGAGTGGCATTAGGACAAAAAAGTGCTGCAGAAGTCCTTCTCCAGTCAAACAAATGCAGGATTTATTTCCAGAGATCAAATGAGAATCTGTTCACAGTTTTTGCCTTTTTCCACTCTGTGCTATGAATGCTAAACTGAAACATGGGTGGAGAAGTACCTTACTCTTTAGTTTCTCACTTACAGTTTCACACTCAGAGGATACTATGACAAGTTTGTACTTTGGCATGAAAGTGTCAGGATCACAAAATTTACTATAAATATCTAGGAAATATATTGGGTAAAAAACGTTTGCTATAAACACAAAGAGGGAAAAAAGAAGAGAGAAAGTCTTCTATGATTTTTAGAAGTTTACTCTCCCTGCTGTTTTCACAGGCATATATTTGAAAGTTCAAACTGCCAAGGAATGTAGCCAAACTGTCAATGGATGTGTCTAACATTACACAGCTCAAACTTCCTACTCTTGGGTAACTTGGGGCTCTAATTATATACTGACCTAAATTTCTCAAAAGCGATTTTAGATATTTCTCTTGGGATGCACAATTTGAGGCCATTTAAATCTTTATAGCTTCTAGATGCCATTTCTATGTAGTTATCCAGACCCTTTTAAGAAAATAAAAATTAGGAGGAGTAAGGACTTACTGGGGTCTAATGTTCTGAAATTTGTACTGGCTGGAAGTCATTCTTAATTTCTTATAAATGTCATCTAGGGTGAAGTATTAGAGAAAGTCTGGTGCCAAAGGCAGTAATTGGCCTGAACAGCTAAAGGTAAGAAAACATGTGATTGCAAGGTGCTGAGAGTGACCTAAACAAGGACAGACACACTGTTTTATAGTATTTTCAGCTGAAGAAATGTCACACATCTGGGTAGGGGCAAGGAATCAAGCAAACTCCAAAATAATACTAATCAAAATATAAACTCAAAACCAGATTCCTTCATTTGAGGTGCTCATCCCCTGTGAAAATTGTAGTCATTGCTTCCTGCATTTAGTATACGTCAAATTTTAGTAAAAGGTGTGTTTCCCCAAAAATATATTTTTCTCTGTTTGAATTATACAGAAGCAATTTGAGCTAAGATTTAAAACCAATCAAACATAATACCTTTGTCCTGAAAAAGGACAGAGACTTATACTCTAACGTAACATGAAAAAAATAAGAGTAACTAAGGAAGAGAGTAGTTATGATGAAAACTGCAATTCAGACAGTCAGCCTATGCTTCTTTAATACTTACCCATCTTTTTCTTCTTTCTTAATTAAAATGAAAAATAAATAAAGGATATTTTATTATTCACTGTGCTTCGCTCTATACAGCAGATAAATTAAATGGCTCACATTGCTGATATTATTTGTTCAAATAAATATATTCACTATGTTATTTGATCTTAGTATAACATAATCACTTTTGATTACAGATATTGCTATAATCTGTTATGTTTGTAATTAATTAATCACCATTTAATTCATTTCCTATTGTAGTGCATCAGATGCTATCATGTGATACCTTGTAGTGCCATTTTCTATTAACCAGATTTGGTGTTGTGAGCTGAAACTTAAGGATCCTACCACACAAAGTTATCTCTAAAGAGTTTTAATTCTCTACGGAGTTGTATTACAGATAATTCAATATGCCCTGCTTTATGTTTGGGATATTAATTATTGCATATAAAAGGTTCTAAATTCAATTTGCCTATAGTGGTTTTACTGTCAGCAATGGTCTTCTTAATGCTTTTAGTACAGATTGGGTCCTCATCCAGCTCACGTGTTCACAGGAATAACTGTAGCCAGGCCAAACTGTCTCAGTCAGCTTAAAGATACTCATTAACATTATATTCACTGAGAAAAGTGTATTGTTTTCTCCTTTTTTTCCTTCATGTTTTTAATTTTGGGGGATTTCTTTTTAACAAATCTCCCATATTATCATATGACATTTTCATTTAATAAGATTAATATTCGTCTGGTTATATTTCAGAGAATCCTCTGTCTCCATCATTAAACAGAGCTTGGGGTTCTTTTTGTGTATGTGGCTCTCTCCCATACACATATTAGTTTTTTCCGTAGTATTTGAAAAAACTTCAGGCACTTGCTTTTAGAGACAACTGGTGCCTCTGAAGCAATAGGAAGAAGTTGGACTTGTCACCAAGATCTCCTCCAATATTTCCCTAAGATCTAAAGGCACGAAATTACTTTCTGCTCAGCATCATGGTAGAAGGTCAGCATATTGTCCTGAAGCAGCCAGAGAAATAGAGAGACTGCCACTTCCTCCATCACTCCCCATATTTCTGGAAAGTCACTGGGCACAGCACGGAGTTGCCTCCCCAAAATATGAATGCACACGTATTACCAGGTACCTTGTGGTATTAGCACCCAGGCCTCCTCACTTCCCTGCTCAGATGCACATCACTAACAAAATGAGTCTTCAGTCCCTCCTCCCTTACCATGCCTTTTTCCAGGCAAAGACATGGTGAAAGCAATTTAGGGTTGCGTTCTATATCCAACTTTTCACATTCATCTGTTCCTAGTACACTCACTGGATCAACCAGCCCTACTCATTGCTACCCAGTCAGGGCCCCTCATGTCTTTAAAATAAGATCAATCAACCTCTCATTTTTTTGTAATCTGTGAATCTCAGTCTAGGGTTTTATATGAAGCGCCATATAACACAATCAATGGCCATATCTAGTCGTTTTGGTCTGTGGAATAGGATCTTCCCATTTATCCTTAACCATGTTTTCCCACATGGAAAATGTCTCTTTTGGTCTCTTTTGGAAATAAACTTTTGGATTGTGTTTGTGTTTGACAGTTTCTCCACGTACTTAGATCACAGAATAGGTCATAGAATGGTTTAGGTTGGAAGGAACCCTAAAGATTTTTTTTTTAGTTCCAACTGTCTCCATACTTAGTTGAGGACTGGACAGTAGTGTATAGGTAATTCTTAATGAAGCCATTGAAAGATGCTTTTTGCTACTACAAAAGAGGATTTGGTCAAATTAAGTGTTACCCAGAGGATTCTTCCAAAGTGCCTGTTTATATTATCTATTATTCAAAAAGGTTACGCAGGATATTTCTCTAACATACAATAATAAACAGAGATAGATTGTCTCTATATTCTCATGATTGTCTTCAGTAATACTAGAACACCAGAAACAGAGGAAATATAAATTACCATCTGGAAAATCATGTATTTGTAGACTGAACTCTGAAGTTGTTCAAGTGAAAGAAAAGAAAAGAAGGTTTATTTCCAAAGTTGTTTTCTACAGAGCTAATTTTGGCTCGTACTTTAGGTATATGCAACAAGAAACCTTATTTCACAAGTATATACAGTAGAATGAATTGTTATGTTCTTTGATATTAGACACTGTCATCAGGGTTTCACACGGCTATGCAAGACCACAAACTAAACTTACTATAATATTTATTTTTCAGTGTAATATGATCAATCAAATGTCAGAGTAAATATGCTACTCTGGTTAATGTTGAAACATGCTTATTTTAAAGCATGTCCTTACATCCTTCAAAGCCAGTGCGATGTCTGCTTTGGTACTGCCCTCTAAATGAGTAGTGAAGCATAGTTAGTTGCTGACAAACTCAGTTGATACAGAATAACAATCCTGATCTACTCAACAGAAATCTTTTGCACTAATAATTATTTTACTAGATTTTGATGAAACCTTAAAAAATACTGCACATGCCTAGACATAATTCAGAAGAGTGATTCAAGGTTTTTACAGTTCTGAAGAATGGTAACTGGTAGAATTATTTTGCTACAAATTAGTAATGTACATATCATTTATCAATAAAATATATTTCTATTCCAGCAATGGTGTACTCCTGTTTTTTATGTGTACACTTAAAACATGTAGCTATAGAATGCTGTTATCTGAACATTTTAGTATGCCTGCTTCCTCTCAGGGGCCATGTTTTTAAATTCAGAGATATTCTTATATTGTCACTTTAGATAAACTAAAATGCTTGGAAACTACTAAACTTAATTCTTTGTTGACTATTTTATTTTTACAGATAAGCTATCTAAAAGCAAATCCATTGTTTCACATATGCAGTAGACTATAAATTTCCAAGGCATATGCAAAACTTTCCAATATTTGTGCTTATCAGTCCTTCCATTCAAAGCTATGCATAATTCCCAAAGACAATAAAGTGTATTGAATATGTTTCCCAAAGGGATGTAAAGAAATGCCCAACTACTGTATTGAGCCTTAAGAAATTATGATGTCTTGAATCTTCTGCTGCTGTAAAAGTTAATACACAAATCAGATTTCAGCAAGTGGACACAAAGTATGGGATTTTCATTTACTATATGGGTACTTTACACAACGGTGGCAATGTAAAAAAAAAATCATTAAAAGCAAGAAATTGTTACATAACTTTAATTTTTGAGCAGGCTGAAATGGTTTAAATATAAATTATAATTACACTGACAGTTTTGTAGAGCTGTAAATCCACACACAAGTATTCAAACTCCAACATCATTTGGATCTTAACGGACAAGTTTCAAGCAATGCACTTGGGATACTCTGGGGAGCTGTGCTGAATGCTAAGTAACTGTAGTGAAACATTAGGTGCCAGGAGAGAAATCAACAGACGTACATCTAGTATAGCAAGAATTTGATCTTCTGTCCCCTACTGTTAATTCCCAGAGTGTTTTTTCTTTCCATCTACCAGTTAAGTTTAGCATAGATATACTCCAGAGTTTTGTTATATTTAAAACAGTGGTGGCTGTTGTTATGGTTAAAGTAATATACTGTACTGCAATAATCATAGCCCAGTGAGAAAAATGGAGTATGTAAGTGTGCCCATCTTTTCATCACTTGAGTGGGAAAGGACATGACAATGCAGTATGTGGGCATTTGTCCAATTTTGGCATAAATCTTTAACATTTCAGGAAGCTAAGAAATCAGCACCTGCTATGAGCTACACTTCATGACTGGTGCCAAGACTTGTTGACCAAGAAATATGTTTTTAATACAGAAAAAGATTAAAATAATCAGTTACTGCAAAATATTATTTATTACCATATGAATAATATAGCTTTAGCCAAGGAAGCATGTGTGCTGTAACAATCTGTGCTGGTTTGACTGAAAATGAGTTAATTTTCTTCGTGCAGTTAGAAACCTTTCTTTTTCAGAGCTAGCATGCTCATTATTTGGACATAGTTTGAGAGCAAGAGATAACACCCCAGCACAGAGTTAATGTTTTTAATTGCTCTGATCTGAGACCCAAGGACATTCTGAGAACTCTGCCCACAGTGTGAGGCATGGATGGGACAGAGCTTGACTGACATCCAGGCTGGTCAATGAGAGTATTCCATCCCATTAGCGTCATGCTCCAGATTTAAGAATGAGGCTATTCAGTTTCTCATCCCCTTTTCTCTTGCTCTTCTGCTTCTCTTGCTCTCTCTCTGTGGTGCAGCTGGGGCAGTGTTTGGTGTGGGACGTTTAATTTGACTTTTTTGTTATTTTGCAGGGGCCTCTGAGCCTTTCTGCCTTTTTCCTCCCTCCTCCCCCTCTGGGATCTGCTATTGGGGACCAGGTGTGGCTTGTTGGGACTGGCTGCTGTGTTGTGTACAGAGCTCATAAGGAATTGCACTTAGTATCATTTATTTCTATTTTATATATATATTTTATATATATATATATTTTTATATATATATATAAAATTTTTTATATATAATATTATATTTATATATTTATATATATATATATATTTAGTAGTAGTATATTAGTATTTTGTTATTTTATTAAACTGTGTTTATCTCAACCCAAGTTTCTCCCTTCCCTTTCGATTCTCTCCCATATTGGGTGGGTGAGGAAAGGAGTGAGTGAGTGGCTATCATGGTTGTATTGCTAGCTCGGGTTAAACCATGACACAATCTCAGCCACAAAGAAAATAAAATACTACATTAGAGAGCTTCTTTTTAGTTGTGCCACATATTCCAGCTGTCCACTGGGCCTAAACAGAGTAAATATTAAGGGCCACTTCAGACTCAGAAAGCAGAGAACAGTTATTCCAGCTCTCCATTCTCAACACCAGTGTTGACAAGGGATGTTTCATTCATAAGTCACATTAACTACCAGTCTGCCAGCCTTGCGGTGTCCCTGTGAAGACAAGCACTGTCATCTCTGAATCTTTTCTTCCAGAGGAATCCAGCTGGGGTCAGATGAAACCTAGAAAGTGGAATCAGCAAGTTGGAGCAGAGGAACTGGAAAGAAATGAAAATTATGAGGTTCAGCCACAAAATAGTAGAAAAATACCAAACTGCAATGTCTTAGCAGGAAGAGCAGAACTTGTCTATGTGGGACTTTTTTTAAAATAAACTTTCAATGAACTTTTAAAGCTGATCAGTTAACAGAAGGAAATTGATGAAAATATCCTTGTTCAAAATGAAAGATGTTTAATGCAGTTAAGTTTTACTTACTTAATGGGTGAATTTACACACTTATGAATTGGCATCTTCTGTTCCCCAAACATGCTGTCTGTGACTTCAGTGATAAGCACATTTTTTAATTACTATGGCTCTTGTCTCTGTTATCAGATCTTTGTGACAAGTGCCAGCCCACAACCAAAGCTCATGGGGGTCTTTTTCTGGAATGAGAATCAAAATGTGTTGGTCCCTTTATAAATAAAGCACTCTTATATACTTGCAGTGTGAAATACTTTCTTGATCAAGGACCAAAATCCTTTAGGAAAGACCTGTACAAGAATATGAAGGGATATAGGTCCTCAAAAAGCTGAAGTAAATCTGATGACAAAATGACTGCAGACTCTACAATTCTTCATTCTTTAAAGGAATAATAAACAGAATTACAGAGATCTCTAGATAAATAAATTATGAAAATATTATGAAAAAGTAATTCAACTAAGAGAGAGTTCACCTAAGAGAAGAAAAGTTCACCCTCTCAAAGAAGCCAAATATTTTATGAATACATTTTGTTTTCAAAAGTCTTGACAATCTGAATAGGTTTAATAATCAAATAAACTGTGTCTCATGTCTCAGTAATTTCTCTAACCTTTTATTATTACGTTAGTGTCTGGGGTTTATGACATCTTTCTTAATCTTCCCTCTGGAATCACAGCACACAATGTAGATTGTGCATGAAGTATTTTATTTATTTTTATATGTCTGCTCTTTCTTTCCTTGTAAAAACCTCTAAACCTAATTTTTTTCTCTTTACCTGACAAAGAAAACTGAAATACGTATTTAAATAAAATACATATTTAACCTACCAAAAACATGTAACTTTTTTAGCAAAGCTTTCAACATCTGTGGAGTGTTATAAGGTGGGACAAGAAGACATGAACAAGTTGTCGTGGACAAGGGAGTCTAATACTCCTTAAATATAGTGTCTGTAACCAATGTTTCATGCTTTTCCACTGATGTAGAGTGTAAGAGACACATTCAACTCTATCAAACACAATGAATCTAGACAGATGCATAAATCTAGTAAACCCGTAGTAAGTCATAGAAGCAATCATGCACACCCAAGAACATCTGCTGGTTCTCATCTTTGCCAAGCTAGGTCCCTCCCACTGCTCTATTCTTAGTACAGCCCAGCTCCACATCACCTTCTTAAAAAAGCTGAATTTTACCCTGGATTAGACCTGGTGTGTATTGAACAAATGTGTCACAATACAATACTTTTAAAACTCACATAAACATTTTGTTGACCACAGAATTTTTGTTAACAATTAATGTATATTCTATATATTCCTGCTGTGGAGAGAAGTCCTTGAAGACTAGATTTTTTTAAGTGCTTTGGCATCTAGGTTACTTTCCAAAGCAGCGAACTGTTGCTGAGTTGTTCAGAGTCCTTAGTGCACCATAATGCAGATCCTGATGGCAGAACAGCAGTTGGTAAGATGATATACAATGAATATTGCTCTTCCCACCCAAAAAAGCATTCATAATTCTTAGGTCTGCTGCTTTCCTAATCCTTGCTGTGTGTGTATGTGTGTTTGTGTGTGCGTGTGTGTATGCGTTCAAAATGTCTTCCTATTGCCCTTTTGTTAAAAAAAAAGCCTTCACAGATGGGGTATTTCATTTTGATTTTTTGTGATTACTATTAGTCTTTAGCACAAATAAGGCTTCATTGGGTCAACTTAGTGGTAGAAGGCCTATACAAAAACTGGTGTATGGGTAGAAACATATGTGGAAGACAGTAAGAAAGTGAGTATGTACGCATATTTTTTATACAGTCTTAGCTTCTGGTAAACTGAAGTTCAGGGACTTTCAGCAACAGTTTGTATGTGAAACTTTCTTCTCAGTGCCCCTTCATACCCTTATCTTCTGTGATATCTCTGACCTCCTTTCGCACTCATCCTCTGGTAATGCGTTCTGGGGTTTAATTGTACACAGCGTGGAATAGCAGTTCTTTCTGGTTTACACCAGCTGGCTGAACTTTTCATTTTCTACTCTTGTATTCTTTTATTGTGAGAAGAAAAGGAATGAGAAGTTATTATTCACTCTTCCATATTGTTCATACTAATGAGTGTATATATGAATATGCATAATAATAAACATTAACCATGCCTTCTAATTTTTTACAAAATGAAGAATAATCTATTCAATTTCTAGTTTTTTAGAAGTAGCATTACTCTCAGTATCAAAGAATTTTATGCAGTTACAGTTTTTATTGTAATTGTACTGTTTACTGCATGGTTTAACTGAGTTTACTCGGCTACAGTTCTATTATGTTCTAGGTGAGCAGTAGAAAAGGGTAGAATTAAAATTCCTGCAGTGTCAAAAACATAAATGTAACATGGATTTGTTCAGAGATACAACTGGTTATTTTGTTGGTTTTCATTTTTTCTTCCTTTTCTTTGTATCTCCTCCATCTTGCCATAAAAAAAGAGAGTTTTCTTATTCAAAAGGTAATGTCAATTTGTGTGATACACAGATGTAAAGTGGGCCCTGTTTGAAAATCAGAAAAATGAGGATACTATTTAACCCCTCTTTGTCTCCTTTTGCCTATGCCTACTTAAGTTATGGCCTTATTCATTAAAAAAAAAAAATCTTTTGGCTGATTCCAGGTGTAAGTTTATGGCAGTTCTTTCTTGCAGAATTTATTTAATCAAAAGACGCACCACTACAACTGAGCACAGCTATACTGACTGGGGGTCTCCTTCAATATCAATACTCTTCTATTCGCATAATAGAATATTCCTTTTTCAGTAAGCACAGAACCATTTAGAGGAACTATGGCCTCTTTGATCCATGTCTTCACATATATGGCTCAGAGTATATTGGCTTTTATTGCCTGCTTGTCACATTACAACACATTTCTAATATGTTGCTCACCGATTTTCTTCTAGTGTTACTACTTCTGTGCATTTTTGTTTGCATCAATACACACTGCTCTAGCTTTAATGCATTAGTATGCCTTTTTCCTAGTAGTGGCTTGTTTTGTTATTTCCTGCCCACATTTCTCCCTAGGGATTTTGCATTATGCTTTTGTCCTCACTAGTATTTGTGACTCTTCCTAATTTAGTATCATTTGTGAATTTCATTAACATGCTGTTTATTCTTTCTTCCAGATTGCTAATGAAGATGTTAAATAGGAACAATCCTGAAACTGCACCCTTCATTACCCCACTAGATATTTTTCCCCTAGTCACTATCATAATCTTTTGTTTATAGTCTTTCAGCCAGCTTTAACCCACATGCTACTAGAAAAACCGTTTCAATTCATTTTCCATTTATGACTGCAAAAATCACCACAGTTAAAATTTCAAGAACATATGGATATGACCTTGATCCTCTGAAAGTCATGAGAATTGCTGAAGAAAAACAAACAAACAAACAAACAAACAAAAAACTACAGGACACAGGTAATCAGGAATTTTCTGAGTATCACCATTAGATGTCAAGGAAGAGAAGATTTTAGGAATAAAAATGATGGTGTGGTTGGGACTGTGTGTATTGCTCCTGCTCTGTTCTTCTCACTTACCGTCATACATGCCATCATATGTGCAGTTACATTAAAAAACATTATTAATATATTTTCTCAATTGTATGACAAAACCTACATCTTCAATGCAGTAGATTTCTTGCATATTCACATGTAGATACATAACAAAATTGACACTTTCTATTTTAGTTTTATTCATTATTCACACACTGCAGATGAGTAGCTAGATATCAATTTGTTTAAAATAGTATTTAGTTTTTTTATTGTATGGAAGCACAGGAGGTGTTAAAAACATTACTGTTTGTTTGTTAGCTAATACTTTACCACCCAGAACCATGTAAGTTAAGTGAGAGAAACAGATGTAGTTCGAAGTTTTGTGAGGAGAAGATTTTCACACAGACTTCAGTTCACATCCCAGACTAAAACAAACTTAATTGTGCTCACTGGGTCCAATTGTTCTCTTGTTTACAGTGAAGAACCTTCATTGATTTCAAGCTCAATGTAACAGCAATGTCTAGGTTGGTGTAGAATGTGAGGATGCACAAGGTCCTTTCTGAAAATAGAGTATCTCAAATTTTTAACACATCAATGCTGGAATTTAAAATGATCTTTTTTTTTTAATACAGTCTTTTGGCTTTACACGTTTGCTTCTGTATAATGAGCCAGCCTATCTGTAAAAATAAAAGAAAAAAAGTCCCACTTAAAAATATTATTTGGGACTTCAAAAGGGCACATATTAGAGAACTAATTGGTACCGCTTTTACACTTTACATTTGGAATTTTTTTTTCCCCCACGTTAATTTTGTTTTTCTTCTGGATACAGCAGAATCAAATTATCTTCGTTCTGTTTGAGCCTTTTCACAATTGCCACAGCTCAGTTCACATAGACATAGAGAATAATTCAAGTAACCTTAGGAGGCGTGAGTGATTTCCAGTTTTCTCAGGACTTCTTCTAGTATTTCTTTGTAGCATAACTTTTCTAGCTGACTACAGTTGCTTTTCAAATATTAGAGTCTGCTAAAATTGTTGCAGCAGATGTGTGCTGCAGATGTAGCGAAGACAGTTTCACACTAGCTAGCTCAGCTCAAACTCTAGCTTTGAACAGCAGAGAGGGTCAGCATGAAGAGTGAAATGGGACCTTTGCTGATGCCTGCACTGATGTGGCTTGACCAGATAAGAGTAATCCACACAGCTAACCTAGAGCTCCTTTATTTGTGTGTGCCATTTTACAGTCACGGTGGTGTTAGCTGAATCCTAGAGAGGAAGACAGGATTTCAGAAGAAATTGGTCTTTTGGCTAAATCTTCTGGTTGATCCTAGTTAGATTTCTAACTTGGCCCTTTACATCCCTGAGCAACTTGTGAGAATAAAGATCCTAACCTTTTGGGGTGTGGTTCCTATTGCTTTCAGTGCTAGAGAGCTTCCTGCATAACTCTGAGCACCTGCCCCTCTCTCTTTCCAGTCTGCAATACAAACTCCACAGACATCAGGAAGTGCTAGGTTTAGGACAGGGGCTGTTTCTCATGCATGAAATGAAGATGGGAGTGTTTTCCTTCTCCCATCTCTTGACTATTTCACCTGCTTACACTATAATATCTTTAGTGCAAGGACTGCATCCTATACTGCATTACTGAAGTGACTGTTCTGCATTCTCAGATCTCTTGCCATTACCATGATACAAATAAATGGGAACACCGAATTATTTTGCTGATCCTTCTTATCTGGTAGAATTTCTGGAACAAGGTCTAAAACGTAAGATGCTAAATGAATTATGTATGTATTATTATAATTTTGATGTTATTACTATTATTACTATTGAATTTTTCACCAGAAGAGTTTACAAAGGCAACACATTTCCCACAGCTGCTTCAAGAATAATTTCATTTTTCCTCTGATAGGATGCACAGTCTTCCTTTCACTCAGAAAGCCTTAGTTCCCAAGAGCATGGTGGTTCTCGAATTGTGTCATCTGTGGAGTACAGCAGAATGCAACACACACAGTGGCTCCTGAGCTCTGATGTCCTTCCTAACAACTAGCAGTTGCAGTGAATTCCCAGTGCCTGAAGTTCTGCTCCCATTGGAGGCCACAGTGACACCATGCCCCGTTCTTCACTGCAGAGATAACAAGAAAGCAAAGCAGATGGCTGTGCTCTACAGTACAGCAAGGAAAGGTCTGACTTGTGTTCGTTGCCCATCCTTTTTCCAGTCCAGCTATTTGAAGCCAGTGCTGGAGGGAGGACATGCTGCAGCCTTCTAGCAGGTACTGTTGCCACTGTTGCATATGGTCCTTTGTGCCTTCGGAGGCTGAATGCCTTTGGGACTTGCCACAGATGTAAGTCCATTCTGCACCATCTATTTCAATGTGTCGGCGACCCTAAAAAAAGTCAGAGTGTAGCTCTAAGTGCAGAGGCAATGAGGACATAAAGCTAGAGGAAACATAACTCCAAGTTCGTACAAAGATGTCTTTCCAAAGGAAAAGTTTCATAAAATAATGTCAATGGTTTGCTTTATTCTTTTAAACACAGAGCTTTATTTAGTTCTCAGGAGGACAACATTGCACTAATCTGATAAAGCTCTATCATAACGAAATGACATCTCATTTCTACACTATGTGTATCTGTTTGTCCATACATAGAGACATATGGTGTATCTATGCACATACCTGCCTTATATTTGTGTGTGTGTATGTGTGTGTAAAATATGTAATTTAGGTCTCTGCTAGCCTGGGAATCTCCCTGTCACACTTCATCTCAAAATGTAGTCATGTTCTGTAATGTCATTCTCTGAAATAACCTACCTTGGATGCACTACTTCTAGTAATAATTGCCAGGCAGATGGTGGTGGTGGTAAATTAGGCAATATTATTAGTAATAAAAGTTAGAAGCTTCAGATTTTCTGAATGGCATATTCATATAAAGACTCCCAGAAACAACATCTTTAATGGCAGAATCAACATCCAATTTCATCTTCCCTCCATTTCCTGAGTTATTTCACTGGTATTTGTTCTGTCTTGTTCTGTCTTTTGCCAGAGACCACTGTGATTGTGTTGTTTTTAAATACCACCTACTTCCCAATAACTGCTCTCTATTTACTTATCACCACCAGCACTCTCACCAATTATTATAATACCTATGTCTTGTGTAGGAAAAGCACACAAAGTTCCACACTTTAACACAACGTAATAAGAAAGCATCTGCAAAATAATGTAGGAAGCAATGCTTCTGGTTGCTATTACTTCCACTGCAAATAATGCCATCTGCTTATCATTATGCCCCAGTGCATGCTATCTTACATGTGGACAGAACTTGTAATGTGTTGTCTCTGTAGTAAACAGCTTGAAAACTACGCCCTGGAATAATGTCATGAAGAATACCTTCTTGGCTTTTTCCAATTTATTTCTCAGCAACAATTTATAACAGAAAGCTGTAGTTAAAAGGCAACAAACACAGACTTGACCTTTTAAATTGAAATACCCATGTTGTAGTTTTTCTAGAAGGAAGAAACAGAGGTTCCAGAAAAACAAAATATGAGTAGTATCCACTAATAAACTAGAAGAACACGTAGGTGTTGCTTTTGTCTATTATTTCCTTTAAACTTCACACAAACTGTGATTTAAATCTCACAGCAGAGGTTGTTTAAGTTTCATTCAATTTGGAATTCCAGTCCAATTATTTTAGTGCTATGTGCTATTCAACATACCTTAAGATTATGTGTGTGTTTTCTGGCCACACATGCACATAAGTCAGGCATTTCTATAGACTTTTGTACCTGCCCTTTCATCTGCTGCATTCTGGCATTCAACAGCAGGCTTTCAACTTCTATCTGAAATTCCTGTTGCAAAAAGAGACAGGGAAAGAGACAAATCTCCAAAGACCATTTTCAAGAGACACAATCCTGCCTTTTGAATGAAAAAAAAGAGTAGCGATGGGTTTTTTCCATTATTTTGAATAAAAATAAAAATTAAAATTAAAAAAAAAAATAAAAAAAAAAGGAAGTAAGCAATTTTCTATTTTCCTAACAGTCCACTGTCCTTGTTTATGAACAATTATGTTTCCACAGTTACAGACTCACTGTGCAGCTAACATTGGTCATTTCTCACCAAGCTATGAAGACAAGTTCACTTTATCTGTTCAGACGAGATTAAAGGTGTACAAGGAACTTAGATTAAATAGTGAACTTCAGAGGTCTATCTCTGCTTTCTCTGGGAAAGCTCCAATTTGATTCCACTTGAGATGAGGCAATGGTTGATGGTTTCAGGCGAACATTCATCACAGGCTTCAGAATGAATCAAACATTTCTCACATGGTGTATTTTGTATTTAGAATGTCAGAAAACAGCCTGGAAGATCTCCTGCAGGCAACAATCAGCCTAAATTGTATCTCTTCCTAATTTAGAATTTAAAACATTTGAATTTGATGTGCTCTGCTGTTTTCATGTGATGAAAATATATAAATTATTTCTTCTTCTATTAAAAAGAAAAACAACAAACTTCTCCTCTCTTGTAGAGTTTCTGAACTATATCGTCTTTTTACTTCTAATGTGCTTTAAATGGTGCATTGGTTTTTTCATGTCCTAACTAGGCAGTAGGCAGTGATTTTTACATTAAACTGTATGATGAGAATTTTGTCTAGCAGTAAATGCAATGAATCATTGCCCCATATTCCTTTCACCCACAATAATTGGATTTTACTAAATAAAATCTTTTTGAATATGTAATTTATCTATTTCTATCAAAATTAAAAGGAACTAAAACTGAGCTTAATTAGCTCATAATCCAGGATGCAGGAAATAGCTTTTTGATACTTGAAAAATTCTGAAGTACTCAATTTTTTTTTTCAGAAATGGATAAATTGTAGATAGAATTCAAGTCACATCTGTGCCAGCTGTTCCAACCAGAGCTTTACTCACTCAAAATCATGAGAATACCTAATTTAAGTCAGATTTCTGTTTACCAAGGAACTTCTATTTCGTTACAGCTTCTAATATAGTGGAGTCTTTAAACATGCCTGTGACTCCTAGATAATTTTACATTATAAAGAAACAGCAGGCATGCAAGTAGCCCTCTCTAACTGATTTTTTCAAGTCTAATTAGAACAGTTCCCTGCTATCTGAGCCAAACAGAATAATGTGGATCATGACAAAGGGAACAAACTGTCAACCTTTTGCACCTACAGCCTTCCAGAGGAATAATGTCATTCAGTTACTCAGGGTGTGTCTACAGAGATAGGGTATGTGCTTGTAGCTGGCTGGAGAGAACCCAACTCAGTCCAGAAGCCACAGAGGTGTACTAGCACAGTGCAGGACATCAGTTAATATGGCAAAGTAACCTCAGCAGAGGTTATTTACTAGGTCACAGCTCTGAGTGAGATGCTACCAGCTACAGCTCGCAGGTCAGTGCTGACTCGCCTCCAACCAGCTCCAAGCAGGGGCAGGTTGGTCAATCAGTTGTCCGCACCCACCCATATAGACATGCATCTCAGGCAATAAAGACACAGACATCATGTCAATGTAATAAAATACTGTCATTGTGGGATCAGTTTCTCTTGCTTTGAAAATAAACTCCCTTGACTTTTCTGTAGTATTTATACAGCAGCAGGGAGCCATTGCACTGTGCCAGTGTTGATAAGCATGATTGTATGCCATTAGCATGACCTGCTTACTAAATGGGAAATACACAAACGCAAGCACTCCCACTTCAGTGGCAATTTGTGAAAGTAATTAAGGCAATCTATACAAATGCAGGCTCCACCTTTAGTTATCAGAAATCATAATAAGGAACTATAAAAACAGATACTTGTGAAAAGAACTGAGGATCTACAATGAATGAATAAGGTTTGCCAGGAGTCTAAACATATATTTAGGTAACTGAGTTTGCACACAGTCATTATTTTTGTATAGCTTTCATTACTAGCAAGAAAAGAAATGCTGAGGAACTAAACAGAAAGATGTTCTTCTTTTCTTTCTGACCAGCTGGAAGCTTGGCACAGTGACTGTAAAACCCTGCAGGGCCTGTGCCTCCATCTTCCTCCTGCACAGACTTTGCAAGTTGCCTCCACACAGTCTACACAGCACCAGAACAGTTAATATTAATCATCTGAAGCATATTAAAGATGTGAACACTTCATAAATGCTTCCCAAGATCTCCTGCTCCTTGCCTAAAGCTCTGATCAAACCTCAATGTAATTTTGAAACTGGAAATATGTAGGCAGCTTATAAGAGCATAACAAAGTGTATTAATAAATACTATCACAGCAAGGGGTATTAATTAAAACTATAGTATGAAAAGAAGAAGCTTCTGTTCCACTTCAGAAACATGTCTTGTATTTAGAATACAATACAAAGCTAAAAAAAATAAAAGTCTTCATAGACCATAACAATAACATTACTTTTAAATGTAAATATTCACTGAAAGACAATTGTGAAACAGGCAGTTTTGCTACTGCTCAAAAACCAGACGTGCATGACATGTGAGGAAAAAAAGAAAAAAAAGGCATTTCCCTAAGACATAGTGGTTTTAGCATTTTGGGGTCAGAGGAATTTTTGTTGAATAAGATATTAATACTTCGCACAGGAGTCAGTCGAAAAGCAATGTTTTAAAATTAGAAGAGGTTTTCTCTGTTTATGTGCTGTTGTTCTTTAGCTGTTCTGTTACCCAGGTTGTAATGTTCGACAATTAGGAATGCTGTTTCTGCAGTACTCCCTATCAAGCAGAAAGCTGATGAGTTTCAGACAAGATATTTTGATTATAGTACTAACAAACTCCTGTTGCAACTTTTGAATTTGGATAAATTCAAGATGTTTATTTGATTAGATTACCAAAGGCCCTAGCACCTTACCAGCTAAATATTAACTGGAGAATTACTTAAACTTTAAGCACATTCAAAGTTAGAATATGTTAGGGACACTGTATCCACAACAGTTAAGCAGACCTGCTAGTGCTTTAAGAAGGCTTGTAAAACTGAATTCACAAAAGTCTACAAATTAACAAAATTTCACATCAAATTGTGAAGAACTTTGGTTTCTAAAAATAGTATCCTGAGATACCAGCTGAATCATCACTAATGCTGACTGCTTACCAAGGAAAGTGTTTTGTATTTGGTCTAGCTAGATATGCTATACCATGTTACCAAGGGCAGATGTGAAAACTCAAGTGAAACAGACTGAATGCAAGAAATTATTGTATGTTATATGCTAAAGATAGGATTTTCCCGTTGACTTAAACCTTAGTTCAGTGTTGAAAACCCGGAAAACTTTTTTACTAGTTTGAGTGAGAACAGAATTAAGCAAATACTGAGTGCTTTCAATAATTTATCATTCTACTAGATGTCGTAAAATTATCCTGACAGTTATTCTGCATTTACTATCTGACTGAATACACTTGAGTTTCTTCTCTGAACAAGTCAGAAATGCCCCAGACTAATATGTGGTTCAACAGATGAACTATGGTTCCAGTATAGGTTGGGAAATTACATATTAGAGAGCAGTGTAGGGGAAAGGGACCTGGGGGTCCTGGTGGACAACAGGATGACCATGAGCCAGCACTGCGCCCTTGTGGCCAGGAAGGCCAATGGCATCCTGGGGTGTATTAGAAGGGGGGTGGTTAGTAGATCGAGAGAGGTCCTCCTTCCCCTCTACTGTGCCCTGGTGAGACCACATCTGGAATATTGTGTCCAGTTCTGGGCCCCTCAGTTCCAGAAGGACAGGGAACTGCTGGAGAGGGTCCAGCGCAGGGCAACAAAGATGATGAAGGGCGTGGAGCACCTCCCTTATGAGGAAAGGCTGAGGGACCTGGGTCTCTTTAGTTTGGAGAAGAGGAGACTGAGGGGTGACCTTATTAATGTTTATAAATATATAAAGGGTGAGTGCCATGAGGATGGAGCCAGGCTCTTCTCGGTGGCAAACAATGGTAGGACAAGGGGTAATGGGATCAAGCTGGAACACAAGAGGTTCCACTTAAATTTGAGAAAAAACTTCTTCTCCGTAAGGGTGACAGAGCACTGGAACAGGCTGCCCAGGGAGGTTGTGGAGTGTCCTTCTCTGGAGACATTCAAAACCCGCCTGGACATGTTCCTGCGCAACCTCACCTAGGTGTTCCTGCTCCAGCAGGGGGATTGGACTAGGTGATCTTTTGAGGTCCCTTCCAATCCCAAACATACTGTGATACTGTGAACTATCATGTAATATCTTACAGGCACCCTGACACAGAAGAAATCTGATTTGTGCATTCAGTAGGGTTGGGGTTTGTTTGTTTGGTTGGTTGGTTATTTTTTGTTTGTTTTTATGCTCTTTTGAGCATCAAGCATCCCTTGTTAAACAAGGGTTACACCAATTCTTCCCATTGCTCAGCATAGGGCAAAATATTCCTATGTTCATACCAGCACTTATTAGTACTATTAATTTGGCTGGCAGACTGGAAAATCCTGGCATCCTAATTAAAAATAAATGGAACCTAGAAGAATATGAAGTGTCAGAAAGAAGAAAATATTGCCTTAATCATAATTTAAAAGTTTTATGTTCATGGTCAATAGCATCAAACAGGGCAGGCTCATCTAGTATAATTAATAAAGATAAATAGGCAGAGTCGATCAAAATGAGAAGATTACTTGTTGCTGTGAAACATGGATGGCTTTAGTGCTATGGTTGAAAGTATGCTCAGAATAGAAGCTCTCAAAGAAAGAAACAGAATTTATGAAGTCTTCAGTGAGACATTTGGTCTCTTGAAGGCCTCATGGGTTGCTATTGATTGTGGTGGATTTGAGCTCATATATTATCTGGGGCTCTCCTTAAATCTTTTACTTCATCCTATCTGCTTTCTGAATTTCTTATTTCACCTTGTCTTTCAAAACAAAAACCCAGTTAAACAGGTCCTGTCATATTAATATATTTGTTTACTACACACATCCCAAGGGTTCTGTACTGAAAGTCACATAGGCAACAATGTTAGCTACGATTTATATCCAACTCTCCTATGCTCAAGCCTGAGAACATTTCCTAACAAACACAGAACTAAATGACACAGACTGCAGAAAAACAATGTATTAATATCTATCCAAAACACTCAAACAAAAAACACATGTATCTGGCACAGTACAGGAGATCTGCTTTTCATGAGAAGCAGTCTCTATCTTACAGTGAAGTGGATTCACCAAGAAAAATCCATTGAAATATTTTTAATGGCAAAAGCAACATGAAGCAGCATGGCAAATCCTAAATCCTAATAGAAAATCTGAAGCCTTTATGTAAGAGCAGTTAAAAAATAGTTCCCCTGGATGGTGGTGTTGTGGGGGCCTTTAGGGAGCCAGTAAGACACAGAGGTGGGTATTTCCATAAAGTAAATTTTGCCTAGAGAGGCCACTCTCTCCACGGGCTCCATCTGAAGTCAACAAAGAAGAGACACATGCTCTCAAAATAGCAATTAAGAGCCAGATCCCAGTATAACCAGCCTGAATTGCTGTCCTGGGAGATTTTTTTCTCTTCACAATGACAGCAGACCTTTTAGAGGAATACTATTAGCCTTAAGTAGAGTGAGAATCTTGAGTTGAACAAGAAGTAAGAAGTAATCCCCTTCAATTCAGATTATAAACTTGGATCTTGTTTTCACCCATTTGACACCTTTCTTAATGCCATTTAATAACCTGAGTAGCAAACAAAAGGATCTTAAGTCTGCAGTAGATTTGTAGTTTTCCATTCTGAAACCTGGTTTATATTCCTCGAACTATAGGGACTTTTTTATGTCTGCTGTGGAAATCAGAATTTAAAAGGAGCCTTTACTCCTTTGGGTAAACTAAAATGAATAAACTGACAGAATGTTCTTCTTTAAAATAACATGACTCTATGTTAGCCCCCGAAAATGCTTACAGAAGTTCTTAATTTTTTTTAGCTTATTTCTAATTCATGGTATGTGCCCTATGGAATATCACAAGTAGCAACCTGACACCATACAATTCTGCAGGAATTCCTCCTGTATCTAAGACACTGGGTAGATTTGTCAGTAGCAGTTCAGCACCAAAAAGATTGTTACCTGAGAAGTCAGATTCGGATAAATAGAGTGCCTGAAAAAAACCTTAAGATGCTCTTTGCAGACAGCAGCAGACAGTAGGTATTTTGAAAAGTCAGGAGTCTGCAGCTAGAAAAGAGCCTCCCAAGCCAGAATTGCCATCCTGTAACAAGTCAGCCGTTTCTCACTAAACTGTTCTTCTTTGCTCCCAATAGGACAGCTTGAATTTCCTATGTACAAGGTATACTTTACTTCTCGATATGCATGGATTCATGTGAATAACTCCTTTTAATGCTAATGGCAGTTAAATGCATCAGTCCTTGAATACTACTATTAAAATACACCTTCTCACTTGTACCCTTGATTAGCATTAACATGGGTCTAGCTGGAGTTTCAAAATGGTCTTCAGCAGTAAATTGTTAGTAATTTTAAATGTCAATAATCATTACTCACCTTCTCTAAAATACAGTTGTTGGGAGATAGGGAGTTTTCATTTCCTCAGCAAGAGTGATAAAGCAGAGTTAGTCCTGAACACGGCCTCTGCTACAACTCTTTAAAATGTAGGCTGCTGTAAATTCAATGAGTCACTTCCTCAAAACCCTTTTAGCATTGATAGAAGCCTCCCTGAGACATGTCTTAGGTATGGAAATGATGGCATGGTGAAGTTTAGGTGCCTCAAAACATGTCATGTTACGAAAGAATTACCAGTGATGAAGCTTGCACAAAAAAAACATCAGCACAATTAAACAGTAACCAACAGTAACCAGAGAATTACCAAGGGATTTGCTCTTTGGTTTTTTTTCTTTTTTTATTTTGGGGAGAGTGAGAGGTTTGTGGGGTTTTGTTTTGTTTTGTTTTTGTTTTTTGAGAAAATGGGGGGTCACCTTGAAAATAAGTTTAAGAACCATGGTAATTTGCAACAGAAAGGGAGAGGCATTGGAGAAGGAAGGAAGAGCTGCAGGACACCAGGTTGGACACTGCCAGCAGCTGCCCTGCCAGAATCACCACCTCTCCTTGGAACAGGCAGAGCCCTCTCCTGTGGGACAGGTGCTGGGAACAGCCTGTACCCTGCTCATGGGGGGGAGACATGAGGACACCCACATCAGGGGGTGCAAAGGGGACCTGGCAGGTGCTTTACCCAGTGCACATGTGCTGGGAGTCACAGGAGCAGGGTGGGTGGAGGTAGGACTGGAATGTATGTTCATGGGATTAAAACTTTGGGCACTAGTTACAGAAGGCTCTTCAGAAATTTTAAGTGACTGTTAACAGCTTAGAAGTGACTGATATTGCAGTTTATCTGCAGTATTGCTGATATTGATCCTAAACATATAGTTCACTGTTCTCCAGTTAATCACGTGCTGTCAATAAATGAATAAACTGCTTCAAACCTGATTTGATTTAAACCATGCAGTTGATTGGGGTTTTCCCTGTAACAGTAAGTAGTGGATAAAAATACCAAAAGTTAGGGACAGACCCAGTTTTACAGCCAGATCAAATCCCACTGATATCTGTGAGTAGTCAGTTTATGGTCCACCATAAGCAAAAAGTATGTTCAACCTGAGCAAATATTAACACAGACAGATAATGATATGCAGTACAATCAGAGCTCTGCTATCAAGTCATGGTTCAGACACTGAATGACTTTCAATACTAATAGTAAGAATAAAGCTGAGTTGCATCAAGCAAGTTGTGAAATATAAAAATCTACATTTTTTAGAAAATGTTGATATTTCTTTCTTCCCACTTCCAGGGAAGAGCAAGAAAGAAACACATTTCAAACATTACAAAATCGCAATATGGAATTGAGTATAGTGGAAGATTTGACACAAAGATATAGGTTGGGATGCTTCATTTATCTTAGGCCACTTTTTACATAGTAATTTGGTAAACCTCCCCTCAATTTGAACCTGTTTCTTCTCTCAGTCACCAATGCCCCACAGGGTGAATTGTCATCAGTTTGATGGGCACCAATGCAAAGACTTCTAGACACAAGTACATGGTGGTTACATATTCCGTTGCAAAAAGCCAGATACGAACATAAACACAGGCTGGAATAAATTTCCAGCTCCCGTTTTTTTCAGGTGAGTGCATTGAGCCAGTTCTCCACGTA
This sequence comes from Nesoenas mayeri, assembly GCF_963082525.1. Classification (NCBI taxonomy): domain Eukaryota; kingdom Metazoa; phylum Chordata; class Aves; order Columbiformes; family Columbidae; genus Nesoenas; species Nesoenas mayeri. The sequence continues at coordinate 57,506,724 of NC_137543.1, read as the reverse complement.
ACTTAGACCAAAAAAAGAACAGGTGGAATACAGACAATCCTGTTCTTTGTTGTGTCACATTTTCCTGTTCCTCTCAAGTCTGAGCAAGGCAGGGGAGGAGTCTGGAAATTGCTCTCCCACCCTATACTTCTGTATTAGTAAAATTATGAATATGTTTCTTTTGCCCTGTAACCAAGAGAACTAAAGGCATATCAATTTTTAAAATCTGCCTAGGTTGCTCTGATCCTCAGGATGTCAAATTTCCATCACTTTGGATGCAGTACCCATGCTGGAAGAAGCACCACCTGGGAGCCTTTCAAAGGGTGCAGCAATCACTCCCCTGGCCCATACTCTAATGTTGGCAGTGGTGGGTTTCTACTTATCATGGGTCATAGGCGACACAGGATCCTTGCAACCACCAGCAGCAGCAGGCTTTCTTTCCCAAACTTGGCATGGAGAGCAGTGTTTTCACATGCAGAAGCGATTTTTACTGTTTCCTCAGCTCCAAACTCCCACCAAAAGCTAGTACCTGTATATACATAGTGATACAAACCCCAGCTACTCTGTCTAAAATGTTGCCTTTCACAGACACAGGAAAACTTCATGAAAATTCATAGTGCTTAAGAATTTACCAATGTAATTGTCACTAAGTAGTCTAATTATAAAATGAGAAAGCCACATTATATTCTCTCCTCCCTTTCCATTCTTCCCCACTTCCCTTATGTGACACAAAAGAAGGTTTAACATACTGGTTCTGTGACTTTGTTTTGTCAGAGGCTTGTTTTCCTTATAAGTTATCCTCTATTCAGTTGTAAAATTCTCCCATTTCCCTACAAATTCAAGTATGTACATCACCTGCTTCTGTGATTTTGCAAAGCATGACTTTGTTTTCCAAAAACGAAGCAGAGATTAAAAAGGGCTTTTTTTCTTTAAATAAAATGTATTAGAAGTTACAAAGGAAAAACATCATTTTTTATTATTTTTTTCAGATGTAGCCCAGAGACAGATTTTTCTCTTCACAAAGTAGAAAATTGAATTATTCTATCTGAGTGCTCCCTCTTTCCTTCTCTCATCCTCTCAACTTTCTACGAGCAACAGAGAAATCATTAAAAATACATGGAGTCTACAAAAGGAAAAAAAAATAAGCTTGTGTAAAGCTAAGAGAAAAGTTTAATAAAAACATTGCTTACACCTTTTTCCCTTCTCCCTTTCGTGTGTGTGTGTGTGTGTGCTTCAAACCAGGTGTGTGTGTGTGCTTCAAACCAGGAAAATTCATCCAGTAATAGAATCTGGAAACAGAACACAAATCCTGCTTGAAAGGCAGAAAATGTAATGATGTTAAAGTCTGATGTTTATGATGCCTCTTGGTTAGTGAATGGTGGCAATGGCAACTCTACAGCAACAGATGACATGCAAGAAACTATTCATTAGTGAAGGGCTGCTGCAGAATGTGATATATAAATGTCCTTACTTATTTGCAATAAATATTTAAACATTTTATTTAAGAAAAAAAAAAAAAAAGAAACACAAATCAGAGGCTCCATTACCATGATTTATTTTTAAAGAAGCTAAAATTATGTATCATTAAACTGGAAAACTAAAACACTGAGGGATTGTTGCTGGGGAAATTCTTTTCTCTTCTGCTTTTTCTTCTTCTATTTTTCTATGTGGCAATACTTCCTACCACTTCACATTTTCCCTAAGCTGTGATTCTTAGCAAATACATACATAATCACATTTGAAAAAAAGGCGTACTAGTGCCTAAGATGCAAATGGCAGAGGGAAGAAATTCTCTGTTATTTAAATCCCCATAACTTAAATGATTTCTGCTGTTACACAACTTTGCTCCTGCTGAGAATCTCACCTCACAGTTTTAATAGTGTACAAGCAGAGTGAAAATTACATATGCACTCTGAGAAAAAAAAAAAAAAAAAAGCTTTAATGGGGTTCTCCATCTTTGCAGCCTCACCAATAGTCATCCTAACCTTACATGAAAAGAAGGAGCAGCACTCTCCCCCTTGTTCTTCAATAAAGGGGTGGGGGAGGAAGAGGAGGTGAGGCATGTGCTTTCTGTAGCTGTAGGAAGGGAAGTTAAGCGCACAGGCTGCTACTATGGTTTCCACAGTCCTGGATCCAGCTCTGCTTTGTGCTGTTCAGCTGCCTAAATCTTAGTCACCTTCTCCTCCTCTGTCCCTCTACCGGATGGCATCTGTTCCCCTACTCCGGCACCCACGCTCCCTGTGCAACTGCCAGGCAGAAGCTGGACTCCCACCACCAGCTGCCAATGCAAGCGCATGTGCAGCAAACCTCTTCTGGTGCTCTGCTCTGGCCTCCAGAGTAACACCACCACTCTGCACTTGTGATCACAGCACTCAGTCCTTTCTAAGGCATGTTAGTCTCAAAGACTTGGACCACTTATTATTTTTATTGTAATATATAGCTAGAAGAAGAAAAATACAACCCCATCTCCCACAACACAAAGTCACATGGAAGAAAACCTCTTAGTGCGTTTACTTGCATGCCCTGAAACTGGGACATTTGCTTTTAATCTTTTTCATCATGTTTGTTTTGGTTTGGTTTAGTTTTGGTGTTTTTTTTTTTTTAAGGGGAGATTCAGATGCCTTTTTTCCAAGACGCAACAGGGCAACAAAGCAAAGTTGATGTCCAGCAGTTCTTCAGTGCAAAAAGAAAACCTAGTGAGTCGTTGGTCTAGAAAATACAGACAAAAGCAGTAAGTGAAAGAGGACGTGATCCCAGGATGGGGTCTGATTTTATCTACTGAGTATCTACAAACACAGTCACAAAAATTTGTGCCACTCACAGACATTACAACATATTTTTGACCATTCAGTGCAGTTATCTGCCCTGATAGCTAAACACTGCACTTTTTGGCACACATCTTTTAAATGAGCTTTAATCAGCCCAAGTGACAAGATTGAAGAGCTTTTGATCATTTCAGTATTTGAGTAACAAAGATGACATTAGACTCCCTCCTTCGAAGCCTTCATCTGATATATTACAAGTATGACAAAGAAATCAGCAATTAAAACCAAAACTGATACTTTCCATATGCAAAGGGGAAAACCTGAATACCATCTGAACTGCACTGTTTTCTTGAAAAATTAAAACTAGGAGGCTGCAGGTTTGCTTGCTTTGCTCTTTGATGTTGTCTGTCTTCTTTAAAAAAAATTAAAAATCCACATTATCCTCTGAGCAAACTTGAGTACTAGCTTTAAACCCACTTTATTTTTCTGAGAGCAGATATGATTCTATGAATAAATCCAGTTGTGATCTTAACAAGTTTTGGCAAGAAAGGGACTGGAGGAAGATGAGCAATGAAGCAAGCCAAGAAAAATATCCAAATTAACCTTGAACCTCCTCAGTAACAGCTGAAGTTGATAAAGGAAAGTTTAAGAGATAATTTCACAAAGATGTAGCTCTCTGTTAGTGTAAATAAGAAAGTAGGAAATCAGAAAGTAATAGAAAATATATTGTGAACAGAAGAGAACATATTAGGCATTTCACAGAAGTTTTAACTGTTTGACCTCTCCTTTTAGCCGTAGTTTGTTGCTCAGCTTTTCTGGGATTTAGTCAGAGAAATCATACATTCTGGGAGGACATCCCATGAGACTGAAATCATCAAAGCAAAGCTGGAGTCAGCTTATCCATCCCCAATTGTGATTTTTAGGGGTACGTTATTATGAGAAGAGTTGACCTAACCCTGCTAACACCCACATTCCTGGAACATCACTTCCAAAGTAAGTACAAGGTGGAAGTCAGAATCAGAACCACTTCAGTTAAAAGCTGTATAGTAATGACATCAAGCAAAATGCAGTCTTTTCTCTGCTTCTTAGAGAATTAATGCCCAGAAAAGGCTCTTTGGGCCAATGCTTTTCTCATAATAATGTGTGCTCTCACTTATAGGATAATCTTATCTATTGTTTCTGATTGAATTTGTAACAAAGAGAGATGACCTAAGAAAAATCACTTGGTGATATTCTTTATTTGCAATTAGACATACTCATATTTGGAAATAGACACTATCATTTACCAACAGCAGTTCTGAGGGTAGTTTGTATTAAAATGTTTCTCACATCTACTGTGTGCAGTCTTTGTCAAACGAGACCAGGTAGAAAAATGTACATGAACTCAGTGAAATTCAAAAATAAATAAATAAATAAATAATTTGAACCCCACAACAACAAATGCTGTATTCTATCTGCTTGCCAGCTGCTTTATATCCATTGCCACTTGGTTTTTAATCCTATATACAAAATAATATCCTTCAAATCTGTAGCTACAAGCATGTGAAAGTGAGAATCCAAACTTTCCAAAAGATCTTAAAAAAAAAAAACAAAAACAAAACAAAACAAAAAAAAAACACGCATGGGGAATAATCTAAGATTGGATTTGGATAAATACCCAAAAATAGTAAAATATATTATTCTGATATATTATTTGATATATTTTACTATTTTTGAGTATTTATCCAAATATTCATTTAAGTTATATATTTAAGTTAGATTTAGGCCTGGAAGCTGCACTGCAGTTGAAGTATCATTGGATTTTCCAGCAACACATCCAGAATTTTCCTCCTGAGATGTACTTCAAAAAATGCAGAGTAGGCTATTTGTGTGGTCACTCCGTAGTTTAGGTGACTCGTACTGAATAAAATGTTTAGTCTTTTCAATGCCTCAGAAGCTTGCAGGGCTGATGAGAGTGTCTTCTTTGGTTAAATTAATCTGAATTCTCCAAACATATTAGAAATGTATGGTTCTCTAGAAATCTAAGTACATGCTGTGTAACAGGAGAATTACAGTGGAAAGGAAGTGTTCAGAACTCAGCCTTTTTTGTTGTTTATTTACACATGGACTAGTGAATAGCCTTACTCACAAACTCTACATGAATAATTTATATACATGCTTAAAAGCAAGCAGTTTGGTCCTATACTCCTGCAAGTTTCAGTGTGGACTTCCTATGGAGAACCCCGCAGCTTCCTTGCAAAAAAGTCACAGCAGTGTCTTTTTTGCGAAAGGGGATATGAGAGCCTATGTGACATCTGATGTAGTCAGAACAACTCTTGCTGTGATGTTTGAGTACCCAATGATGTTTGACATGGTTTTGCTGGTTATATCTTCTCAGACAGTTATGTTTTACTCCATTTTGCAGGTGAAAATCCAAGATATAAAATAATTCAATGACTTATTCAACATAAGAGATCTGGGCTGAGGTTGAGGATGGCTTTGATCCACACAGCCATCCATTTAACAAACCCATGCACTTAGATTATTTAGCACCTTGAACAGTTGTATCCTGAAGCATAAAATATCAGTGTGATTAAAAATTTGAAACAAGTTACAGACCCTTTAGGAGCAGTGACTACAATGTTATTTCTTCTTATAAAGGTACTTGCTGGAGTGAAAAGACAAGCTTTCCAGGACTCTGTTGCAGACAGAATAGGCACTAGGGTCATGACCTCACAAAGTTCCTTGCCCCAAGCAATTGGTGATTTTGTCTACGTCTAATATATTTCCAGGCCATTGGTATGAACAAATGAGAATTTTCCCCTCTATAGATTTCCAAAATTGCTTACTGCTTATTCTTTTGCCCTTTGCTATCTGCATACTCATCTATTTTGAACTGTTTGAAGGAGATAAATATTTACTGTCCCCTTTATTTCTGTGATCATGAAAAGCCTTTGCCATGGAAGAGAATTTGAAAGATAAAAGAAGATTCAAAAATATAAAAGCTGTACAACATATTTTTCTTAAGTTACAGAGATATGTACTTGCTCAAAAAGCAGGTATGTATTACCCATGCACAGGCCATTTTGATTAGCTCCCACTTCTCAAAACCCTCAACTTTTGCTCACTTCCCCTCAGCCCTAGTTATGCCTAGTTCTTGATGAGTTGACTTAGCAACTTACCACAAAATCTGCAGAATTATCCATGGGGTTTGATTATCAGCCCCATACGCACATCCCAGCCTTAGGGTTAGCAACAGGTATGAGCAGGCAATTAGTAGGAACAGGATTCATCCCAGAACTTAAAGATGCCATAAGTGCAAAGAAGCTAGTAAGACAGAGAAGAAAGAGATCAATGCCATCAGAGCTTGCCGTAGGCTTTTCCTTTATGACAGAGAGACAAGTTTGGGAACTACACGTAGTCTGAGTAGGTCTTGTGCATCATTAAGCCATGATGGAGAACATCCAGTGTGTTCACTTGGAGATACTTTACCTCAGTGCTTCTACTATAAGAGCTAAAAGATGAATGCCAGGTGTGAAGAAAAAAAACAACCCTCAGTCATGTTGTAAAGCCTGCCATTGCCACTGCCTGAAGTGCCTATGCAGGGAGGGCTCTGCCCAGATGGTTATTCTGCCTTTTGTTGGATCCGTGACTTTACGTGGACTTCTCCTGACATAAGGACCAGAAGGAGACCTAGGAAAACCTGGCAGCCTGAGAGCATCAGAAGGGAACAAAGGGAGGAAGTAAGCCATTCTAGAGATAGCTGCTTCATTATTCTGAGCTGATAAGAACCAAAGACAACACCTTGCTGGCCTTTTAGTCAGAAGAGGCACACATCAGATCTTCCATGGTGATGGTCTCATTTGACAGTTCAGGAGCACTGGGACACACTGTGCAGTAGAAATGAGATGGTAGAGAAAAGAGTAGTTTTTAGGCTTTGTTTTGCATGGCAGATATGTGTCAGCCTGCTAAGTAGGCCAGGTCTCAGACTATTGCAAAAATAGGCAGGAGCTTTGGGAGGATGGATGAGATGAAGTTGCAGTTGTCTTTTTCTTTCACGTGTCATCCACCTATATCAGTATTAACTTCTCTCCTCTTCCAATGTATATCTGCAACATCAGCAGGTACCTCTGTGATAATGTGCTCAATTTGCAGGGACTGTGCCTTTGAACTTCTTGCCACCTTCTGTGTTAAGGTAATTATTGTTGCCATAGCTACAATAGAACGTATGCTGCAAAACCTTTGAAGACTGTAACTACAAGAAACAGTGGTGTTCCCATCACATCCTCAATGTATCCAGAAAACCCAGTGGCGTTCCCACAGGGTTTCACAAGCCAGGCTTCTTGTGCAGGGAAGAATAACCCTTGTTAAGAAGGGATATTTGAGAAGGGGGAGAGATGGGAGGCTGCTTTTCCAAAGATTCTTGGAGCTTCCCCCTCTTCCTTTCCGACACACATACCATGAGTGCATCAGGAAATCCCACAGAAATCTGCATCAGCTAGGTGGTAGACCTTCTGAATTTCCCAGAAACTCACACTATGTTCTCTGTTTTTTCTAAACAGTCTGCTTCCACTACAATCAGTTCTGATCTTAGGGCCATTTTTTCTGCCTTTTTTTGCAGTCTTGCACCTGCCTTCATTGAGACTTCTTGAGTGACAGTGACAACAAAACCTAGCTGGAAAACTTAACTTGTCAGTGGGTTGAACAGTTTGCTGCAATGTCATTCCTGTGATATGTGATATGGGCATGCTACAAAGAAAAAAGGAAGGCTGTAAGTGAATAAGCACTCAGTCTTTATCCCAGAAAGAAACAAAGCAGTCTCAACCTATTGAGTAAAAAAACAATTTCTCATGCTATCATCTCTGTCTCTATCACTCAGTTCATTTGATCTAAATCAGAACCTCTCCAGGGGTTACATCATGTGCTTGGAAATGTACCTTTTTTGTAATAAAAGCTATCATTCTCTATTGACAAAACCATGTAGTAACATAACAAGACTCTCATATGGATTTCTGAGACTCGGAAATCATCATAATGTAAGACATCATTGCATCAATATTTATAAGCACCCAAACCACACTTGCAAGTGTACTTCCACTCTCCTTACTTCAACCACCTCTTTCCCTTGGAGCAAGGCAGCTCCTCCCTCTGTTGTATCAATTTCACAAGCTGTAAACAAAGGGAATTACATTCTTTCCCAACCTCAGTAAAGGTCTTAAAGATCTACAAAGAAAAATATTTGTATTAATGGAGGTTGTTACTACCAAATTAAAGTATTAAAAGAAATTACTTCTTATTTTTGTTGGTTCCATTCCTGTCAGAACACCAAATATTTGGCATCTCACACAGTGTTGGAAAAGATATATTTTAGTTTTTCATAGTAGAAGCAGTAAGCCCTAATTGCTTCCTGGTCCCACAGAATAACATTAGGTTGGGTAAGTGTAGGAAACAATAAGATCGTACTGCAGCTGAGATCAATACGGCTTGTTTCTGAAATCCACAACCAATCTCTCTGGCTACATACACTGATAAGTAGACAGTACAGCCCCTCAGCTACATGACGTTAGCTATGCTTTTTCTCGAAGTGTCAGAAAGTAAGTGGTATACCTAGCATTATCTCAAGAACAACAAGACTGTTTTGTCATTCTCCTGGGTTAGGGACACTCGTCTGGCATCTGTAGTAGTTACAAATGCTATTAGTAGCTCATTTTGCTTGATTATTATTCTTCACACAAGTCAGGAGCAGTTTTGCAAATATGTGTAAAAGCAACAACAAAATGAATTTCGAATTTGAAATGTACCACTCTCAAAAAATAAAGCAGCTTGAAAAGAAAATAAATAGGTTTACTGCAAACAAAATAAATACACTAAAATAACAGCACTGAGCTTTAAGTATTATAGTATGACATCAAAACCCCAATTGTGCTTTCAAAAACCTGGTAAATATTATTTTTGGATGTTAATAGTTTAAAACTACTTTGACATTTTTCCCGAAAACAAAATGTATCTGTCATAACCAAGTTCCAGACACTGTGTTCTTTTTTATTCTTTTTTTCATATTAGTACAATCTTCTCCAGGCATCTAAGACACAGTCATTATTTTCACAATAAGATAACTGAAAAGAAATTCAGCTCACCTTCATAAAATAAGAAAAAGAGTTCAAAGATCAGAAATGTAATGACAAGTCCTTCAAAGGACAATATAGAAGGCTGTATATACTGGTAGCTTCCTAGAAACTCAGCTTTCCCTCCTTTCCCTGTTCTGTCTTTGATCTCAAGCTAAACATCAGAACCCAGCTTTCTAAAAGACTTGAAGTGTGTTTCATTTTCTCTCAGCTGCCTGAGGAGCAACAACTCCCACATCTTACATGAAAGAATTTATTTCTCCCTAAAAATAACTTCGGTTTCAAATGCCCCCTGCAAAGAGGTTGCAATAATTTATCGTCAACTCTATGAAGACAAAAGAAGGTAATTGCACTGGTAAGCCATTACCTACAGCAGAGAAAAAGGCAGAGGAGTCATTACGAATCTAGCTGGAGCAGTAATGGAACATTTCCTGCTTGTCACTTCTGTAAGAAAGAAGTACAGTTCATGTGTGGCAAACTTTGAGGCCTTCACACATGGAAGATTAACACTAGCCATGCTGGCTAAGCTATTATTAGCTATAATCTAGCAATTCTTATTCTTCAGTTGTTTTCTGCACCTTTTTTCTTGCCCTTGCCCACCCATGCCCCAATCCCTTCCCTCTCTCCCTCAACTTTCCTTCCTGTAAATGCTGAGAACACTGGGACTTTTTGCTCATTTGAACCATTAATATCCTTTGCTCCTTCAGCTAACATTGCTCAGGATCAGGTACAAGCATAAGTTTTTACTTTCAATATGGCCGATTTAAGTTAACAGGTAAGGTCTGGAGACTAGGATACATTTCCAGTGAGCACAGATGCACATTTCTTCACTCAGGCGCAATAGAGCCACTTTGTGGATTTCAGAACTGTAGATGCATGAGAGATTTCACCATTTATGTTTGCCTAGGTAAACCAAGAGAACACCCTCTCCAGTTTCTTATATTTTCCATTATATCAGCATGGCTGCTTGTGCAGTGGCAACAGAACCCCTGGCCAAAAAATTGCTGACCTTCAAAATGCAACAAGATTTTCAATTGCAGTTTCAAATTTTTTGGTGTATCTTTCTTCAGAAGGTCTCTTCACTCAGAAATCAACTGGCTGAATGTAGAGGCTTGGGGTGGTTTGAGGTGGTGAAATTTCTTGCTGGCTAGCAAACAGTAAGACAGAACTCATGAATAGCTACATGATACAATTTTTAAATATTTAAAACTGAGAGATCCAGATTTTGTTGTGATTGATGCCACAAATATGAGGATATGCAAAATGTTTTGACATTTCTAGCTTGAGCCCCACTACACAGCCCGTGTGCTTTCTCTCAGAGGTGTATTTTGGCATGAAAGGTTCTTTTGCCAGCCAGGAGCCAGATGGACCACTCCATGAGCCTTCACACTGCAAATAAAGTTTGGCCCTGATAAGACTAATGATTGTAATAGGGACGTTGTTGCAGCAACAGATAATAAAGCAAAGATATATGTTAGTTTTGAGCTGTGTTTTTATTAGAGGTTTGGGCTGTCCTTTTACTTCCACAGGAAAAGCATTTTACATAAACTTATGGTTTAAACATGCCAGTACTAGATTCTGCATCCAAGAACTTGCTAAATCATTGTCTCTGTAACAATATTGTGAAGAGCAAACTGAAGCATGACAGGAATCTCACTTGGAAACTCATAATACATGTCCCTGGCTTGACCTTTTCCTTCTTGTAGCATGAGCTTGTAACATCTCCACTGCTAAGGGAAACACAAGCTCCAGCACAAGAAACAGCCCACAGTCAGAAGAACATGAAACTCCTTAGGCTCTGGATTTTGTGCCAGCTGACCTACCAGGCACAATCTTGAATGTTAGTGGTAGGTCAAGTGTTGGTCAAGGACAGAAGAGTAGAACAGGCTGGCATCACAGTGAAGGTGAGTGGATTAAGAGGACCCTGAGCAAGCTTTAGGTAGCACCATTTCGAAGCCAATGGTGATCCATGTATCTACAGAGACCCAGACAGGAGCCTGAAGACCTTAACTTTCTTTCCCTACTGCAAGTTAAAGACATTGACTCCTACCCAATCTTAGAAGACTATTTCTTGAGCCTAACAACAAAGCAGCCGTTAATATGAAGTATTTCCATTTTTCTGTAGCATTTAAGAGTTTTTCATTTCATCTGCAACAGATATATAGAGAGGACAGAGATAAAGCTACTACTTTGAATGTAATTCAGCATAAATAGTTTACTATTAACACATAGCTTTGGTCTTCAGCAAAAAAACCTTTAATGACATTATCATTCATTTTAGCATTTATGTTGAGGAACTTCTAGGCATGCAAGTTCCACATCATGAAAAGTATAATTTAAAATATCGTTTCTCAAATGTAGGGAGGCACTCTTTAAAAAGCAATGTTTCCAGCTCATATTCATTACAACCATTTCACTGTATTTATTTGTCTAAATTTCTTTTTGTAATTTGACCATGAAAAAATGACCAGTTGCCATGCCTTAAACAAAAGCACTCTTCATTCTCATACAGGAACCCATTCAAGCAGATTATTATGGTCTTCATTCACTACATAAAATATGTTTATGATGGATTCCATGGAGTATGGGCATATGCACAGTATCAAATTTTCTTGACACTGGTATCTTTAACAAACATTTTAACAACATCAGAAAACTATTTGAGTACTCTATCTTATTTTTTTGCTTTTAATTGCTTCAGCTTTTTCTTTCTGTTAAAAACAAAGATCATTTGTATCACAGAGTCCTACAGCTAGTTTTAGGCCTACATGAAAGCAACTTAATACTGCTGAAGTCAGCTGTGTGATCACATCAGAAGTAGATATGGTCCTTCTAGATGCAGGCTAGATCTCTTCCAGAACCATGGGTAGCTTGTGCAAATTGGGTCCTTATTAAGCAGATAACTGTGGTGTCAGTAGCTTATTTGCCCAGGCTCTCTATGAGGGAGCTCTGTGAGGGAGGAGAAGTAAGAGGCAGGGAAAGAACCTCCTCACCTCAGGCCGCTGGAAAGCAAGACGGCAGCCACTGTTCCAGCCTGCAGGCTGCAGCGGCCTCAGTCCCTGCATGTTTGATCCTGCCTGTTTACAAACCCTTTCTAAGCTGTGCTGGCCTTTGGAGCTGAACTGGGGTTTTCAACAGAGATGCTGTGGTCTCTGCAGTGTCTCAGAACTTCAGCCTTTTGATATTTGGTAGCTGATGAACCACGAGAGCTCTGGAGAGTTACAGGGATTGCTGGAAGGGCCAAATTGCAGTCTATTCTGGAAAAGCAGGCAGCTTCTTTACTACTGTTCCCTCCCCTGTCCCTCTGCCGTCTCCAGGCCATTATAGTACTGATAAAATGTGAGGAGGAAATTTCAAGTCACCGGAGACAATATCATGCCAAAATTGAATACTTAAATAATAAACATTGCTATCAAGACTTTTATATCCTGTATGCCAGGGGTGTCAAACTCATTTTCACCGGGAGCGTGTAACTACTCCTATGTTTATACAGTCCTAAAATTACATTTGCCCTTTGAAGGCAACAGCGAGGCCGATGTGGCCCCCAGTGAAAATGAGTTTGACACCATTTGACACCCCTGCTGTATGTGACATCACAGGAGGGTTTACATCATAGCACCTCCTGGATTCTGAAGAGAGAATTTGCCTGAGTAATTATTTCTGTGTTTGTCATCGGCACTTGAAAGAAATATCATTTGATTTTGCAGAGGAGAGGCAGTAGTTTCTTCCAAAGCATCACCTTGAATGGCTGCAGAACAGTTGGCACTAAGTACTAAGTCTATTTTGACTAGTTTCAAATCAGTTTCTGAGGTGTAACAGTGATGCACAGATCATCACAGGAGAAGACAGTAGAATGAAAAGTAAACTGCTACACAGACATACAGAAATGCAGTCTGGTGGAGAGTTTGAGTGTCAACATGACTGATGCTGTGAACTAACCTGTCTTTGGGAAAAAAATAAACAGATATCTGCTGGAGGAAGGAGGAAAAGAAAACAAACATAAAACATTAAATAGTCTTGGAAGAAGACTGAAGAATATACTGTACTAGAAAATACTGGAAGCAGAAGTGCATTTGTTTCTCACTGTAGGCTTGGAGAGAACCCCATTTTTCTCTGTCATTTCAAAGAAAAAGGGGAAAAATTGCATGGAAGCAGTCCTGAAAAGACAAAGGCTCTTCCCTATTAAGATTTATAGTTAATTCTGAAGGACAATAATTCTTTTAACTGACAAAATCGATGTAGCTAGGGGTCTGGTGAATAAAAATACTACTTTTCTTGGTAGCGGAACACTTTTAAGTGGAACAAACATTTTCTTTTGAGAAAGTTACCAGTGAAGAAGTTACCAGTGGCATATGTAGAAATCTTGTTTCCTGGCTGCACGGTTGCTGTGTGAGTTCCCTGTATTCTTAGTACACCTGGTGTGACGAGTTTGCTCTCCAAATCTCAAACATGGCCAAGTGTCCATGAAGACATAAGGGCTAGTGGGAGCAGTGATGTAAGCATGGAGGCTTTGTTTTTATTGCTTGTGATGGCACAGATCAAGTAACCTGAAATAACTGGTATTTAGTCTCCCTTCTTCCACTCCCTTTCTTTAAAAGATGTCAAGGATTTTAATATTTCATAAACAAACTCATCGGGTTTAGAACTCCAACTTGTTACATATCCTGAATACATTGCATGTTACTGTAATGGCCACAGCAGATGAGATCTTTCCTCATGACAAGAAAAATCCGGGTGCTCCTCTGCATACTATGTTTTGATCAGCTGTCTCTGTTTTCTCTGATAACAGTGGTGACTTAAGTAGAAGAGGTGATAAGAGCCTTTATAGGAGCTGCTGCCCTGTAGTTTTCTGTAACATTTCCCTCTCCCGTAGACTATCTTAAAGATTTTGATAATGCTCACCTCCTCCTCCTTCTCTTTTAATCTGGCAAAAGAATTAATAGGTGGAGCAAATACCAGGTTGTTAGATTCCTTTCTTGGTTTTTTTTTGTTTTTTCAATGGGAGAAGGAATCTCTTACCTAAGAAATTCACCCTGCTAACTGAATTTTGGTAAAGCTTTCACCCCTCCTAAACAAAAAAACAACCACTTCTCTGATAAGAGTCTTTTCAATCTGAATATGTTAAAAACTTTTGATTTGCTCTAGTATTGAAGGGTCTTGAACTCTGGCATAATTATCTGGTGTCCTCCACCTTTTCCTGTGAAATGACGATCTTTGGATACTATGGAATGGAAACTAGGGTGAAATGTGTGCTCCTGGAACTACAAATGAAGTAGGTGGTGATACCACTTGGCACTTACCTTTTAATAGCGGTAGTGCCCAGTAATAATTTCTCAATGTCTTATCTGCAGGTGTTCTTAATGGTGTATCTATTGTCAGCACCATTACATGATAGTGAATATGGACACACTTTTCTTCCAGCCACTTAGGAAAACGCCATTGCTTATTTATTATAGAACACTTCACTCGATACAATGAGGAAATCATGGCAAGATAAAAGCAGAAGGGTATCTTTTAAATCTATCCAGGCTGGGCTTCATTTCACAATTCAGTTACACGTAGAGGCATAACAGGATGATAAACACTGTAAAACAAGGCTGCTGAGATATCCGCTTTCCAGTTTAGGTGACCAGTCTTTAAAGTGGGAACGCAAGTTTCAAGCTGGTAAATTCCATCCCAAAACCATGCACAGTCCCTCCTCTGCAACGCATCTGAGCGAGTGGACAAACACCACTTGAGAAGAGGCAGCTTCCAAGGGTACACTCAGGGGACTTGAACTGCTCAGAAGCTCAACTCTGGAACTGGCTAAGGTAGTGTTTTTATTACTGTTTCTAAAGCCAATGACATCAATTTGTTTATTTGCTCTTCATTTCCCTCACACTTAAGAAAGCTTCCAGGACATGGATAGGCAATATGTGTATGCACAAAGCAAAGCAAATAATAGTACTCATCAAGTACTAGGACAGCTTCCCGCGCCACTAGACACTGTTCCCTTTGGCAGCTAACTGCAGCCCTTCTGTAGGCATAAACAGCATGAAAATTGCATACAGAAGACTAAAATTTTTGAAGAATGTAATAGCTTAGAAAAAGTAGTCCCTAAAACTTGTTTTGTTTGATTTTCAGATGTGTAGATATAAGAGATTATTTGAAACCTGCATTGTGAGCTATATGACTTCCAGTTATGCTGAATCATCTCTGTAGGTTGTTGCGATTTTTATAAACATACTGTTTCTGTCACTTTCAAACTAATGCTCATATTTAATAATTATATCTGTGCTTGTAGCCCACAGTAAACATTAGGTCATTTGTTTGCTTAATCCTCTTTTGTTAGAGTTGTGTAAATCTTATTGTCTTGTATATACCTTGAATTAAAGTAAGTGTAGACAGTTAGCACCACAGCATAACCAACATGCAATAGCTAGTTAAAACTGTGACAGAATGACATTGTATTTCAGTCCTTCTAGATGAATAATTTAAATAATTTGCTGTAAAATACACTGAAGTTATCTCCAAAGGTGGGGTGGAAGGGGAAACACACTTGGAGAATTTCTACTAATGAAAATATGGAGACAGAAAAAAAGATATCTAGTGTTTTTCAAAACTACAATACTTTGTGGATAACTAAAACCAGAAACTGTCACCTCTTACAACTCCTGGCTTTAAACACCAGGTTGAATTTGAGACAAATTATTGTGTTCACTAAACAGCCACTATCCCTAGGTGAACAGCTGCATCCAACGTGTGCTTGTCCAACTTAAAAATGTCAGTTAGAAAGTAGATGGATGATTAGCCTACCCTGTTTATATTTCACCATTAAAGGCACAAGAGGAACATGCGCTAATCACTGACCTGATACAAAGTCTGGCACTGCATCCTGAAAGAGAAAATCATTATTTTAATTGGAACTAATGGCTTGTGGCCATGATAACTCATGGTGAGACACAATATTAATGTCACTTTGTCTGCTGACAGAATATCTTATGCCCACTTACAGCCTGTCACAGTGTCAGGTGATGAAAATTTACACTATCTTCAGGCCAGATCCACAAAAAAGGTTTTGTTGCCTTTCATCTCCAAAAGAGAGATTCTAAGTTTTTTACCTAATGTCACCTGAAAGTGACAAATCCAAGTACACGCTGGGACTACTCCTGTCAGTGCTTAATTAGGAGCTAGTAATTACCTCCATGCATGTATTCCTCTTTCATATTCTATACCAAATGTGTTCATGTTAGTATCAAGAATAACTAGATGGGTGTTTCACCCAGGAAAATGTACATCAAAGCACAAAAAGGGAGGAAGAGAATTTTCCTCCTGCCAGTGAGTTAAGCGCAGTAAGTGATGTTGTCTGGTAAAATAACACTAGAATATCCAAAGATAGAAAGTACTGACGTTGCTTAGAGATGCATAAAGATTATATTCTGAAAATTTCAGAGTTTCTTGGCTCTTATAGATTGTTATTTTGCTGTTTCTGGAATTTAAAAGATTCTAAAGCAGAGATTGTTTTAACCCTTTACAGATATCATGGTTTATTATGTTAAGAACTGGTATCTGAACTGACATCTGAATTGGAATCTTTACTATAATCTTTGTCCTCTTGAGATAGAGAGGGTGGTGGATTTTGTAAGCATTTATTTTCCAGTCTTGACCAGAGGAGCTGAGGAAGTGAAGAATAGTTTCTCCATACTATAACAAAAAGGTCTATGATTAGTCATGCTGAGTTTGACCTACAGCCCTTCAGAATCATTATTTTAAATTCTTCCTAGGTCTTCAAGATTCAGGTTTCAAGATCAGAGCACCCAAATCATAACAGTACAGTATAACCAGGGTCTTTGGACTAGTTTATGGATTCGTCTTCTCCCAAGAGCTCTTTTGACCTCTGCAACTTTTTTTTTTTTACTTTTTTTTCCCACAACTCCAAGACCCAGATCGTAGGCCTAAGATTCTAAGACTAAGCAACTAATATTAAATTCTATTAAATTCACCATCCTATATGACATGTGCAACTGTCAACAACTAAATTGTGCAATTAGTGTATTAATCTTAAAACCTAAAATTTTTATTTGGTTCTTTAGTTTCTTACCTAAACATTTGCCAAATGTTGAGTTATGCATGTGAAGATACCAAAAGAATATAAGAGCTCTGAGCTGTATCACAGTTGATATTTGACCACTAGTGAGCCATAAAAGGTTAATTTCCAAGGTAGAACATGATAAACTTAATCACGTTATTGATACCATTATATAAAAAGGATATTTAACATTCTAACTGCAAACTCATTTACTCTTATTTACATCATACTGTGAATTGACACTTTCATATTTCAGCATAAGTCCCAGCAATGCCTTTTTTCTTCAACTTTTTCTATGGACACTTGGAAGTAGATGATCTGTGTCTCTTCATAATCTACCATATCGTAATCTTCTGCATGTGCACTGATCAGTGTCAAATTAATCATTACGATTAGTTTTGCTTCACATTTTTCTTCTTTATTTAAAAATACAATGACAGTATTTCTCATGTGTCTTGCAAACAACATTTCCATATACTCCATTAAGGATGCTTTCCAATTAAATCCATTTTTTCCCCTTTGTGTCCTGTGAAATCAAATCTGCATATACATTGTTGTATACGAAACACATGCAACCAATTATTCCAATGGGAACTGAGAATCATATTTAAACTAGTGCAATAATCCAAAATTTCTGCAAATCTATTCCAAACTGTTCTTCCCTTTTTTTAAATCTTGAAAATGAAAGATCCATTTTAGATTGATTTTGTGGTACTGAACCATGCCATGCAAAATCCAGTCTTTAGCTCAAATAGTTCAACGAGACTTGGGTTCTTGTTTAAATATTATCCTTCCCTGGAACCCCTTAAGTTTTGAGTATTCCCAAATAACACCTTTTCATGGTAGCTGTCCGGCCTATTGTTCTTAACACTTTCTATTCTCAAGAGTCCTACAAAAAATTTGCTTCTGAAACTGAATGTCCTTTGCTCTTACCCCTTTAGTGCCTTAATCAGTCGTATATCACTCTGGAATATGACCAGGGGTAGTGGGAGAAGAATTCTGTATATCAACTTCACACAGTAACCTGAAAAATGACTCTGTAGACTGCTTGCATGCGAAATTTCAATATATCTTGTAAATATTTCTCTAGTGTATAATTCTCTGCTCAGGCAAGTTTTCACTTTGGATCAAATTGTGGTCCATGAGAGGGTATTATTACTAAACAAAAAATAAACCTTAAGAAATTATGATGCTTTGTAAAATAGTGGAGGCATGGGGGAAGTTATTGACTATTCTAAAACAAATGCAGGAACAGTCTGTGCTATATCCATTTGCCTTCCCAGAGATCATTGTCGGCTGACAGCTTTGCTAACAGGGCATTTCTAGGCAGAGGCATGGTCGACCCTAATAGAGCCATTATGAAAATAAATGATTCTCTTTATCCCCTCTCAACTGAAATAAGGGCTTATGAAGCTGCATTTTGAGATAGTGTGCAGTGGTACATATGGTCTCCTTCTTGATTTGTTTCAAAGACAAATAACTCCAAGAAGTCCTATTTAAAAAGTAATAAAGATCATATTAGGCTTAAATCTAAGGTATGCTAAGGTAACTCTTTTAAAGAAAAAAGATTAAAGAAGTTCTTTTTTCTGTTAATTAAATAACTTATCGTGAAGTCAGATTTTTATGGAAGCTTGAAAATACCACCATGTTTCTTAGGAGCCTTATTCATTTTCTTAGATACAAAAAGCAAAAAAATTATTCTGAGAGAAAGTCCGAGTATGTTTCATTTTAATAACTTTTAAAAAAGCAGAACAGATTATTCCTATGCAAAAGCTTCATCCTGGAGCATGTGCATTTTTTCTCTACTTTATAAACATTTCAAATATGTGTACGTTTTTGTGTGTGCTGTGTAGCAACAATAGCTGTACCTTTTGGGGTTCCAAAAGATGGCCTTTAAAATTATAAAATCTTTTAAGAAAAGCCTTTCATGACAATAAATACTGAAATGCTTGTAGCCCTAACTTACTCACTTATTTCTTAGTTGTCTGCCGTTTGGCCATGGCCCTTGTTCGTGCAGGTGTATTGTCTGTACATCCTGCAGCTGTTTTTCAGCCTCAAACTGAGAGAGCTGGACAATCCTATTCATTAACACATCAAAAATATTTATCTCCTGCTGTGGAGAAAGGGCAATTGCTGTGGGGCCTTGTCTAAAAATGCATACTGTTATAAGACACGTATTAGCACTCTAGCCTTCTAAACATCTGCTGAACGTTGGAGAAATAAGATAACATAAATACAGTAGGCTAGTCCTAATGGAAATTGTGATTTATCTAGCTAAAATCTGGGAAGGATTCTTGAGAAAGAATCCATAAACCTATTAATATAAAACATTAATCATTTATATTAATATAAAACATTATTTAATTTGCTAATAAATACTACTTAATATACTACCTAATGGAAGGAGGGCCTAACTGTTGGGAGCAGAGATAAGGTGTTAGCATGACGATAACAAGGAAGCCAATGAATTTGGGGGAAAATGTTCTGTCACAGATTTGACCAGAACAGTTATGTCAACTTAGAAAATACTTTAGAAGTAGAAATTTTATACTTGGTTCAATTCAGTCACTGGCTAAACATCTTGACAAGATATGAAAAGAAAGACAGTAGTAGGCTATTTCAAGAGCACTGTATAGCGAATGGTCACATCAGCTAGATTTCCACTGAAAAGCTTGGAAAGAGGAGATCTGGGTGCATCAGCAGCAAATCTGATGATGCCCAAACCTGTGAATTCCTTAAAAAAAAAATCTTAAATGTAAAAATACAGCTTTAGGACACTGAAGAAGCAAGTGCTGTCTCCAGTCAGATGCTCCTGTAAAACAAAGTAATCTTTCTGATCTTAAACTTTCAATTCCATTCATATGGTTTGATAATCTGTAGGATAGAAATCGACAAACTTTGACATTTTTATTCTTGACCTTTAAGCTGTCCTAATGATCTTGCATCCTAATCAAGGCTTTCATCCATATGTTAGGTAGTTCTTGCTCTTCCAATTCACTAAGCTGTATACAAAGAAATCGTATCACTGCAGAAACATGAACCAGAGAAGTCAAGTAACTAATTCCCATATAACAATGTAACATTTATAAAACTAATGAGACTGTAATGAGGAGAGTAAAGATCTAATCAGTCCTACATATGAAATGTAATTCAAGACATGGATAATTCCTATTCCTATTCTCTTTACCTGTTTTTCTTCTAGTGCTACAAATCCTTTCTTTTCTTCTTTTTCTTTTTTTTTTTTTTTTCTTTTTTTCTTCTTTTTGAATGAGAACAAAGCAGATGAAGACCAGGAATACATGCAGTTGTCAGAACAGGGTATCTTAGGCGTTTGAGCATAATCAGCTCCTAGTAGGAGAACAATTTTTACATTTGTTCTCTTCATGTCCTAGTTCCAAACAGTTTAATTTCTTGGGATTTAATGCTACTGAGCATTAAACTACCTCTTTCTTTTTGTAACTGGAATAGTTATAGTCAGCTCAGAGTCTGCCCCCTTCTTTGTTGGAATTAGATTCTTTAATCCAGTCAATTGAACCATATGGTAACAATTGCAAGATGCTGTGACTTGTCTTCTTAGAAAGAGGTTTAACCTCTTCATATTTGGGCCCAGAACACACAGTAATATTCAAATAAACCAGTGGTTCATTATCTCAGCAGTGCAGATCAGGTAAAATACCTTTTCATAAACAAATACTAAGAGTAATGTAAAGTGAACAACATGGAGTAACTTACAAATGGTCTCAGCAATTCACAGTAGTTAAAGTGGGCCACCATGAGGACATATAGCCTGCAACAGCACTCTCTTCTCTATTGTATAAAACAGTGCACCAACACCCTGCTTGTCACTTGCAACATCTTGATTATTCAACCAAAAAATTCACTAAAATATGTGTAGAAGAAATCACAAATGCCCCAAAACAAGAATATGAATTAGAAGAGAAATTAGCTGAAAGCACATTGGTGGTACATGTAAGGAGACAGAGCAAATAGTCCAAAATTGTAGAAAATGCAAATGAGTCTGAATTGCAGACTTATATTATTATAACTTTTTTAACCACATCAAAGTGTGCAGCTTGAAGCAATGTAGCTGAATTTATTGGGGGCTGCTTAGACATAGTTTAGCTGCTTACTGTTTTCTGATTATGACGAACAAAAGGGAAGGAAACTACCCAATATTGATGCCCATTCAAAACTTCCTTAGTAGATAAAAATTATTGCTCTGGGCTATAAAAACTGGCTTTAGGATAATAAAAAGATTAGCTATGGAAATCATGGAAGCCATAGAATTTTCTCTGCATAGTAAACTACATTTTACTGAACCAAGTGTTTTGATATAGGATTTCTGATATTGAAGAAAAAATAAAGCAAATCATTGATCTGACTCTTCTCAGCTAAACTTAATTAGAAGTTTAACACTTCTTTTATCAATTTCTTTTTTTTTCACCCCCCTCTTAAAGAAATGTTATTCTTGGGCTTAGACTAAAATAAGAAAGTTTCATATAGTGTTAAAGACTTTGCCATCACCAAAGATAACGCTTTGTTTGCCTAAGGGGAAAACTGAATGAACTGTAAGTAATACAAAACATTATTTCTGATTTCTTTTCCCCCTGCCCTCTGGCATTTCTTTAACTGTATTCAGATGTAGTTTTAGCCCTATGGGGCTTCAGTTGAGAACAGGAGCTCTTATAACCCCTAGTTGTCCCTGGAAAAGTCCTCTTTTACAGAAAAATTCTCTACATTTCATGTGTTCCTCACAACTTTCAGTTTTATTACCAGCTTGGGGAAAAAAAAAAAAAGCAAATCTTGTCTCTGGTGCTTGCTTCAACCATGTCAAAATGATCAATACCCATCATTCAGACTGGAGATTCTTAAAAAAAAAAAAAAGGCTTTCAAATGTACTCTTATTTTCTCAAAAAAAAAAAAAAAGTGTTTCACATGAAATTAATAAATCAGAATGACTGAAGAATATAATGAATAAAATAACAAAGGAAATCAAAGAGACATTTCATGAAATGCAAACATATCTCCAGTTCGAATACTGCTGTTCTAACATTTGTTAATATTTGTTGACAATGTATCTTATTTTCTACTACGAGAAAATGCAGTTTCTGCCAATAAGACTATTATTGATTTTAAACAGAAATCTTATTTTTCTTCACAGAATTTTAAGGAAGGAGTACAAAGAGTTACCATGTCACTGAACTTATGCAAACCCTTTTGCCAGAAACAGAAGAGTGGTAAAGGTTTCTATAATAGCACTTGAAATACCACTGAAAATAGTAGGCTGCTTTTTCCAGCTCTAATGCTTTCTAAATCTTCACAGTATCACAGTATGTTTGGGATTGGAAGGGACCTCAAAAGATCATCTAGTCCAATCCCCCTGCTGGAGCAGGAACACCTAGGTGAGGTCGCACAGGAACATGTCCAGGCGGGTTTTGAATGTCTCCAGAGAAGGACACTCCACAACCTCCCTGGGCAGCCTGTTCCAGTGCTCTGTCACCCTTACTGAGAAGAAGTTTTTTCTCAAATTTAAGTGGAACCTCTTGTGTTCCAGCTTGATCCCATTACCCCTTGTCCTATCATTGTTTGCCACCGAGAAGAACCTGGCTCCATCCTCATGGCACTCACCCTTTATATATTTATAAACATTAATAAGGTCACCCCTCAGTCTCCTCCAAGCTAAAGAGCCCCAGCTCCCTCAGCCTTTCCTCATAAGGGAGGTGCTCCACTCCCTTAATCATCTTTGTTGCCCTGCACTGGACCCTCTCCAGCAGTTCCCTGTCCTTCTGGAACTGAGGGGCCAGAACTGGACACAATATTCCAGATGGGGTCTTGTCCCTTTCTTTCTTCTCCATACAAAACAAAACCCTCTAAATCCACTGATCCAGTTCTGTAGGATTTCAGGCCCCATGCATGCTTCTTTATAAGGTTCTAGAAGATACAGATTTGGGGGGAAACCTGTGCAAAAAGCAAATAGATCTCAAATCATAGATGTCCCAGAAGCTGCAACCAGCAAAATATGCTGAGAAAACAGGTGACATGTACAAAATTTATTTTTTTCATGATGGGACACCAAGACTTTCTGTGAATGTCTATATAGTAGGGCCTGTCTCTTTAGGGGTGTCTGTTGGGATAGGTTGAGGGGTAATGATTTTAAACTAAAAACTACTAGATTCAAACTAGAGAACCACCATGAGGGTGGTGAAAAAATGGAACAGGTTGCCCAGAGAGGTGGTAGATGCCCCATCCTTGGAAAAAATCAAGATCAGGTTGAGTAACCTGATATGGTTGAAGATGTCCCTGCTTATTGCAGGGAGTTTGGACTAGGTGTCTTTTCAAAGTTAACCCAAATTATTTTATGATTCTATGACATCTGCTAGAAAAAGTGTCAATGCGACAGTCCTGTAGTCTCAAATCTGTGAGACAAGCATAAGCCCATGTAAAATGCTTGATACTGGTTTTGGCCAATAAACACATGTTCTCTTTACCTTTGGAGAAATGTAAACAAGGCAGAAAAGGAATACACATGCACTGTGTCAAAACAGAGAGGAAGGTCAAGTGGATCAAAGCATAATTTAACCTCTGTTTTTGTGTCTTTGCCTCTCTCAAACAGTAGAGCACAAGCTCATGTTTAGCTTTGACGTTCCACCCAGGATTTAGATACCTGATTTTTTCTCCTGAAAAAAAAGCATAAGATTTGACAAGGGTGAAGTGTCTGGGAAGTCAGGGATTTAACTCTTGTTCTCTTAAACCATTGGTTTCCCTGAAGAAAATTGAGGAAAAATTGGGACTGCCTCAGTAAACCAATTAAGATCCTGCAATGAGCTGACAGAGTATTTAACATACACAGCCCTTTTAACACACTGTGGATTCATAAGTATATGAGTAGGGATGAAGGAAATGACAGCAAAATGTCAGCCATAGTAACACCTACTAAAGCTCTCATTTCTAGGAACAGCTAAAAATGGAGGAGTCTGGGAAACAACAATAGTGATGAGAAGGCTTTGAGTGAAAACTTCTAGCATACTGTAACATTTTAATGCAACTGTAAGCAGAAAATAACTTTTTTCTCACTCACCAAAGTAACACCTCTCTTTGTCAATGGAATAGTTGATAAATCAGTTAAAATGAAATGTAAATTGAGTTTTCCATCTGGCCACTGTGACACCCAATAATTCAAGCCAAATAATGTGTAGTCTTTAAGCAAATCGTTCTACCAAACAAAACTGTACACCCTACTTTTTTCTTTTCCTCATAGCTTAGTTTAAAACTCAAGATCATGACTAGCCTTACAGAACAGAGCTGAAGGCAAATGCCTTTTCAAGTATATTCTTTACTCCTTTACTTTAGAGTGCTTGTTAAATTCATATGGTTGTACTCTTCTCTAGTTTAGACAATAATAAGCAATTAAAAGAAGTGAATTTATATGTCTTTTTAGATAAAGCCATAATTCTTTCATTTAGTAATCACTATTGTTATCCAATTCTGAAAGTATTTCTGAGAGTGAAATGGATTTATGCAAACTTAACATCATCTTGCACTAGTTTGTTGTTTGTTTTGTTTTTTCTGGTTTTGTTTGTTTGCTTGCAAACACCTATTTTTTTTAAATTTGGTAAATTCCACATGAACTTCCCTACTTTCCTGTATATTTGTCTCATTTACCTCAGTAGTCACAGAAATTTTCTTCAGTCACACTTTGATGGACAAGGCAATCCATTTTGTCATCTAAGCCTTATATCTAAGTCACAGAAGATTCTGCAGTTTAAAACCAGGAGAAATTTTCATTACTTCTATAAGATTTAGATAACACTTCCATTAACTATGCTTAGATCGATGTTTCAAAACATACAGTTCTAAAGCTTCCCTTCAGGTTCTTATTTATGTACTTTAAAGACAAATATTTCAGATGAATAAATGTAATATGAACAAGACCTCACCTTTTACAGAAAGCACTTCTGATGTCTACTCAAGAGATTTGTTAACGATGCAGCAATAATAATTTCCATTTTGTCCGTTATATGGAAGGTATTTGTTTTGTACTCAGATGTAGTGATTTTACTTCTGAGCACAAAATTCCACTGTCCTGCCTCCCCCCGCTCCCCTCCAAAAAAAAACCCGAAACCCTACACAGGTAAATTGTCCCTTTAGTGCTAAAAAATGCAGAAAATCTTTTTGTAGTTTCACTTAATAAAAGGGATTTGTGTAATGCTTTGTCATTTCTTAAAAGGCATGGCTAAAAAAAAGATATTAAATTTTAAATATAGTGTGATATACCACACTGAGGAAGGAAAACCAAGAAAAGTAAACCGATATTAAAATCTGAATCTCTCCTAGTGGACTTCAAGATTTCTTTGAAATAAGGGGATTGTTGTAGGCAAAGAGACTGAAGGATCTGATTCAAGAGTGCAAATCTCTCAAAACAGGCAAGTTAAAACTCAAGTCAGCCTTGTATATGCTTACTCTTCTCAGTATTGTTTTGTAGCAATCCTCTACAGAGATCATAGATACACCATAGATACACCATAGATACACTTTTAGGGAAGAAGGTACTCAATAAGTGTTTAGCTGATCTGAGAAGGGAATTGATAAATCCATTACCTTCAGACTAACAGAGTCTACCTGGGTTGGGTTTTTGTTTGTTGGTTTGCTTGTTTGTTTTTTTATTAGAGAACAGAATACATTATTGCAGAACAAATCAGACCCTAGACATCCTCAGTACTTTCACATATTTTGTTCCTGGCCATCATACCTAATACTACAATCCTGTATTTATAACTCATTTATGAAGTTAGCTGAAGGAAACAAGGAGATTGCTAAACTTTCGGTGTGGGGAGAGAAGGAAAGGTTAACTGCCACTGTTATTTCAGTCTGCTCCAGTCAAAGTGCAGTTTTGGAAAACATCCAACTATTGTTACAAATACTAAGCAATTAGGTTGATTCTACTCAGTTCCTGGGAGAGAAGAATTGGAATCACAGATCCAAAAATCACAGCTTGTATTGACTGCCAGTACTGATAGCAGTATCAGCAGACAGATGAAAACTGCCTATGTAGGATATGAAAGCAACAATAACATCTCCTAGTATTCAGCTTGTTGACAAGAAGGATTGCACTCTTCCTTGGTCCACCCACCCTTGATTGACACAGGGGTGAAGACAGCATTCAAAACATTACTGGTTTGCACTATTATAGTTTTGCACCTTCCAGTGCAAACTGAGTATAGGTAAAGCATGAATTTCAGTAACATCTTCCTAACATGGAACTCCCTTAGTAAGCCATGGTATTGAGATTTTCCTAAAAGTGAGAATGACACAAGGCACCAAAAGGCCCTTAGTTTCTTCTACTGCAACACCAACTAGCACACAGCAACTTTTGAGACCAAGAATTTGAATTGCTAACATGTAACACTGAAGCAAGATGGCTCAGAATAAAATTTGCACAACATATTGTTGCATGGTGGGGCCCTGTGTTCACCCTTTGCCTTGGTGTTATGGGAATGTTTGTGTATTGCCCATGAGCCTCTCTCCTACTCCAGAAGTTGCACATTTTCTCCTGGGAAAAATCCATCTTTTCACCTCTGAGGGCTACCTGCACACCTTCCCCCTGCTCTTTGTTGAAGTCTTTCAGTATATTTACATTACAGTCTCCAGCTTGCTGTCATTCTCTTTAGAGGGCAGAAAAAAGTAAATAGAAACCAGGTTTCTGCTTCAACATGTTCAGTTCTTTTTGGGAGGAGAGCTACTTTATCTCCTTTGGGAGAGTTCCACCTGGCCCAGACTTCAACAAACAGAACGAGGCAGAAAGGCAACGATTTCGCAGCTCTGTCCTCTAACAGGATACATGATACTCACATATCATGCTGCAGATTGGTGTTGTGATACCAGTTTTATTTACCATTTAATCCTTGTAATTGAAATGCATACCATCTCCTCGTTTCATTTTCTCCTCTAGCTGAGCACAACTTTCATCTTTCACACAGAAACATGAGTATTTTGCTTCTGACCTGAGAAGAGAGACAGGACTCAATCCATTTAACTAATTAGTGGTGTGCATTGCCCTTTGAGCAGTTTGCAATAGGAGTACATTGTAGGCTATAAGTACATGACCAATTAAGAGTCTTTCAGGATTGGTATGTGCTCTCACAGTGAAATGGTAAGTTATTCTCTTTAACCACCACCTGTGTGACTTCCCCACTGGCAAATTTAGTTAAATAAATACATAGAATTTCTCAAGTATTAGGCTTTTTCTGTGGGGGCTAAAAAGCCTCCCTACAAAAATTAACTCTGAAGTAGAACATAGGAAACAACACCACCTTTGATTTTGTTTAGTAACGTAATTGCATACAAATAGACAAGTTATGCAGAATGTTGTAAAAAGTTCTAATATTTCCTTAGAATCCCTTGAGTATTTTTTTAAAGAACACGAAGTAAAATAATGCTGCTGCAAAGCCCCAAGCATACTATATCATGAGTCTGACACCCCTTTAATAATGTATTACACAAACATAGTTTTGGACTTACAGGATCAATGTGGAGGTGTAGATTATTAAGTGAAAAAAATAAGATATAGAGGAAAATCTAAGTGAAAAAGAAAAACTACTGCGTAATGTACGTTTTCTAAATTAGATCTCCAAAATTGAATTTCTCAAAGTCTAAATCAATGTAGCTTAAGGCTTGTGCTTCACACAATGCTTTTGGCTTCATTTTCTTTAAAAAAAAAAAAAAAAAAAAAAAAAAAAAAAGTTAATTTCTTTGAGAAATATCAGGCTTTATTGTTTTAAAGAATCATTTTAAAAATCCTGATAAGTATAACTTGTAACTAAAGGTCATGTCATTTACCTCTTCCTTATGGTATGCCTAAGTGTCACCCTGATGCTCTGTAACTTTTTAATATCTTTCTAGCTTCCCAAACAGAGGTTTAAACTCCTTTCTCCCAAAGTATATATGGCTTATTTTCCTCTCAAAACCAAAATGCCATATAAGAATCCTACACCAGTTGTCTTCTAGAATTGCTTAAGCATTTCCATATGAAGAACCCAATCTTTTCAGTTGCCTTTTTGAAAGAGCTTACTTATGAGCAATTCAGTTAGAAAAAGTGTTTTAAACTCTGTGTGGAGCTGACCCAGATTGCATCATCGTTATGACAGAATTGTATTGAAGTCAGTGCTGTGTCACTTCCACCTGCTGCAAATTCACTCTGAAGTTGACAAGTTCTGTATCTACAAGCTAAATTTCTACACTATTTGTGTCAGATGCAGTGCGCTTCAGCTGTTTCCAGAAACAGTGCTGCAGGAAAGAGAAATGGTGAGGCTTATTTAAAAAGAAACAGCAAGAAAGAAAGAGAAAGAGAAAGAGAAAGAGAGAAAAAGGGAAGTATATTCAAATATACTTTGTAACTTTATAAGTTAACGGGACAAATCTGCATTGCACTTACCAGTCACTAACCTATAGTTGTATTGTATGGTCCAATGTACAAGCTGGATGTGGTAAAACAAGGAGATGTGGGATTCTTTTCAAATTTGGGTCTGATATGTTTTCTCAAACCTTCAAACTCTGAAGATTTTGCAATGCTATTCCATAAAAACACTAGAAAATATTACCTGACACTTCATTAGTTTGCTTCACTAAGCTTTCCCAGAAATCACTTAGCAACTGAACTCCCCAAACACACACATGCATGTCATTAAATAAAGAGAAATGGCTTTCAGCTCTAAGAAGGTCATCAAAAATGTAATTAAAGTAAAATACATTACTACATTGAGCTCATTTGTAATTAAAAAACAGATTTATGAAAGATGTAGCTATTCATCTCAAACATATTTATTTTATAACTCTCTTCCCATTTTCAGTGGTCTCAAACAAGATGTGGAAACAAAGAAGCATAAAAGAGTAAACTAAGTAAGTATGAGGAAAACAGCACCATGGAGATCTATGGAAATTAGCATTGATTAATTCAAAGAAATAACAACAAAACCATATGCTGGCATCAGACACTGCAAGTTAATAAGGAACATTTCTGATTCCACACTTGAGAGAGGTCAGTCTCAGAAGGAGCTTTCATAGGTTTAGTTTACCCAGCACTCAAAAACCTGGGTGAATAAGAAAACAGTTCTATTAAGAAACAAACTCCAGATTGATAAACATAAAATGGGTTATGGATTTGAGAAGCTGGCTCGTTTTTACTGCCTCCACTTTCCCAATTCTGCCTCTGAACACGTTAGCAAATCTTTGCAATTTCAAGTCTCTGATCTGGCAAGAAAGAAAATAGTTTTATTTTCTTTCATCATGTTTCAATTTCACACCCCAACCACTGTAAAGTCCCTTTTCTTAACAATTTTAACTATAGTGAATATTAAAAAAAAAAAAAGAAAAAAAAAAGTTGCATGTTTTTCCTCTGAACTCTCTCTAGTCTAATCATTTTGAAGATACATTCAGGAAACACAAGCACAATTTTGGTTTTTTCCATTTTACCTGATGGAATGCATATGCTGAGCCAGAAGAAAGTCAGTGGTATGTTTCTGTTCACTTTGATGACAGCTGTACTCCAGTAAATGTGACTTTCTGCCATCACTGGAAGGCCACAGGCTTTGCATTGACTGACCAGTGCAAAGTCTCAGGTCTCATCAGGGTTGGTACAGCCTGTGATGGATTTAACTTGTTGCAATAATTGCATGGTGAATTCACCCCAAGTGTGTTACCTTAACCTCCTGGAGTACCCTGTGTAGCAACAGTCCCACAGGCCTACAGAGTCAGTGCATGACAAAAAAGCAAGCTCTTCCTGTCAAGAATAGTTGGGAATCAATGGAAAGAAAGCTGTATGTTCTGAGAAAGCTCCTAGAAACAACAACAAAGAAACTCCCACCATTAACATTACACTCCTTCATGAAAAGTCCTCAGGTTGCTGCCACCCCTGTGGCAGTTGATAAAGGTTCAGCTCTTGACCTTCAGATTCAGAAGTACATTGGAAAGGTGAACGTCACAACAGAGAAAAGAGTGGGATAGAAATTGCTTGTGTATCAATTTTGACTGTATTATTAATTATATTTTTCTGTGTTATTTTTGCTAATAGACTGTGAAAACATTATTGTAACTAAAAATAAATTCTTAGCTCCATACTTGATGTGTTCCTTTTCACCCAGAACAAGATTTTTATTTCAATCATTATTCTCTTGAATTTCTACATGACGTCTGTTTGGTTTTACATAAAACATCACGTAAAAGTACAACTCGATTTCATGCAAAAGTGCATAGAAGCCTTCAGGCGTTCTTCTAAAGAAAAAGTTCTTATTTTATTGTAATTATTTCATTGTACATTGCCCAAATCTCTATATTTTTTCTCTGTCAGAGATCTTTCCGGCTGTAGGCACTATCATACCTGATAAGGATTTTTTAATGCAATAGCTATACAAAGCCTAGTTCGGGAAACCCGAAGAGGTGAGTAGTTACTATCCCTTTAGATTAAACACTTGTAGTTATTGTAATCCTTCACTCAACTTCCACTGTGGCTCTAGTTAAATGGTTTGTTAAGGCAACGTGACTAAACTGGTGTGGCAGAATTGCCTGTCTGGTGTTATATCTGCATTTTGAGTAAAATATTCTGGAATGTGATCTTCATTTTTCTTTGAAAACTCCTTGCTAAATACAAACTCTTAGTTTGGTTTCATTTGTATCAACTGCTTGACAAGTAGGTGTGACTTAGTAATTGGAACCTCTTGATTGCTAATGATTGCTGTGATGTATCTCTGCAGCTTTTCTGAGATCCTCAGCAATATAGAGCACATTAAGAATAGCCAAGCTGTTTATATCTAAGGAATTGCTCTGCAACAGTAGGATTTGTACAGTACAAGCACTTTTTTGCTGAAGCAAGAAATAATTGAATTAATGTAGAAGCCACATTAACTTAGATTTAACACATGTTTTGCATTTAGAAATGGCCAGCTAATGCTGTAGTAAGATCAATAGGACTGGGCTATTGTGAATTTTTGCAACTTCCATTATGTAGTCCAAACTGTTTATTATCTGCACTACAGTCTCTAGACTGTAGAAGCAACATAATGTCTCTCTTGGTTATTTGTTCATCTTCTTCGTGTGTTTGAAAGGATTATATTAGATGTAGGGCCATTAATATATATTTTTATTTCAGATAAATTGTTGAGTGTTTACTATTAGAATTATTTGAGGTAGATCCAAACTAGAGAACTAAAACACTTTTGTGAATGTACAATATTGGGATTTGTTACGGGAGAATCTTAGTGCCACGTGATAACTGATGACAAATAAGGACCGTATCTGAATTGAGAAAATCACCTTTGCTTTACTTCCTCAAAGAAAGTCCAGAGTGTATCACTTCAAGACACAACATAAAGCAAAAGTCTTGGAAGTATATTTCTATTGTTATTGTTACCTGCACTGATGTAAAGGGTAGAGAGAAAAAAGCACTTGTGTGTTCAAGGATGGCCTAAAAATGGTTGTATTAAATTCTGAGACAGGATGCCTGAGCCTTTACCAGATCTGTATGAGCATCTTTGCACCCATTGCTCTGCTTCTACAATGGACTTTCTGCAGCCACCCCAAAGAGGAGGTAATAATACATGTCACTTGCATCTGCCATGAAACATAAAACCTGGCTAGAACTTTGACTTCTGGGGAATGCAATGAAAAAATGTACCAAATGGCTTTGTGTGAGGCCAGCCTGCATATGCAAGGTATTATTAGGTCCATTCCAAGCTTAAAAAAAATCATCTTCCTTAACCTGGAAGCAGGTTACAGTGCTTATGTTCTGGGCTAACAACTGTAGCTATGCATGACATCTACTCCAGAATACTTTGTATTAATGGCACAGTTAATCAGCAACCCAAGTAAACTACCCCAAAATTCAGGAATGACTGTAATACTAATTTAATCACATTATGACTACATAGTTATATTATTATGAATGATTATTTGCATTATTAATATGTACAGAATGATTTCATTCTGACAGTTTTAATTGTCCTTTTTCTTCAGAAATAATGAATTTGGGAAGAGATCTTGTCCAGATTAAATGATTCAAAAAGCAGAAGTAATTATGTACCAGCTGAACATATTTTTTAAAAAAAACAATATTTCTATTATTTATTGTATGATTTTCTGAAAAAATAATAGTTCTATTATTTAGACTTTTCTATTATTTCTATTATTACTATAATATCTCTATATCACCCTGTAAATTTCTGTTTCATTCTAGGTGAAACCTGCACTTTATCCATAAGAGTTATGATTCAAAATATCTATAATGTGATAAATGTTACTGTTTTCACAACAGCTTCTAAAATTTCATTCCCATTACATGAGGGACAAGAAGGGAAAATAATCAAACATTTAGTTAAAGAAAAGCTTTACATCCCAGTTTTTGTAGAAAAATGTGAACTACAAGTTTCTATTCTTAAATGCAGAGTAAAAGCATAAAAGTTCAAGTATTTTGTGCAACTTCTACTGCATTGCGTTTAGTACACAGTGTTCTGTGTACCAAAAATAAAAGGATTCATTTTTAGAACCTATTATAATTGCTGTTCTAGTCTATAAAGAAACTTGTAAAAATAGCATCACAGAAATAAATTTTAAATGTGTCTAGTAAATCTGCTCTGGAAATCAAAGTTTATATCAAAAAGAAAGACAAGAAACCATTGAATTGACAGGCATATTTGTCTTCAAAAATGAATTTACATTCTCAGTGAAGTATTGAATGTTGTTTAGATTTTTTTATTTTTACTTTCAAGGACTATTATCCACTCCTTCAACTGACAATCATCACCTGTTATTCCTCAAATGATGTCTTTGCTTCCAAGGAAACTTGAAGGTTCAAACCAGCGACATGAATGCACAGTGCCTGACACAAAATGTGTGTGTCACTGGACCATCATCACCAATTGCTTCTACCTCAGACTATACATCTCGCTACTAATTCTGCAGTCTCCATGATAATATACGTGTCAAGAGGACATAAACGATAGCACGACTAAGTAAAATCATTAAAGAAAAAAAGTAAATGCTATGTAAACATCTAGGTATTTATTTGGTGTTTCTTAGAGTCAGTCAAATTAATTTTTTTTATCTCTTGAAACCTTTTTGCTTAGCACGTTATCTTCCATTTGGTCCTGACTTTGACTTCGCGTAATCTCAATTATGCCTTCTCTAAGTTAAGCTCAAAGACTGAGAGGTTATGAGCTGTTGAAAGGCTTCGAGTTTTAAACTGATGTCGTGTTTCTAAGAAGCTTTACATGTATGAATTTACTATGTCATTTTGATGTTGTATGCATGTACCTGTTGTTAGGAATGGGAGATTCATGTTTGAGCCCTTGCAGCATGTCTTGATCAAATTTTTGTAAAATAGCTAAACAGAAGAAGGTCATCAAATTAAGGGTGGAAAGAAGTAACAGGGGATCTATGATTACAGATTTTCAGTCTTGCTAGCTTGAACCTGGCCAGAAGCATCTCTAAGGAGAATTTGTAATTTCTTTGGAGAAGAAAGGACTCATGTGAAAAACAAATGTTAAGTATTTCCTCTTGCAAATATTGCCCTCAAGTGTTTATACCATATCTGGTCACAATTTCCAATAAAGTATTCTCCCGAATACGTTAAACTGCTCTCGATTGGCTTCATATTCAATTACACGTCCCTTGGTTGTCATGACTGGGAATGCTAAACTGTTGTACTCTGGATACTGTGCATTGAAGGAAAATGGCCTTGTAAAGCAGTGAAATGACACATAAAAATCAACTTCAGGAGGTGTATATAGTGTTTGGAGTTGTTGTTTCTTCTCTTCCCCCCAAGCTTTCTAGCTCAAAACATTTGTGATGACAGAAAACTAGCATCAGTGCCTTTCAACTAAAGACAAGTATGAAAATAACTGTTCAATTGGAATCCCAGTTTTCTTCAGGGAATGTAGCAGATAAACCCTGCTTGGACATACTGAATTGCTCAAAGGGCCACATGGGTTGTGGGTAATTCATCTACAATGGAAGAAGCAATTACAAACTATTAGATTTCACATAGAAAATAATAAAGTTAAAGGCAGATTCAAGATTGGGGCTGCTCTCCAAAAGCAGATGAGCAGGAAGCTGGGGACAACCTCAGGGCTGGCTGTGCTCCCACAAGTGAGACACCATCTTTCCAGGTCTAGGCGCAACAGTCAGAGCTGGGTGTTGCAATCAGGGTTCAATGACAGACACAGGCATGACAAGCAGTGAACCAGGTCCAGAGGCCGAGGAGGGGTTCCAGTCAGTGGCTGGGATAGAGTTAATTTTCTTCCTAGTAGCTAGTGTAATGCCATGTTTTGGATTTAGGATGAGAATAATGTTGATAACACACCGATGTTTTAGTTGTTGCTGAGCAGTACTTACGCAAAGACTTTTCAGTTTCTCATACTGCCCTGCCAGTGAGAAGGCTTGGAGTGCATAAGAAGCTGGGAGGGGACACAGCCAGGACAGCTGACTCAAACTGGCCAAAGGGATGTTTGATACCATAGGATGTCATGCTGAACAATAAAACTACTGAGAGTTGATCAGGGCATGGCAGCTGCTTCTCAAGATCTGTCTGCGCATAGGTCGGCAAGTGGTGAGCAACTGCATTATGCATCATTTGTTTTTTGTATTATTTTAAAATTATTATTATTTTCCCTTCCTTTTCTGTCCTATTAAACTGTCTTTATCTCAACCTACAAGCTCTATATTTTTTCTGATTCTTTTCCCCACTCAACTGAAGGAGAGCGAGTAAATGGCTATGTGCTGTTTAGTTGCCTGCTGGATTAAACCATAATGACAGAAATGTTATATGAACTGAAAACTACTTGAAACAGTGATGATTAATAAATAGTGGTGATTAATTAACAATTGACTTAGGAGGTCAGGAGGCTTGCAAGCTGACAAAGAACTTGAATAAGCTGGATATCAGGACAAAGTTCCTGGCTATGGATTTGTTTTAGGCTATGAAGTTATTAAAATCCAGGATAGGTAATGCAACTATAAAATAAGGAACAAAAAAGTAACCTGGATCTGTAGAGAGAGGAACTGGATCATCTAACGGGTATCGTGCAACTTCCAGCGCTATAATTACTGCATTTTCATTTGCACTTTGGACTAAACTCACATTTCATGTAGATTTAGAATTAAGGTACTAAGCAAAATTTAAGAAATGTAACTGTTATATGAACATCCTGATGCAAACACGAAGACAAGGGCAGCTGACTTTCAGCTTTTCTCCCCACAGAGCATGTCAAAGAATGTAGCAAGGTGGCTAGGAGCAGAGTGCATGGTTACCACCTGGCCTATTTTGCCAGCTGAGAAGACAGTCTTCACTGTCATTTGCTTGTGTAAACAAATGCAGCTTTACTGACAAATCAACAACTTCTTCCATCTCCACAGAACGTGCCTCTCAGTGTCATTCATGCACTGTTGCATTGAAATAGGTCACATATAAAATGACTGTGCTGTGGATATATTTTTTTTAATTGTCATTTATGTCTAACAACAGGAATACAAGTTTTGAATTATTATTTGATTTTGGTGCTTTCTCTCTAAGCCACTGTCTTTCGGGGTAGTACTTTAAAAATATCTCACATCAGCTTGTATTTCTATGACCTACTAGCTCATTGTGTTTCTTGACCAAACCCCCGTTTCTTACATTCAACATGCATTAAACATAATAAAAAATCGTGTGTCAGATTCAAGGAGCTGTTACAACAGCACTTGTATCTGAACTTCTCTGTGATACATATCAAGTAGAGGGAAATCAGACTTGCTGCATAGAAATTTTTGGATGATTCTTTAAAAAAATCTTGTTCATGCGGCCCAAATTCATTCATGATAAAATAGATGTCTAAGAATGCATTAGCAGTGTTGGATATTCCATTTAAAATGTCATTGTCCTCAGTCACTTTAAAAAAATGTTTAGGCATTTTAACAAACAGGCCTGATTAATGATGACATCAAAAACAGTTTCTGGCTTTTTGTTCAGAATGCAGACTTATTCCAGGACTGCCAACTAAAACATATTTCAAATAAGAGATGGGCCCAGCTGCACACCTTAGAAAAAAGCTTTATTGTAAGTACCCCAGTCTTTCTGCAATCATTAGCTTGCTTTTGCTTGGTAGTAGAGTAGAATTCATTAGAACTGAGGTGGAGAAAGGGAGTTTTATGGATAACTCAATTGTGGAGTGGGTATTTGGCCTTTTACTCTTAAAGGCAAGTAAATGCAAATTCTCTTCGAACAACAGTAGAGGCCTGGTTAAATAGCAATCTTTATTACAAAGATTTCCAGGGTTTTGGATTCTACCATCCCTTATCCTTCGAAATCTTTTATTAAGGTGGACTAAAAAATAAAAAAGACACCCAAAATCTATCAGGATTTGAGTTTTAAATGAGGTGGTTTCTGTTCCTACCCTTTTCTGCTACTGCAGTGAGAGGAGAGATTCATTACTGAGGGGCTGTTAAGATTTTTCTCATATGCAACTATTTTTAAGTAAGATCACAGACTATGGCATTCAAAATCCAAGCCTTCAGCCACATCTGAAGCTTAACCTGCTTCCTTCACTTTGTGTCCATCCCTTTCATGTTGACATACAAGGTCAGTTATCCATTTTCATGTGTGTGAATGACAAAATTGTGCAAGTCATCTCTTTCATGGTTAGTGTATGGTTTCATGACTAAAAGGCATTAAAAAATAGGTCATTTACAGTATGGAGGTGGTGGGCAGGAAAGCCAAGGAGTTGGGAGTAATGTTCTGGAAAAGACAGTTCCACCATGTGACAAACAAAAACCTTCTTGTGGTGTGGAGTGGTGTAGTAGATATGGAGAGACACAGTGAGGTACTTTGATTATTGTACACTACAGAAAGTGGTATTTGTATTTTCAGGGAGGACAGTGTCACAGCTTATCTGACAAGCATAAAGATGATACACTGGCTATAGCCAATGTAACATTATGCACACAACATAAAAAGACACTGAAGACAAACTATTAAGTGAAATGTCTAAGATTAAGACCTGCTTGGTAACATATTCTGCAATAATTGCAGATCTAGAACAGATATCACCATGTAGTTGAAAAAGTGGTATAGGAAAGGGAAGATAAGACCTGCTTGGAGTTGAATAACTTGGACAAAGAAACAGTTTTTGATTTGGGGGAGTGTCTTGACATGTCAAGTAACTTGGGGCTCTGGCAGAAGCCAGGTAATCATTGGTGCACTACAAGAAGACAGAAAGTATAATAAATTACAGAGTAAACTGTGACAATACAGAAATGGTATCATTACCAAAACCTGAAGTCAAATGAGGTTACAATCAGTCTCAACCAGTAATAGTGAATCTGTGTAAAATGAAATCTGGAAGAGTGTTAAGATGGTTTAAAGACCCCATCTTCACAAGATAGACCATATTTTTTGCCACATATAATAACTAACTGTAGCAGGACCAGAAAAACTCAGTATTATTAAAGAGCAGAAGTCTCATGAGGAAAACAGGAATGTTCGTAAACAGCAGCAGCTAAAAATTAAAAAAAAAAATAAAATAAAATAAAAATAAAACCAACAACAACACATAATAAAAATAGTTCAGAAAACAAGTTGTTAAGGGACTGAAAATACTAAGAAAAACATTTTCAAGAACATCAGAAAGTCTCCCAAGAAGCCAAGACTGATAGCTGGTCAAAGTGTTAAGTGTACTCCTAGAAAAAACAAGGCCATACAAGAAAAAATAAATCATTATTTCTCTTCAGTATTCTCTATAGAAGTGGTCAAGGAGATTATCATAGTAGATCTCCTCCACATGAGGTACGAGTTGGAAAAGTCCTCAAATTGTCAAGCTTTCATAAGAAAAAGAAATAAAATTTTTAGTAAAAGATTGCCTAGATTAGCTGATACTAATCTAGTATTTCTAAAGGAGTAGCTGTAAGAAACAGTTAAAATACTAATTGTGTTGTATAACCCATGGCATTATTGATGAAATCAGGCCCTGAGGGGAACTGGGGAAACTACAGGCCAAAAAGGTGGCATCTATATTGGGTAATCTGTTGCAAACCATAAGAAAGAGAACTGGATATGTGAACAGAAAGCAGATAACAAAGAAGCAGTGATGTGCCTCCGGAGGAAGTATGAACTTGCAGATCAATGGAAGTTCTTTGAACGAGTTTATAAAAAAAATATGAAAAAAGCTTACGGTGTTGAGAGACTGCACTTGTGTATTGCATTTGGGTATTGACTGTTTATTATTAAATCCTTCATCTAGGATCTTACCGATCTAAACTAACATGGGAAGAAATAAAAGATTTCTTGTTGTGTAATAATGAACTAACATGTACGAAACAAACTCTAGGAAAAATGATAAGTTACCATAATTAGAGAGATGATTGTGGCCATCTTTCTGGCATGTTTATGTGCAAAATGTAAATGACAGTTTGCTGTTTATTTTACAAAATTATTTAGTTTACTTTAAATAATCTGAGTACTATAAGCTTCAGAAGCACCTTATGATACTAAGTCATTGGCAATAAATTGTCAACTAAAATCCAGTGTTGAGAAACACAAAGTTACACACAAAGAGGACAAAGTAAATACTTGTAAAGAATTATCTGAATTAACCATCATTGCTGAGACATTTAGGAGTCATCTTGAATAGATTTGTTTGAATGACAGGTCTGTGTCCAGCAGTGGTCTAAGAAAATGGAATGTCAAATTTTTTTGTTGGATAAATGGAGATCTAAATAACAACGGCCAAAAAAAATGTGTAGTATACACAGTTTTGACTGCAAAGTAAATTTTGCCATGCTTCTTCTTTTTGTCCCCTCTACAGCCTCTGCTCCAGCCCAAAGAAGAAAATTACAGAAATGCTAACAACAGAAAGGAACAAAATGAGGCAAAGATATGGACAGACAACTGTTTTAAATAAGTATTTAGGATATTTTTTTCCTTCAGAAAAGAGGAATGAAAAGGAGAAGCATATAACAGAGTCATGCACAATACAGAGAAACTGGATGGAAAATAATTCTTCCCTACTTAACATGCTGCTGAAACTAGCGACATTGCATGAAATTCTTAGACAGAAGTTTCAAAATGAACACAAGGTTAGGAAACTATCTCCAGTGAATACTGAGATTATAGAATCATTGTCAGAAGATGTTACAACTATCTGAAGTACAGGTAGATTCAAAAAGCAAGTAGACTGATTTATAGAAGAGTTTAACAAGGACTGTTGACAACACAGAAGTGGATGAAAGGTCTAGCACGGGAAGTTTTCAAGTCAGAAATTTCTCATGGTTGGGATAATGTACCTACCTGTCCTTTGTTCTAACTCTTATGCCCACAACATCCACAGTGACCACTGTCAGATACAGAGCTAAATGGACACATTTGATGATTTTTTTTTTGTCTTAATGTAAATTGTTTGAGTCATAACATCACTATAGATCAATAACAAAAAAACTCTGTTAGACCAATTTTCTAAGTTGAAATGCAGAAAAGTGTCAACCTGCACTGTAGAAAAGGTCAATAATTACTAGTTTTAAACTTCATGCATTTCTAATTGCAGTCTTGCTTTCTTTCCATTGAACTTTATTTAAATTCTTTTAAATAGCTGGAGTGGAATAAGGTGTCTAGATGAGCTAAATAAATAAAGAAGACCTTGAAAAAAACATCTGTACTTCATATTGTTAGGCTACCAACCATGTCAAGTTTACTGAATTGATCATGTAACAAATTCAATTATATGTATCATATAGTTTTATTATTCTTTGGCTCTTGTTGGCCATATTTGTTCCAGCAGTTGCAACAGAGGTGAGGACAGTGACAGACAGGACAGTAAAAATCCGGACTAAGAGTTTGCAAAGATCCATCTAGCATGAAATAGGGCTTGAGAGAGAAAAATAAATATCTCCTGTAGGGGATATGTCCCTTCACACTGAAGTGGGAACTACCACGTCATGAAACAAAGTCTATATATATGGTTCTTTTTGCATATTTTCAGTGTGCAAAATAAGTACCACAACAGAGTCCCCCATGTGATTTCTCCTTATGTGTTGCCAGGAGGCAGAGTGATAATACTTGACTGTTGCGCTGCATGTGTACCATAAAATTGTCATGTTGTCAGCTAATGAATTACAGCTATTCATGTCTTAAACTATGCTTTTTGTATTGTAATACATTTGTACTCGAGTATAGAGAGTTCGTATGTCAACGGAAGTAAGAGGAGCTAAGAAGATTAACGAGGTCATGTTAAGTCACTGAGAAATATATAGAAGTACACTAAGAAGTATATGGAAGTCATATTTCTCTATGTGATTTAAGTTTTATAATTTAAATCAACATCATATCGAGGAGAAGCCTGGAGGCAGTAGCAAAGTACTCAGGTTTGGAACATGAATGTTGGCCACAATTTGATGCAAATGGTAGGTGTTAAGTAATATATCCAAGTTAGGGAGCACTGAAGCTTGAATACAATCATCATGAAGTATACAGAGGTATAAAAAGGAAAACAGGATGTCTTCTTTCCACTTCTTTTAATACTAATGCCTGGTTAAAGTTGCTCAAGAACTCAGAAACGTTAAGCAGCTTTTAGTCTGGTTGGTTACAGAAAAAATCAGAGTAGACATAAATAACTCATGACGAAACTATGGAGTTTATGCAGTGCTAAGCATAGACTAAATCTCATAGCAATCCAATCAGATCTATATTTGGTTAAGCATCCTAAGCAATCATTTCTCAGAAACTTGCTACAGTCTTTAGGCTTAAGTGTTTATCTGCAAAAACATGTGATAGTCACCCTGGGGAAAACAAAAAAATAGACCTGAAAATGTGTGGAGATTGAACTCAGAGGCTATCTTAGAGGCTATCCCTGCAGATAAAGGCTGGTGCCTATCAGTAACTTAGAATGAGAAGGCTTTTCCTTGCTGAAGCTACCCTGAGGCTAAAGGGAAAAAAATCCATTTCCAGTACCATAAGGTCAGCATCTTTCACAAGTACTTACTTCAAGGCAAATATGAAAAAAAAAAAAAAAAAAGAAAAGAAAAAAAGAAAAAATTTGTTCTTCCAACAGATGTAGTAGCCCACATTTGGAAGAGAGTGAAATCTCAGTTCTGTGAAAGCCAAAGTTGAAGATCCTACTGGCTTCACAGGAGCCACCATTTATTCAACTGAGTACTTCAGAACATTCTTTTTTACTAGACTTAGACCTAACATGCACAGGGTCCTGGCACCATCGGAAGATGTGCACATGTAATTTGCATTATCTTAAGCAAGAATAGTGTGGATATCTGAGATGTCGGTGCAGGTCTGCATGTGTGGGATTAAAGAGAATAGCTTAGGTTACAACTCTGAGCCTGAGAGATTTTCTTTGATTTGCTTTCCCATTCATGTGCTGCTCAAATCCTCCTCAGATACCATGAGAAATTTCATGAGCTTCTTTGCAGGCAGAATGTATTTTGCTATATTTGATATAGCTCCCAGCTGCAACATAAAATTGGTGATATGCAGTCTGGAAAGAGCACTTTGTAAAGGCAACCATGGGCTCCTCTCTGTGGAGACTTCTCTCTTATGTCTTTCCCATACAGTTAATGATTGGAGGAGGGATAATTATATAATTGCTATTTGAGATAGGAAGTGTTTATTCCAGCTAATTTATTTTTTAAATAAAGTTAATAATTTACAACTAGTACATAGTCATTTCTCTTAAACTTGTGTAGGTAATCAGGAGGCAATTTCAAAAGAGCTCTCTGATGATACACATTGTTATGCACAATACTTGTCATTTTTTGTTTGCAAATGATAAATTATTCAAACCATTTCTCACAGCAGTAATGTGGTTGTTTAATGTGTCAGTGAGATAGAAGTTTTATTTTTTGACTGTTAACTCTAAAAGATGAACCTAAGACATTCAATAGGTTCAATATCTACTATTCCTCCTTAGTCATGAAAAAAATAAAATGAAAATTAAAAAAAAAAAAAAAAAGAAGGAAAATATGTTAACAGATATATGTATGAAACAAATACTCAAAAGAATTTGGGAACTATGATGTTGATGTTTGTTTTTCAGGTAAGTTATGAGTCTGAGGGAATTTTTGTTTGTATGTGACAGACAATATGAAGTTTATAATACAGTTTTAATTTGATCACAGCTAACTTGTATATATTCTTCATTTTAGATAAAGAAGAAAACAAAAAATATGTTGCTCTGTAAAAGGCCCACTATCAAGTTTTTAAGCACAGCCTGGTTGATTGATAACAGTAGCTATTCAACTGTGGTGTTGACCCCAACTACTTTAGCAGAAAAGTGAGTTGCAGTTCCCATCTTTGCATGTGCGATAAATTAGCATAATGAGTTCTTGCACATGAAATGAGTTATGATAAGGAAAGAGATACATGTTTGTGAATTTCAGGGACATGTTTATATCTGGAAGAGCTAAAAAAAATTTGAGAGATGCTGGTTAAACTCTAGGTGCCCATCTTGTTTTTTAACAATACCTGGCTTTTAGGAGAAGTTGAGTGGAATACATAGATATGAAGCCTGTTTGAATGTTGTAACACTTGATTTATTTTTAAAAAGACAAAATATCTCATTATGTTTTTTCAACAACCAGACTACCTTCCAGCCTGAGTACCCAAATCCCTTCTAATTTTTGCTGGCACTTGGGAATAATACCAGTTCTCTAAAATCTTTTCTTGTGGCACATTAACCTTGTCCTACACATGTAATATGTCTTGCCTGCACAGAAAAATCTTGATGCAGCTGCCAGGGATAGATCATACACTATAATAAAAGAATCTTTGAGTACTGTAATTTATACACATTCTTCAAATGAAGTAAACTCAAACAACCAGAGCATTTTTAGAATTGTGTTGCTGTTTTGTATCACAAAAAAAAACAATTTGGAGAACATCCAGATGTGTTCTGCGAAAATAAAAATGGGTATTTTTTACCTTACTGTGTTGGTGCATGATACAATTAAAAGCTGCATTTGTTTTTAAGAAGCATTTAGAAATGTTTATAGTAAATTATATAGGAATTCTAATGTATATCATCTTGTGGTACATGAGGTGCAAGAATCATATGTTGAGTGTTTTCAGGTTACTAATGATGCAAAATTTGAATCAGGTTTTGATAAGGAACTGGATTTTTTTCAATATTTACTATAACTGGAGTTTAAGATATAAACAATAATTTACAGTTTACACATCATAGATTTCAAAACATCTACCTTTGGAAAAGAAAGAAGAAAATAACAGAGGAGTATTGGGGAAAGATGTAAGGTAAGCAATAAACAAAACCGAAAAATACTTAATTTGCTCTAGCTTAATTTTACTTTGCCTTGAGTTAAATTCTAAAAAATATAATTATAAAGCAAAAATACCTTCCTGCTGGCAGACCGTATTTTTCCATGCACATTTTTGCACTACTTTCCTCTTCAGAGCATGTGCCATGTAGAGACAGTTGTCCACCTCTTTACAAATGCTGCAAGCTGTAGTAAAATGATGTTTTGTGTCAGGGTTGTAAAAAAACAGAGTTTGCAGGAAAGCCATGAAAATAATGTACTGTCTTGAAGTACAGCACATGGAATGAGATGGGCATTGTGCACTGTGCATTAAATTTAGGTTTCTTTATGTGTATCTGTACAAGTTGAAGAAAGATCACATTACCCACGAAGCAACTACTGTGCAACTCATATATCTACCAAAGTACAACTACTGAATGAAGAAAATTGAATATATAAATACACACTGGAAATACAGCCATAAGCATAAAAACCCTCATCAGGCCATAAGTCTTATTTAACATTCGTGTCCTAGCTAGTTCAGATACAGCAATATGTCTTTTTCAGGCAAAATTCTCATTGCCTCTAAGTCAGCAAGAGTTTTGCCAATTTGAGAAGCCTGGGATTTGTTTAGTAGCGAATAGTTTCCTTGGCAGGTTAGAAAAGTATCTGCCTGCTGTGTAGGAGACTATCTATAAAGCCACTTCATTGCTTGTAAATGTTTCTTTTTTGTCTGTATTCTTCTTTTATGGAATATGTTCTCTGACAATTATGACATATTCTTTTGCTGCGACTTTCATTCATGAAGCACAAAAAAACAAACAAACAAATAAACAA
Organism: Nesoenas mayeri; assembly: GCF_963082525.1. Taxonomy (NCBI): domain Eukaryota; kingdom Metazoa; phylum Chordata; class Aves; order Columbiformes; family Columbidae; genus Nesoenas; species Nesoenas mayeri. The sequence continues at coordinate 57,462,700 of NC_137543.1, read as the reverse complement.
ACAAAAAAAACCTCAAACAAATAAAAACACCTGAAAGGACATGCAAAGATAAAGAAACCTGTGTTTTTTCATGTAGTTGCATGAAGAAAACGGAAAACTAAACCTGAAGAATTTCTTCAATTCTAGAAAGATCATGTCAGCATACCTATTGCAATCTAAACTAGAAATGTCAGAAAGGTAAAACTTTATACAGTGATTGATTCCTGCCTTTGACACATGAGGTGCAATACTATGTCATAAAATACTAAAACTGACGAGGTTCTGAGGGTTGCACTGAATGACACTGTATTTACAGGGAGCTGGACAGAACAGAATCTTTCCAAGCTCTAGATTTGATGGACAACCTTTTCAAAAATAGAATTGCATTTTGCTGACCTGTTTTGTGGGTGTTTTTTGAATGTATTTTATAACTGACATTTCCTACTGATTTAGAACACATAAGTGCAATATATTTAGTGCACTGGTAGCTGCTGGGGAGTCTCTTTAAGTATCTGCTTGTTTAAAATTCTTATATGTTAAATTAAAACTTGAAACATGTTGAAAGGGCCTGTCACATCACAGGTTCTACAAATCTTTTTAGTTTGTACCCTCCTAATTATTTTTGTCCATAATTACTGGGGGCCTGTAAGCAGGACCAAAACAAATGTACAACCAGCTCGTCTCCTCTCCCATCATATTCAATGGCATTCTAGAAAGAGGTAACTAACTTGATGAGTGCATAATCTTTCAAAGTCCAAAATATAGAAAAGGTATTACACCTAGATAACATATGCAATGGAACTGACACTTAGAGGTAGCTTGTGAGTTCCCTGTTTTAAGTACAAACCAGCACTTTGAGGTTGAAGATGCTTGATCAACCTGTCTTGTAGAAACTTGGGATTCTGTGAGTGTAATGTTTCTCATTTGTACTACTGAAAATTCAGGTTGACTTCCTGATTGGCTGAAAAGCCAAGGAACTGTAACTGCTTAGGCTCCATGATTTATGGATGATATGCTAACTCTTTTTCTGTCCACCAACCTAACCTCACAGCGGTTTACAAGCTGCAGTGCCACTAAGACAGTTGTTATTATGCTTTTTTAAGCCCAGCAGTTGCACTTGCTCTTGATTCCTTATAACAGTCAACAGTGACAGTAACTATGATGTATACTTTCCCTTTGTACAGGAGACAGAACTCTGCAGCACTGTTCATCTATCTGTTTCCCTTGTAGGCTTCTTACCTACTGCTGTAATTTATTTTTCAGAAAAATACCTCTTGAAAGTAAACATGGGTATAGAAATATTGTACTGTATGTGTGTGCTTGTGTATATAACCAGCTTTCTCTTCATACATCTTTGCTCTGTGCCTGAGGCTTTTTCCTCTATGTATAGCACATATCTGCTCTCTTTCCTTACACTCCATTCTATAGACTAGCCTAATTCAAACACTTCTCTGTTGCACTCCATATGACACTGGGTAGTGAGAAATATTGCCAGACTATAAAGTTTTCAAATATCCATTTTATTAAGAATATTATGTTATCTGATTACGAATCTTCGTGGATCTCTTACTCTGTTCTTTTCTGTTAAGACTGTTAGTATATATGAATGAAAACATTTCTTTTGTAGACCTTTCTAGTTCTGTCACTGCATTATTTTTATTATGACCCAGCAAATTTCCAGGGTCTTACTTTTTACTTTTTTGGGTTTTTATGAACTGGAAACTTTAATGTGAAACCTTATCAGAGACTAGAAATAAAGAATAAAGTCTATCTAAACAAAAATAGGAATTATTCCATCTAAATTGGAATGTCTGTGTGATTCTCTACCACTAATTACCGCACATTTACATCGAATTTTCCATAGTAAAGTATTGAACAGAAGCAAAAAGTGATCATCACACCTGGAAAGTAACCAAGGAACAGGATCAAGGTCTGTTCCTTCCACCTTGCCTCATCCCAGAGATTAGGAAGAGGTCCCTAATGGGAAGGCAGGTTATCCCTCCTTCCCCTTCTCTTCCCTGTCATTTTGCAGATCTTGTTAGGAGGACCATCAGTTGCCCAGTAGCACAGGGTGGATCTGGAAAGCCCCATGTTTGTTTGTGAAAATCTGTTATAAATATCTATGTGAATGATTAGCTACTATTTCTCTCTCATTCTGCCTTTTAGCTTCCATTTCCTCTTTAAGTTTTTCAAATTTGTGGTGGTGAGCTTTGACCAAAGACAAAGACAGGGAGATCACTTACCAATTACTGCTGTGAGCAAAACAGACCTGACTTAGGGAAAATTAACTTTAATTATTTTCAATTAAAGTAGATGCAGACAGTGAGAAACAAATGTTAAAATAACACCTCTCCTCCTGCCTCTCCCAGGCTCAAGGGCACTCTTTCAATCCAATATCCTTTCCCTGTTCCCAGCAGCAGAGGGAGGATGGGGGGTGGGAAATATTGTGGTCAGTATCTAATGGTTACTGCTCTGTCTGCTGCTTCCTCCTTCTCACACTTTTCCTCTGCTCCAACATGACCTCTTCTCAGGTTGCAATTCCTTCAGGAAGTATCCATCTTGTCCAGCATGGTACTGTCCATGGGCTGTAATGTCAATATCTGCTGTGGCACCTGGAGCGCTTGCTCCTTCTCCTTCTCACCTTGGTGTTCATGCTGCAGTTTCTTACTGATTTTGTCCATTCCCCTCTGCCCGTGTGTCATTTTTTGTCCTCTCTTAAATGTTTTTTCCCAGAGGTGCCCCACCCAAGGCTGAGAGGCTCAGCCGTGCCCTCTCATGTGTTTGTTGAAGACTCAGAAAAGTGATCAGGCAGCCTTCCACTGCCAGCACCAGGGCAGCTTCACATGGTACAAAGTTGTCTACCTGTCTGCTCTCCTGAAATATTATTTTAATTCTGTTCTGATACATAAGCACGTTGCATAAATCAAAAAGTATAAACCCTAAATATAAATAACTTAAATCCTGCCTTCAAAAATGGAAGCGCTCGGTTTTTCTTAGGCAAGTAGGAATTTGTATCTGAACTGCAGGTACTAGGCTATACATCCTAATCCCCTCCTAGTCCCTGGTAGGAGGCAAACCAAGTGGGCAACAGCTGCTTTTCACTTTAGCTGTGGTTTTGTTGCTTGGGGAAGGAAACTGAGAGAGCTGGGACATGTTCCAGTCCAGGCTCCCTGCTCAGGTGATGTGGGACAGAGGTTTCAGCATGCACAGGTACATGCTCCCTATCCTGCCTAGAGGCAGAAAATGTTACTTTTACAAGTAGGCAGCAAACACTTAAGTATCTTTGGCTTTCCAGTGGTGAGGGGGAGTATATTTTGGCATTTCAGACTCCAGTTGCATTTCCCAAAGGGAATTTTTGCACTCCTGATTCATGGCATTTTCGAATGTTTCACCTATTTGTCTAGTACAGCTTATAGTTATTGTGCCAATGGGGCAATTTATGAAGAGAATAAAATGGAGAGATAACATAACATGGACAGCAGAAAATAAGGCAGTACATGACATATAGTCTTATCCTTTTGAAAGCCTGTACAGAAACTCACTGGTTCCTAGTGTCCAGTCTGTTCAGGAAACTTCCTTGTCCTCCACAGAAGATATCTCCTCTCACTCTCTGCTCACTTCCTTGGTCTCCAAGAGCCCTGCTCCATCTAAGGAAGAAAGTAGCATTATCCTTCCATCATCAGTTGCCTCTGAAGTGTGCCCTCTACTTAACGCATTTCCTTGTACTCCTCCATTGTCAGCTGTACTAATAAGCTCATCCTGCCCAGAAATTATTCCTTCATAGAATGCCATTTGGCCAAAAAAGCCCACCAGGACAGGTCTGTTATTTAAGAAGTGCCCTTTCTTAGGTTAAGAAAGGTATAGACTTTCACCTTCCTAACAGCTTTCCATTTAGAAATTTATTTTTAGAGTTGCTGTGGACAATTTCATATTCTTTCACAACCATATATAACAACAAATACACCTTTTTCCAACAACCTCTCTTTTAGAAAATTGTTCCTATTTTATTTTATATCATAGCATCCTGAATATCTTTGCTGCAAACATTTGTGAAACACAGTTGTGTTTGTCAAACTTGCAGCTTTTTCATTTAGCTCACGATAAAGTCTAATATTTTCCAGTGGAACCGACTATGATGATCTCAGGGTTCTTTGTTACTTTAAACTTTAAAACCCCATTTCTCTTGTTTGCTTTGGATGTTTTTACCTCATAAACAATTCTAACTTTTCAAAGGAAGTGAACATTTAGTTGTTTCTCTAGGTTTTACACACATTCTCAGCAGTTCTCTCGTAGCATAGAGTTCTACATTGCAGTAAGGGATTGATTCTCTTGCTTTGTATGTAGCTCTGTGCTAAGATTTATTCTGTTCTCACATGGAAATATTTTCTTAGTTTTTCTACAAAATATCACAGAAACATTAATACACTGGTTTTATGATGGAATTTTTCAACTTGTCAACCTCTAAAAAAAATAATTTCAGAGTGTTTGTGAAGACAGCATGATTCACAGAGAATGGCTTTTAAAGTCCATGAAATTCTTTAAATAGCTTAAAGACCTCCTACTGTTCTTGTTTTATTTGGGAACTGTAAGATACACTTCATTCACTTCAACCAGCTTTTTGTTGTTGTTTCAGTCAGCAGACACATAGGGCATAAAAATTAATAGCAGCCTTTTCTGTCTGATATACTTTACATGATGACATTGCTTTCAATTGTCTACATGTAGCTTATCATCATCTGAGCTTTACAAGTAGTGGTGGAATTACATATAAAACCAGCAAGAATCATAACCAGGAAAAAAACCTTTTTTTTTATATTCATGAAAATAAAAGCTTTTTCTGTTAGTCAAATTGCTTTAGAGGTATGTATATTTCATTGTAGCTTTTCTCATTTCTTTCTTCTATCACTTTTTTTTTTTTTTTTGTAGTATAATCCTCTCTGTGCAACACATTTGACTTTTAAATCGGCTTTTTGTCTGATTTTCTTCTTACCTTAATCTTACCTTAAACATGTTACCATCTCTAGCTGGTGTAAAAAGGCAAAGGAAATGAAGTTATAACTATATCACCTGGGCATCTTCCCAGGTATTGTTTAATGTTGATGTATAACTGTAAAAATGCAAGAAATTTTACGTGTTTCCTTTTTTTCATAAGTAGCTTCCCTTTCTGCAACATGCATATAGCATTCTTTTTAATATTTTGCACACTATTCTCTATATTTCATATTCTTCATAGTCTGCCTTTTAGAAGTCCAATATTTTTGTACTTCTATCTTTACAAATATTCTCTTGAGTGCCTACAATTTGATGCTCTTACTCTATGATCACAAGAATCAAATATTCACCAATTTTTATCTCATTTATCACATATATCTTATTTTCTTGGGGATACATAAAAAGATATGTCTGGCCTACTTGATCACTCAGCAGATTTGAAATGAAATAGCCCTATTTTACCTCCAGAAATAACTTTCCATAGTCATTTCATGATTTTTATTCTAGTCTATGCCAGAATAATAGAAGTCTTAATGACTAATGGCATGCCTCTTTAAGAGAATTTGTTATGCTTACAAACATTTCCCAACCTGTCTCTTTTCACTACGATTTGGATGTTTTAATCCATTTCTTTATAACACAGTTTCTGCCTTCTCTATCATATACTTCCATCCAGACCAGTCCTGTTCTGATAGGCCACTGCGCATGGAGAACATAACTTCTCTGATCTTAAAGATATCTTGTACTTTCCTGCATACACCCTCCTGTTACTATGGTGTTTTCATAATATCTCTTTTAGAGTCCCGAGCCAGCTCTCAACCTACAGTAATTAAGTTATTTTTGTCTAAACACATGCAGTTGCAGCTCTGAAGTCTTCTTTCTTTATATAACCCTAAAGAATTTGTGTAAAACAAAGCTTTTCTTGATTCATTTTTCCAAATAAATTCTTCTTGTTATTTTTACTTCATTGTTTTCAACACTCTGTTACCTTCATCATGACACTCTAGAGTAATTTGTACTTCTTTTATTTTAACTGTGAGCCACGAAGCCATTAGCCTGAGGATGTACGTGTACAGGTTGGGATCATGGTAGCTGCAAAGGGCTCACCAGCTTGAACTTCTTACAGAGTGAGGGACTGCCAGATCCTTAGTATGATCCTTGACTAGTGAGGATGCATTCAGTGTCTAGTAGAGAATTCAAGAAACAAAGTCTTTATAGAAAAACAAAACCAAAGCCCACTGTTGTGGGAAAGCTGAATGCTAAATATTCTTTTAACAGAATAATCATGTAGAATCAGTAGCTTCACATGAATAGTTAATTAAAAGCCTTAAAACAAAGTGTGTTTTAAATAAAAGGCTTGGGAATTGTTCGTTCTTGTTTTCTTCTCTAGACGGCATTTTTTCCCTCTATTCCTTTAGCCTCACCCTGTCTCAGATTTAAAAAAAGGAAAAAAAAATGTACAAAAAAAGTTTGTAATGCTTTTAGTTTTATCTCTTAGTGAAAGAAAGAAATAAAAGTGACATGTCTTATGCTGAAGAAGAAAATGGTGTGACATCATGCAGACATTACAGGCATGGGAAGATGCCAAGGAGGATAATAGGTGAAGGCAAAGGGATCAAGTTCAAAACTCATGTGTAGCCTCTTGGGTCTGTTATTTTTAATTGATTGAACTCTTTGAGTCATCAGTTACTAACAGAATCTCAGTATTTCATCACTAAGCCCTGCCTTTAATTTGTGATTAACCTGCAAGTACCATTTCCCTTTCTTCAGTAACCGTAGAGATACTGACGAAAACATAATTAAAGTTTGTAATATTTTTCCTACTCTGTCTGGTTATCTCTTTGCAACTATAATATAAACATCCTCTGCCTTGTGCTTTAAATAAATCTGTATACTTTTTTTCCTTGAGGGCTTCTGCCCTCAGTCCTTAAATAAATAAATAAAACAGTGTCCGATTGCCCATGCCCTTTCAGCAGAATCTACTGTCTATTAAGATGGACCATTCTTATATCGCTGAATGGCCATATTCACCAGTCCATGAATTTGTAATTTAGCATTCTTACTGCAGTCCTGGGATGTGTACCGCTAAAAATGTTCACCAGGGACTTTGTCATTTAGATGTGTCACATTATTATACTGTGTAATGAAACATAACCACATAATGCATGTAAATAACAAAGTGTCAGCTCCCTGCCAAAATATAAAGGGAATATAAAATGTAACTTCTATCACAATCCCAGATAAAACAGCATAGTAATATACTAGAGAAATTAAAAAGTTTGCTTGGTGAAATTCTTCCTCTTCTTTTTCAGTTGAATATAAATTAACAGAGTAGGCTCTTCATTTCATAATATCAACCTTTGCTCCTTACTAGGTTTCTAATTCATGATTTTTTTTTTTTCAGTATGGCCCCTGGGTGTCTATATAAACCATAATATACGCAGTTCTATACATATCTGTCTTCTTCCTGGCTCCTTCTCTACAGTTGTCCTCTTTCTGTCTTCCTTTGCTGCAATGTTAACAACAAATACTTGTAATTTTATTTATTTTTCCCTAGGTTGCCCTTAGCACTTTGAATGAGTTACGCTAAAGGAGAAAATCTGCCCCCATATGTAAACGTGCACACAGCCGCACTTCAATTTCCAGCTCAAAATTCTGAGGCTCAAGAAATCTTTCACATTAATTTATCCTCACTTCTTTAGCTGTATTTCTTTCTTTCCCTCTCTCAGGTTCTCTCATATTGCACATGGAAACTCTTTCCAGTGTTTGTAAATGAACAGGTGCTGCTGTTGTACAGATACTGAACTGTTTTAAAGCACCATTTCATACACATGCGCACATGTAATATTACAATAATTAAGAGGAAAAGCAAAGGTATATAACGTAATCCGTTGGACAAACATAATTAAAAGCCAACATAGAAAACACAAACTGATTTCAAATATATTGAAAGGAAGCACAGCAAAATGCAAACACGCTAGAAATTTCATTAGACCCGTTGAAATGAAGAGAATACACACTTTTTGAGATAAGGTAGAAAGTGAAACACTCTGTAACAAGTAGCAGTTCTAGAAGAAAACAAACAAGGATGCAGAGTGCTGGTTAAAACTTGAAAAGAGAAGAAACAGAACAGATGGACTAATTTTCTATTAGCAAGATTTCTGGGGAAAAAATACAAGGGGACAGCATTGTCCTTTTGAGTCTATATAATACTTTTCCGGGGTGGGGAGGCTTATGCATTTTTGCTTATAGTTTCTTAATTTTTCAAGTACAGGAGAATTAATACCATATGATATGTTCAAATATGGGTTCAATTTCAAAAAACATTTTCTTCCACACTGTTTACTCCTTTTGTGATTGTCAAGAAAATCTGCATGACTTTCACTTAATCCGAAAATAATTTTTTAAGTTGTACATCCAAATACTTACACCATAGTTGTCATAAACTGCACTGTGATTCTGTGATACTGTTTTCCCTGTCAGGTGATCCTCTTTCCACGTTGCCCTAGTCTGGAAGCCTAGAATGGGGCTATTAGAAAAGCAGAGCTCTGACTTCCCGTTCACAAGTAGACTGTGTAGGTCAGGGGCGTCAAACTCATTTTCACCGGGGGCCACATCAGCCTCGCAGTTGCCTTCAAGGGGCCGAAGGCAATTTTAGGACTGTATAAGTGTAACTACTCTTACATTTATGAGTTTGACACCTCTGGGGTAGGCAGTAAAAAGAGAGTAAGTCTGAAGCCTGCAACCCAACCATAAAAAACATACATTAACTTATTGGTTTTAGAAATTACAAGTGACATAAAATCCTTGTGGTCCAGGCTGATGTTAACAATCTGAAATACAATTTCTGTTCTTTAGCCTCCTCAGTCTTAAGTCTTTTCACAATGGAAATTAAAAAAAAAAACAATAAAACTCAGATCGTGTGTACGAAAAACTGCAATTAATAATAGAGGCCCAACTTCAAATCTCATTTATAAAATATTCATAGTATTTTCCTAACAGTATAATCATAATAGTAACCATGAGGAGAAAAAATGAGGGAAAAACCCACCTCTGAGTAAAATCAAGCAGGTAAATTAAAGAATCTTTCCACAGGCAATTGTTCACCCAAAGAGACTAAATTCCTTAGTTAAAAATATTTATGGTCAATAATCTGCTCAGCTCTCATCATAATGATAGTATAGCTATTGTGAGTTGAATGAATTGTCTAATATGATGGAGTGTCTCAAGACCATTCTGAAGAACTTGATGGCATTAGCATTTTACAATGCAGTAAGAGAAACCCATCCTCATAGCAGCAAGCACAAGTTCCTCTCACTGCTATCTGTCTTAAGTGCTCTGGATTTAAGGACAAACCATTTTGTGCACTTACTTCAGCAGCTGGCTGTTGCAGTTCAGTGGACTGAAGAAATAAAGACCACAAACACAGCACTATACTGCTAGGCTAACCAGCAGATGCCTAGTGCATACTTGGTAAGTTTTAAAATTCACAAGGAGATCACAAAGGAAATACCCTTTGAGGGTTCTAGGTGGAGTAGTTTCTACCGCGGAATCATCTGTGACAGAATCACAGAATAAATAGAAACATAGAATCATAGAACAATTTTCTTTCAAAGAGACCCTCAAGATTGTTGACTTCAACCATTAACCTAACCCTGGCACTAATCCATGTCCATAAGAACCTCATCTATACATCTTTTAAACACCTCCAGGGGTGGTGACTCAACCACTTCCATGGGCAGCTTGTTCCAATGCCTGGCAAACCTTTCTGTGAATAAATTTTTCCTAATATGCAATCTAAACCTTCCCTGACACAGCTTGAGGCCATTTCCTCTCATCCTATCCCTTGCTACATGGGAGAAGAGACCAACACCTCCATGCTACAACCTCCTATCAGGTAGTTGTAGAGACCGATAAGGTCTCCCCTCAGCCTCCTTTTCTCCAGTCTGAACAGCCACAGTTTACTCAGCCACTCCTCATAAGGCTTCTGCTTCAGGCCCCTCACCAGCTTCATTGCCCTTCTCTGAACTCTATGCAGCACCTGTCTTTCTTGTAGTGAGAGGTCCAAAACTGAACACAGGATTCAAGGTGTGGCCTCACCAGTGCTGAGTACAGGGGGATGATGACTTCCTTAGTCCTGCTGGCCACACTATTTCTGATACAAGCCAGGATGCTGGTGGCCCTTTTGGCCACCTGGGCACACTGCTGGCTCATATTCAGCTGGCTGTTGACCAGCACCCCTGGGTCCCTTTCCACTGGGCAGTTTTCCAGCCACTCTACCCCAAGCCTGTAATGTTGCATGGAGTTGTTGTGACTCAAATGCAGGACCCAGCACTTGGCCTTGCTGAACTTCATACAATTGGCCTTAGCCCAACAATCCAGCCAGTCCAGATTCCTCTGTAGACCCTTCCCACTCTCAAGCAGATCAACATTCCCACTCAGCTTACTGAGGGTGCACTCAATCCCCTCATCCAGACCATTGATATGGAGATTAAACAGAACTGGCCCCAATACTGAGCCCTGGGGAACTCCACTCATGACTGGCCTTCAGCTGGATTTGACTGCATTCACCACAACTCTTTGGGCCCGGCCATCCAGCCAGTTCTTTATCCATCACAGACTATACCCATCCAGGCCATGACCTGCCAGCTTCTCCAGGAGGATGTTGTGGAAAGTATTGTTAAAGATTTTACTAAAGTCTAAATATACAACATCCGCAGCCCTTCTCTCATCTACTAAGTGGGTCACCTTGTCACAGAAGGAGATCGAGTTGTTCAAGCAGAACATGCCTTTCATAAACCCATGTTGATCGGACCTGATCGCTTGGCTGTCCTGCATGTGCTGTGTGATAGCACTCAGGATGATTTACTCCATGACCTTCCCTGGTCAGACTGACAGGCCTGTCGATCCCCAGATCCTCCTTCTAATTTTGATGTGGCATCAACTTTATTTTCAGGTAATCACACAGTATGAACTAATAGATCTCCATTATTTTCAGAGTGCAAAGATGTAGGAGTGGAGATCTCCACAAATAAACTGGCTTTCTTTCAGGAGAGGTCTAAATGAGGGTGAAATAGTTGGATAACAATAATAACAGGTTGGAGTCTAAAAGCCAGGGCTGTTTGGCAGCATAAACGGAGTGAGATTCAGGGGGTGGAACTGGAAAAAGAAGCACCGCCATGGACTCCCTGTCCCACTGGGAAACCCTCTGGAGCACATAAGGAACAGACAGGATCAGGTCAGGCAGCAACAGGGCACAGAGTGATATGCTGGCAAGTCGAATACAGTGGCAGACCACTGTGTCTGCAGGCAGGCAGGCATCCCACAGAGATCAGGAGAGAAAACTGGCACACAGTTGCCAATTTTCAACAAAAGAAAATGCTAACATCTTCCTGAGCAAATTATTTCACTTAATTTGTTGTTCTCTGAGGACTACCAGAGTCTAACAGAACAGTAGTCTCGATATTACTTATGGCCATTCTTTGACAAGCAGAAAGAAAAACACTGAAGTACTTAGTCCATGCCTTTTTCTGCAACAATTTTGACTGGTTTTATTTTTCTTTTCCCTTACATTTGGTTACCCACAGCTGATTTCATCTATTCTAGAACAAAGGCAATTTCAGTTGCTTCACAATTACAGTTTCAAATTGCTTCCTTTTATATACCAAATATTCACTTTTTCCCATTTCCTTGAAAAGCATTTCTTTGGTCAGACAAGTCTACAACTCTTATTCAAGGAATATTCTTGTCCATATAAGTGACATAATAAATTCAAGCAATTTCAAATGATTCTGTAACTGAGACTAAAAATCTTGCTTAATTGACCACTGCAGTAATTCAATAAATACTCAGATTTCAATATTTATGGGTCTGGAGTAGAACTGGTTTATTTACACCACAAAAAAACCCCATAAAACTCTTGCATGAAACGCATATTTCATCAATGACTGAAGTCTTCAAAGTGGTGGCAAATGAAGCTTCAAAAGCATGTTGTTAAAAATATATCTTAGGTTACAGTGCTGACAACTGTAATCTAAAGCAAAGTCTGATAACCTGCCACTTCACTTCCAACTGTCATTGTAATGAGTTCTGAAATATAATCAATACTATTGACTTCAAGGTGATTTTCATAGGTTTAAGGGCCAGTTAAATAGAAGTTGAAGGAAAAATTCCTTCATCATTTTCAAGTTGGTTTTATTATCACAGAATCACAGAATGGTTGGAGTTGGAAGGGACCAAGCTTCTATATAATAACCAATTTGTAACACAGAGCATTATTTGATAACTCAAAGTGACAGGCTACGAAAAAAAAAAAAAACACCACTGTTAATAACAAATTTTATACTCTTCCACAGCACAAAATATGGTATTAAAACTCCTCTTTTTCTGATATTTGCTATAAAGGTCTGAACAAGCATTTTTAATTCTCAAAGAAATATAGGTTGAATCAGGTTCAAGACAATAAATGAGTAAAAACCGTTTTGTTCTAAGCCAAGTCTAACTGTTCTGATGCCTGTACTCTGTTTTTCACTCGAGGCTTGACTGTCACAGTGCTTTTTAATCTTTCCTGCTGGTTATAGCAGCCTGTATGCAATCTGAAGGAAGAAAATACACTGCAGGGAGGGAGAGCTTCACAGATGCTCTGGAAAGTCCACCCTCAAGCTCAGGGCTACAGTGCCAGCTACAGATCTGCTGTCTCTGCAACATTTTTCCTTGTAATTATCTCATCCATTTCTGCTTTAAAAATTCCAGGCTTCGATGCATAAAACACATCAAAAAAAGTGCTGTGACTGCAGCTTTAGGAACAATGTGAAAAGCAGCTTCGACATGTCTGAGTTAAAAACCTGGGTAATGGGATGAGCTGTGCTCTTGGCTGTGCTTGATCCCACTCAGGGCTGCCTGGCTGGTGTGGAAGGATGATTAAAGCACACCAGCATGGGGGGCAAGCAGGCAGGAATACAGGTAAGCTACAGCTGCTTCCTGCTCTGGTGTCAGGACAGTGCCACCGTATGCATCCCTTCCAGGGCAAATTATAAATTAATAACTCCTTCTTCAATGATTTAGTGAAACTACCTGATATTTCCTTTTTTCTCGTGCTCTCTCTCTAAGCAAACATATAGTGGCCGATAAAAGCAAAATTCTGTGCTTTACTCTGGTTTCTAATCATTCAGGAAGAGACCTCAGACTGACAGAAACATTAGTTTGTAGATCAATTCTTTTTTTCTGTGGCTTAAAAAAAAAAAAAAAAAAAGAAATAAAAAGAAATAAAAAACCCCACACAAAACAAACAAAAAACCCCTACTATTATAATCACTCTCAAAACCAGTCCTGTAAGGAAAGCATGATAAGGGAAAATGAGTCACTAAAAGACTCTGTCTAGAGAAGTCCTCCACTGGCAGTGAATGCTTACATCAATAGTTACAACTGTTTACATTTAAAAAAAATAATTGCTTTGGAAACGCAATTGTGAAAACAGTTCTGTTCTCTGTCATGTATTTTGGCTTGTCTGGGATATTTTTGTTCTTCATTCAGTAGATCCTGACTACATATCCTCACCTATAGTTCTAATCAGTGGTTACGAATATTGCAATTAGCTGCTGTGGAAATGATTATGTTGTCAAAAACAGAGGATTAGCACTTCATATGCAGAAAAATCATCAAGAGCAGATGAATGCTTGAGGAAAAAAAAAAAAAAATCTGGGTCTCATGCTAAGATTCTTAATAACAAAATAGAAAACCAATAGTAGCAAAGAGGGAAACCAGAAAAGTATTACCGCTTGCCTTTAATGCAATTTTCCCCCAAAGGTTATTAAAGTCCATTGAATGTGAAATGTCTGTTCTCAGGCAAAGATTTAAACTGATTAAAATGCACATTGTATTGAGGATTAAACCTTTATCCTATGACAAAGTTCCTCACAATGGAAACATAAATTACAGGATTCTGAAATTCTAAGAAAAGGATTTACTTCGAAAAGGAAAACTGTGTAATTTTATCAACACCAATGCAAGAAATAGGGGACCAGTCATGCTGTGACTTAGAGCTCATGGCCAGAAACAATGTAAAAACTACTCTTCCCTAAAGACAACAGTTTCTACATTTTTCTATACCCAAAACCTGCTTTTGTAGGACTAACAACCCAACATGTTGCTGCAAACGGCTACATCCTGCCACTGTCTCAGGTAGCAGCTACAGCCCATGTCTGGCATTATGACCACTCACTACCCATTCTGGAGAGAATAATCCATTCTCCCATCAAAGCCGAATTTCAGTGACTTTGAAAAACTATTCTGGTATAATTTATAGTTAGAAATCATTTTCATTATATGAAATACATTGTCTGAAACTATTAATTTTCAAGACAACCTGTTCTTTTCCATGAGTCAATTAAATTCTGCTAAAACACTAGCAGAATTGCAGGAAATTCTCTTTTTCCTGTTGTTTAGTGCCTGCCATACAGGCAAAGGTGATTGTTATCTCTCGCGGGTACTTAACAGCAAAATAGCTGGTTCAATAAGGCATTCTGAGATTAGAAAATGATATTGTGTGAGGCACAACTTGATAGTTTTCATTATTTTCTTTAAGGTCCCACTTGTGGTGTTAACTCTGGCCCTTAGTGTACGCTTAGTTGTCTCAGATTAGACAAGGCATTTTTAGCAGATCAAGGTGGACAGTAAGTATTTGTAGTCTCTTGATCTACTAAATTTTTGTCAAATGCTGTGTAAAAAAACTGTGCTTGTCAGGACAACATGTTCAGACCTTTTTTTAGTAGGAGGAATAAATTGCATGTAGTCACTTTCATCCAACACTGATAATCTTTAAATTACAGGAATTACATTATATCTAACCTGAATACGGTTATTTTATTGAAAAGGCCAAAGTTTACCTATGTATTTGAGAATAGCAGTATTTAATATTTATTAATAAATAGGCAACACTTTTTGCTATGTTTTGTTACTGTAAATCAGTACATACCTTAGAGGGATTCTCAACTACTTTTGTTATTATTTTTATTGAGCTTTAGCCCTCTTCTACTAAGTCAGATTATTTAGATTCTCATTGTCTGTTGCCTCACACCTTTGAGCCCCTGGGTAGGCATGTTTTTAACACAACAACATATTAATTTTTCCTGATACTCTTCAAATTTTGTCTTCTAATAATTACTTGCATATGTATCTACTTTATACATATATTTAATAGAAATAGATACATACAATAAACACAAAGATATATTTGTTTAATCATACCTGTGCTTTTCTCCTGCCAGTTCTGCCTGGATGAGCCTAGGAGTACTTTTTTTTTGCTGACTGCTAAAGTTCAGCTTAAAATGAATTAATACTTCATTTCAACCTTTTTATCTTTGGCTGAAACATTGCTCATTCTGCCTATGAAAACCTATGTGACTTCATACCATCAGGTCTTTGGATGCATTGTTCTTTAATTGCTTGCATATTGTTTCCATAATATCTTAGCAATTCCTCCAACTGTTCCAAATAGCAAAATGGGGTTTTGAGATTTTGTTCCATACCCAAGGATTGCATATTCCCATTAAAAAAAAAAAAAAAAAAAAAAAAAAAAGAAAGAAAAAGAAAAAAAAAAGAAAAAAGGCAAAAAACATCAATTTAATATTCCTGTAGAAAGCAGGAATCTTCAACTATTTCTAGTAGTATCAGAGTCAGTCTATTCTACATGAGCTAAGTGGAAGCCATTAGACACACCAAGAGCTTTAGAGCTAGCTGCTTTTATTAGAAAGAAGACTACATTCTGAATCTGCCTTTTGCTGACATCCCTTGTTAGCAAAGGCAGAGTGAAGTGTCGTTTAAAACTCTTCTATTTCCAGGGAGTTTAAACTCTCATACAGCTTTTAACTGCCCATTTTTCCACTGCAAGTACTTTCTTTGTTGCTCCTTTTCTTCTGGTAACATGCAATACCTATTGGTCATTCAATACTTTAGTGCTGTTTTGCACCATGGCTGCTCCTTACTGCCTGTGTCCAAACCAGCCTGGTAAGCCTAGCCTAAGGTGTGACTTCTTCCCACCTGCATGTCAGAGCATAACAAGAGTCATCTTTGGTCTGGCCAAGCCCTTTAAGCCCTGTGTTCTTATCTCAGAGAGAACAAAAGTAAGTGCCTGACAACAGTGTAAGAACAGAGTTAGCTGGTTTAGAGTTTTACCTGAAGTATCCCCCTGGCCTCCAAACTTTTTTGCAGCTCAAATAATTCCTGAACCAGACACGGATTCTGTGTGTTTAGAAATCCCCCAAGGATTTGTTTTCCATGACCTTTACCAGCTTTCTCTGGGATCCGTGCAAACCTGAATAATTGCAACACCTTCTGGCAAGTACATCTTTCAACTGTACTACTTATAATAATATACACTTGTATGTTATATTAATCTCTTTTTACAAAGTCATTGTGAAAAAGATTCTTATTTGCTCCTGTTTGAATAAAACTATGACACTGAACTACAACTGAACTATACACTGTAGAATGCTGCACTCACCTATATGCTAGCTGCTTTTGACCCCTTTTTTCCTGATCTCCTGTAAAGCAAGTAACCAGTCCCACTCCCTACTACCCTGAATCCTAAATCTGCTTACACCCGTGTCTGTTCATGTCTCTTTCAAATAGAAGAGTCCTCTTTTATGCAGCCATTTCTTACCTGGATGTTGGTCCTTGATAATCCTTGTTGCCCTTTCTCAGACTATATTCAACTATGTACTTTCTGAGATGGACAGGACCAGAATAGCACATTTACTGAAACATGACCAGTGGCTATCCTGGTGGGTTACTTCTCAAATTTATGCCATTTCCACTTGGCAAATGAGGCTTCCAAGGCACCCAGATCAGACTCTGTCAGAGCTGGTCAGCTCATATATGCACAGTCCCAAACACCACAAAAATATGCACTCAGTGTCAGATTTAGATTAACAACACATGTCTGCTGACTAAAACCTGCAGAAGAAACCTCAGGAAGAATTAAGATAATCAAACCAATCATTTTAAATTTGGGGTGATAAAAGCGTTGCCCTCCACCTTGCAATTGAAGTATTCTTCAGCTTGTTGGGAGCTCTGACATGCAGAGTTGTAGTAAATAGAGAAGCCATCAAGCCTGGACAGAAAAAGGAAAAGTCCTGAGAAACAGCACTAGCAGCAGAAGAAGAGGAGGTGTTACAACCCCCTTCCATAATATGTACCCACTCTGAGTTCAGATTTGAATAGGACTCCTCATACTGTATTAATGTGCTTATGTCACCCAAAACCACAGTGCCTTTGCAGTGCCAGTGCAAATCTTTCATTGATTCCCCTTCCTTTCCTTCTGCCTCTGTATTTCGTGTTCTCACTAGTTTTCTTCTTGCACTTCAGGGATTTTATCTTTTTCTTTGAAAAATATTCATGCCTACACGAGTTAATTGCTTTTTTTTTTATGAGGACATTTTCCCGAAAAGTGAGACTGGTGGCAGTAGAGTCCATGGTGGACTCAATAATCTTTCAACAGTACTACTTATAGTAATATACACTTGTATGTTATATTAATCTCTTTTTAGAAAGTCATTGTGAAAAAGATTCTTGTTTCCTCCTGTTTGAATAAAACTATGACACTGTCAGCCATTCAAAGATAAATAGTCAATATTTGTTGTAATGTTCGGCAGCAGCACAAAACTATAGCTACAGCTATGAAATTACATGAAAAGCCATCCAAAGATATTGTCAATCAGAGATTTAAGGAATAGAAAATTACTGTAATTAATTGCTCTTGTGTTTGAACATATCATTTTTTCTTTAGCAAGATGTCATGTTCTTCTTATATTCATGGCTAGTTATATTGATGGTTATTTGATACTAAAATAGAGTTAACATTGTTTTTATTTAGCATTTAAAAAAAAAATCACTATACCATTTCACCGTTTACAAATAATTCATAAATGAGCGTCATGCTTGCGGAGTCATGAGACTACAAGCATGCCACAGGAATCTACGCTTTTGTAAGTGCCTTGCACTGATGTATTATCTTCTTCATCTGCAGGTTGCCCTAGGATTCCCTTTGACAAAATCTATTAATTGTGATATATCCTTTGAAATTAAATTTCCTCTCTCCCTAAGCTCTTTTCTGCTGTGGTCTGACCTTGTATGTCTGAAGTGCATTCTATAGCACCTTTCACAGAGATTTCAAAATACTTTATAAATACTAAATCATAAGCTAATTCCAAACACTTGAAGAAACTGAAAAGTATTTAAGAACAATCCTGTCTCCCAGACTCTGGTACATAAATCAGAAAACCAAATATGATGTAGCAGACCACACGAGAGAAGAGCTTCAAACAGGAACTAAAGGATTCTGCCTCTGAACATAGCTGCAGGAAGAATGTAAATCAACATTACATTAAAACTGCTGTTTTCCCTGATGTGGGATCCTTATGAGACCTTGGGGGATTAAGCATCTTGACTTGGAGCCTTTATTCCAGAAGTCAGTGCTCGTTAGAGTTATATCAGGTGACAGGCTCAGTGTTGAACAAAGACAGTGGTAACTGCACAGCAGCCAACACAATCACTAGTACTATTTTGGGTTTCCTTGGAGTTTACCAGTCAAGCACTCAACCTGCCTACCAGAGCATGTAAAATCTAGAGAGATCAGAGCAAGAAATGATACTGCTGGAGGCTATAAAGAGAGGGTTGGTTTTTTGTCATGTCTTTGAAAGGTTTCTAAAAAACAGGTTTGTCACAAACATTGTCCTGCAGTTTGTGGTTATTGAATAGGAAAACTGAAAATACAGCCAAGATTGCAGCTTTCTATCATCAAATTCTCGATTTCTTTTTAAATGAAAAATAACACACAAAGAGGTTCAAAATCTGTACCATTTTGGAAATTCCTCACAACCTTTTGTTTGAATTTAAGGAGAAATTGCTTTATATATAGAAGGCTACTAACTGCCCACTGGCAGAGACACAATGAAATATTAAGCAGTTTAGGTCATGGACCCTTTCTAGCACCAGGACACATGCAGGATCTTTCTTTTCTGCCATTAATTAGTGCCATTAATATCCTCCTTCCTTGTTGCAACTGTGGTAGCAGGCTATGTGACTAAGACATACCCTCCCCCACCTGACCTTGACCCTTTTCTTGTGGATCTGTCCTGTAATAGAAGAAAAACAAATTGACACATAAAGAGAACTTAATGGGTCAAGCTTCCTTAAGGCCTGTGCAAGGAAGGAAAGAACAGCCTTTTAAAAATTGTAAAAATATTCACTGTGCTCATTTTATATATTCTGCATTCTAGCTGATCACTGTCCCATGGGAGATAAAAAAACTAAACACTACATGAAACTGGCTCTGCAGTTTACTCTTTTCTGGGCATTTTCAGACTTGCTCCAGAGTACATTTTGGTCAGTTCTTCAAATAACTTGAAGAAACACTGTATTGACTTTGATACAAAAAAATAGTAGAATAAGGGCACCAAAATTCCTTTTCCTCTGTCTAAAACACTGCTTTTTTATTGGTCTTACCTCATTTGAAAGAAGTAATGGACAGCTATCAAAATGCTTGTGTTATTAAAACAGAATATCCACAGAATAGCACCCTGGGAATATTATGGTACATTAAAATATCATATGAAACAACTCCCATTCACATGCAGATCCTCTTACACTTCCTACATGTGACTGAGGATAAGGTTCGACACAGTTTGTCTCCTCTCATTCCTTGTTGAAATCATCACACACTACCACTGTCTCTTAAGGCAAAGAAATAGTTTTGATATGTTACAGTAAGCATGCAAAAATTGGTGTGGTTGCCCAAAAGATTTAATTTCTTTAATGTTCCAACTGGCTGAGTAATTTCAACAAAATGAATTTTCTCATGAAACTTCTTACATTTCTTAACGAAGCCTAACTGGAAAGTAGTATGAAGTCTTCATTGTTTGTTTTATTTTATTTATATCCACCTTTTTATAAAAGGAGTTCTAAGGTTCTCGAACAAAATGAGGTAAAGAAGATGCAGAGTAATCGTACATTGCAGGGAGATAGACAGAAGGAACAGTAGTGATGCTTTAACCTAGAGAAACAGCTCAGAAATGGCAGAAATTAGCATTTACTATTTGGATGAAATACTAAGGAAATTATTTGGAAAACTTATTACCCATTTTTTAAAACAAGTGACACACTATATTCATGAGATAGAACATAAACAAATTAAAATATCACGCGTGGTTATCTGTGTCATACCTTAACTGTGCGTCATGGCTTTTAGTTTTTTCTAACTTTTTCATAAAGCAGAGGAGGCTCGTCCCTCTGTACTTCCATGACTGCATTCACACTTAGACAGTTTGTGGATATTTTATATGTAGGCCACCTGCACATTCTGCTTCCTCCTGAGACTGATAGGTGAACAGCAGGGACTCTGTTTCTCCAAGTACATGGGGGGAGGTAGAGTTGTTCACTGAAGTTTAAATCTCTACTTGCATTACCAGATTGCTACATCTCTAGCACTTTGGGATTTCTCAGCTTTACCGGCAGTAATTTATAGCAGCTCAGTGTATAATCTCTTTCTTTCCTAGATCCTATTTTAAAGTGTTCTTTTGCTTCTTTTCCTCTATACTTCTTGCCCATAGTAGCATCAAAGTATTTGAAGATGATGAAGTGAAATGTTTGATCTTTTTGTAGTGCTTCCGCCTGGATACAGTATATTATCTTGTGTGTCACTAGATAATACCTGGAAAAAAAAAAAAAAAGACTGAAAATATTAAAATAATCATATATGAAAGGATTTCATTTTGCCTCATCATTTCTGAACAAACTTAAACAGCTGCTGACAGCTCAAGAAAACTTTGAAAATGTTCTTTTTAGAAACTACTGTAATATATAATATTCTCTTTATATTTCATTTCTGCTATCTTTCTGAAGACATTTTCATGAGAATGGGATCTTTCTTTCCAGTAGTTCTCTGACTTCAACTATCCATGCTGTACAGATTTGGTTCAGGCTGCTTGGACAAGATTTCTGGTAGAGGCTGCTGTCTTTTCAACACTTGCAAAGCTTCAGAATAGTCAAAGAGGTAGAGGGGGAGGAAGTTTATGTCTCATTCCTGCAAGTTAGTGAAGTGCAGAGCCCATTGCTGTTCCCAAAAGTAGAATTACACTTATGAACTAGACCTGGCTCTCTGGACTCTTCACGGTTTGATGGAGGCAAGCACTCCTTAGTACTTGAGGGGCTCGCTTCTGTAAAGTGCACTCTCTGAGCCCCCAGGCTAGTGCAACAAAGCATTCACTTTCCTAGTTAACTCCCAGCATGCTGATTAGCTCTTGTAGATCTGGGCCAAACGCACTTTGTCTCACACAAGACTGAGCACTGACTGTAATAATAAAACAAAATGCTCTTCACACTGTCAAGTGTTGAAATATCTGATATGTATGGAAAGTTTTACTCTAATTTCCTTTGTTTATGCCTCTCTATACTTTCTGAATGATAACCAGAAGGACTGGGAAACCTTAAGAAAGGCTGCTCCCTTGTGGTTTTTCCAGCTAGGCAAGAATGAGGACTTTTCATAAAATCTGGTATTATGCAAGTTTTTAGTTCAAGTTGTTAATCCCAGAAAAAGCATTGATGGTTAATGCATTAGAGAAATCAGTAGTACTCACAACGCTCCCAAGGTGTTCAAATACTTTAGCAGTTCTCCCAGGATTAAAACATTGAGCAAGCAGTTAAGTCAATTATCTGAACTGTACAGCATCTTCCCAAGCAAAATTGAACCTCAGAACCTTATTACCTTTGTCATGTCCAGGGACAATCTTCACTGTGATTCAGTGGATGATTGCTGGAAAGCAACTCCCAGGCTCTAGGACCATAGCATGGGTAAATTTATACAAGTGCCATATTGCTGAGAGAGCGCTCTCCTAGGACTCACCAGGGCTCTTGAGCACAATCTCAAGCATTGAACTTTGTGTGGCTGGGCAGAGAGTCAGGCTGAGAATCACAGCAAAAATGAGAGCAAAAGCATCCATGGAAATAATTCCAAAGACTGAGAGTTCAAACCCCCACTCCGAAAACAAGGAATAACAAAAATAGGAAAGCAACTGAATGCTTTAAAATCACCAACAATTTTGATTAATATCCTAGGTCTACACAAATTAATTTAGCAAACTAGGCTTTCCACATGTAAACCCAAATCAATGGTATTTATCCAGTCAGATCTACAAACTAAGTTGTGTGGACTGTGTGAATGTGTGTAAAAACTAATGGGCATACCTGAATTAAATAAACAGTTGGAAACTGCAGGCTCAGGGACTTTGTAATACCATATGGAGTCTTTCAGATGTAAATTACCAGCTGAAATTCAGCCTGGGTCAGTGGTAACCCAAATTGTTGCGTTCTAATAATTGTTCAGTGGCCTATATGAAATTAGGTGATTGACATGTCTACAAATTACAAACACAATTGCTGCTAATAGAGTCTCTCAGGGAGACTGGAAATTGCATGAGCATGGAGAATGAACTGCCAATTCATCCTCAAGGTGAACTCTTCGTGTCAAGAAGAGGCACCTGAGGGAGCCATGTAGTGCTACTTTTCATGCTCAGACTGTTCTGATTAATTATTATCATTTATTATTTGTACAGCCCTCTATTGCAGTATCACCTTTAGGCTGAAATCTTAGATCATCCACTTTACCAGGAATGACAAACACACAGTCCCAGCATCACAGCATTTGCACTTAAAAGTCCATCTATAAACTGGTCTGGAAAGCTAGTCAGATCCCTCAGTATGAAGAAAGGTTAGATGAGCAGAAGATATGGGGAACGAGTTGAAGGACTGCCTGAACTTTAAAACAAGGTCATGCCAAGGAATTAATTTTCAACTGTGGCAGTCTGTGGCTTCTTTTCCAGAGCTCTAGTATGCATGGAAGTGAAGTGTAAGATGCTCTACAATATATTTGTTACTTTTACAGGTTACTTTCCAGCACGGCAAAGACAATTTTAATTTCAGACTTTTAATCTCATGTTAGTCTGGCAGGAAAAGAAACAGGGAGAGAGGTTTTCAGTGTTTATGATCACATGTGTATGTTTAGAAACCTTTTGCACATGAACAGACAGATTTAAAAACCGTATGTTTCATTTGGATTGCATCAGGAATTTCATCAACATAGTAAATGCTGATGGATTTTCACAGAGGTTAAAAACATGGCATCAAATCTTTTTTTCTTTAGTCTTCTTCATGTTTAAAACAAGCTTCAGACCACTGCTAATGAATTACCTTCTTTCCATACCTCTGTTTCACAAATTCTTGGGGAAAAAAAAAATAGCAACCCATATCAGCATCACACTAATGTTATCATGTCCCTTGCAAACCTGATAAAATATTCACAAAGATAATTTCATCTAGTGGGTGATGCTGGGCCAGAAACAGCTGTCATGGGACAGATGCTACCTCCCTTATTGCACAACAGATTGTGTTCATTGCTTCACACCATCCCACAGCTTTAACTCCCTTAGCTCTTCTGCCAGATCCACCCCAGGGACCACAGTCATTACTGGTATGAAACAAAGCAAGAAAAGAGAAAGAGAGACTGGGATTCATTTGTGTGCTCTTCAGAACTATCACCATGGTGAGACACTGTTGAAACACAAACTCAGACTTGACAGAGCACTGGCTGGACATTTCTGCAATATTATACCTACCAGCACATTAAAAATACCTTACACATCTGTAAGAGATGGAAACTCTTAGGCAAGTGGAAGATGAGTGCCCACACTGGAGCCAGCAGCGTATGAAAACCACTCTTCCCAAGAACTGCCTACATTAACAAAAAGGGAGTCAGGACTTGAGCTTTGCCTCTTGCTGGAAATACGTATTGCTTAAGCAATAGTGATATATTGCTGGTCAAAGGAAGCGTGATGCCTGCCGATGCACTCATGTCACATTCTGCTTCACACTAAAACACAGAGTCCAAAGCAATTCCTCTCCATCAATCCGTGGCAGTGTTGTTACAAACACCTAAAAGCCTGTAACTCCTTCAAATGCATGTGACTTCTTTATTGAACACTTGCCTAATTTAATAATATAATGATTTGTACCAAATATTCCTTCTTTCTTTTGGTCATGCATTTTTCTGACCATTCAGCTTTCATTCTTTCATGCATCTTGGAAAAGAGACTCAGAAACTCTGCAGCGTGGCTTTGCTGTTCTGTTAGTTTATTGTCACAATTTCTGCTGGCCTCGCTGTCTTGTCTTTTCTGACAAATTGACTAGCCTTCTATGCAGAATTATATAAATTAGAATTCCATTTGTCAAGGCCCCCTGTGAGCAAATATGTTCTATTTATGTGAAATATAATCATAGTTTGGCTTAAAAAATTAAACAAACATCGTATACACTCT
The DNA here is from genome assembly GCF_963082525.1 of Nesoenas mayeri. NCBI lineage: Eukaryota > Metazoa > Chordata > Aves > Columbiformes > Columbidae > Nesoenas > Nesoenas mayeri. The sequence continues at coordinate 57,438,365 of NC_137543.1, read as the reverse complement.
GCTAAAATGATCCTATCATTTATGATTCTGCAACAGAATTGCTAGGAAGAAAATCATAATTAGTGACAAAACTATATGTTCCTCTGGAGGTATGCTAATCATCCAAAATTTCTGCTGGAAGTACCACAAGACAAAATGTAAGTGCTGGCTTTCACACCAAAAAAATGTCTTCTTGCATTTATCAACAACAAAGCCAGAAAATATTCAATATTTTGGCTAAAATAAGAGGGAATAAAAAGGGAGAGACACCAAGGCTGGGACCACCACTAAAAGTTAAATGTGTTCCATATTCACCATTTCCATAGAATAATATTTAAGGGAAGAGGAAATATTTTCCTCCTTTTAAAAATGTTCACCAACACTGCATTTTTCAATACATACGATCTGTCTTACAACATATAAATATTCTTTATCACATTATTCCAAGTACCTTTGCACATCTTGTAATAAAAAACTCATGAAAAGTATCTATTTTATAGATTTTCTGGGATATATATGTCTCCACTCAGAAAGTCACGTAAGTGTGTGTGTCTAGGACCTCTTCACCTTGCCTAAAATTAGACATACAGTTATGGTGGTCAACCAAGTCTTGACTTTCACCCAAGTGTTCACTTTCTGTGTAGTACTTTTAACATGTTTTCGCTTTATATCAGAGATGTCCCCAGGAAACTGACATGTTTTCAAGAAAAACAGGCAGCACAAATACGAAGATCTGACTCAATACACCAACTTCCCATTTCCCTTAACGTCTTAAAAATATTTCTAAACAGAAATTTTGTAAAAGAAGGCCTGTTATATTCTGTGTAGCTTCCTGTACTCAGGCTTTGAATGCACTGAACTGTACTTTGAGAGGAGCACTCTTCTTTGGCTATACTGAAAACCTTTTTGCCCTCAATAGAATAAAGTCAATAATGAAAGTCTTCACAATGGCACGGAAGCAAAACAAAACAAAAAAAAACCTCACTAACTTATTTTCCCTTTCATTTACTTTTCTTTTAGATGCCTATGACCAAAAGCAATGCTTATTAGGTTCCCCTCTGACAAGAGAAAAATATAACATAAAATTGGAAATTTCAGGTTTGATTTTATTATATTCTTATTGTTTAGGGCTTCTGCCACATAAGAAGCTGAGATTTTCTATTTATTCAATAAAAGAAATGCATTTGCTTTACAACGTGTTCTTGTATTTTACATTTGCTGGCTCATAAGCCACCTCGAATTCTTGAAGATGAAAACATAAATTGAAGTACTGAATGAGGTCATTCCTCTGGTAGCCTTGCCAAATCCAAATCATGTAGATAAATTATTATAGTAAGAAGTAGGAACTTTTCTTTAAAGGAAATGTTCTGTCATTCTTTTTTTTAGTAATGTTTGATTAGTTTTGTTTTACTGCAATAAGAGAAATATGTAGAATGGCTTTGGAGGGGAAAAAAGACTTCAGAAAAACTGAGTCTGAAGTTAAAAAAAAAAATCAAATATAATATGCTTTGGGTTTTTTTTTATTTTAAGCTCTATTCTTCACTCTCCTGCTATTTCATGAAAGTACATTTTAAAGGTGAATCCAGCAAAATTATGTGTGCAGGTTTTTCACTGTTACAACTGATTATTCTGTATCTATTTGCAGAAATGTTCCAATTGAACACTATTCTCCATAAAAGTGCTACCAGACTAGCCCTAGTCTGATGTTAGGAAAAATGTGCAAACTTTCTTTTACAGATGGCCAAGGTATGAGACATCTCTAGAGACGCTTTCAATTGCAGCAGGGACTATCTCAGTCAAATTTGACAATTTAAAAAGCATGTAAGCCATTTCATCTATAGATGCCCCTGCCAAAACAGAGAAAAAATCTCACTAGGATGATCGGGTGGCAACAGCAGTAACCTCCGGCATGGGTGGTAGAACCAGTTCCCTGGTTGGGCTTTAGGATCATGATTAAGTCACAAAGTCGCTGATACTCACAGGGTTGTAGGTGCTTGACTGCAACTTACATAATTCTATCGGAGTTAAGTGTCTTACATACCTTTGAGGAGCTAGGTCTTTCTTTTTCACATCTCAAGGAGTGTCTACATTAAGTTAGAATTAAGACCACTCCAATTAAATTCAGGGAAAAAAAGCATAAAAGAAACCTGGACCCTGCCTCGACACCAGATAACCTTCTGATGGGTAACAGAATAAATTTCTGGTTCTACAACTCAAAGTACCTGCATTGGGACCAACCAAGCAGCTCTTTGTGGTGTTTCTTGTGGTGGTACAATGAAATCAGTGTTAACTTAGGAGTCTTTCAACATGGTCCGTGTGTATTGTGTGTGTACTCTTTCCCACCTGTCATATACATCCAGAATATTTATCTGTTTCACAAGGACTTTGTGAGGATACTAACAATACTGAAACACTAGAGTGTTATGATTTTCAGACTAAACCAGCAACTTCTATCAATTTAAAATTGTTATAAAGTGAAAGTTTTGGACAAGCCCTGCAAAATGAAGTTGTGAAGCTGAACTGCGAGAACAGTGGTTGGGAAAAGAGCTCCAGGATAAGATTACTAAAAGGAAAAAAAAAAAATAAAGAAAATTGTTATAGTTCACGATAATTTAGTTAGATTTCTTCCCTTTGCAAGCTGCTTTCTATTCTACAGGTTCAGCAGGAACATGCAAAAAATGGGGCTTTCCTTAAACCCACGTGGAAGAATGAAAAAAGTCAGTGCAATAATCACCCGTAAGTCTCATTAGGGCTTTTTCTTTCTTGCATAAAGTTCTTCAGCCATAAAATTCAAAAGCTAAAGTTTGATTAGGACTGGTTCCAAAAGTATTTGTCACTTCTATTACTAAGGCTTTTTCCTCCCTTTTTTTTTTTTAATGAATGTGCAGAGGCATTGGTTTTAAAGACAGATATTCTAAATTAATTCAGCAGTGCCAGATACCATTCAATTGAGAGTGTTTAAGGAAGCATACTGCAGGGCCAAACTCGGTCTTGACATGCTGCGTGGAACAAAGATAATGTAATAATATGCAGGGCCTTTCATGCAAGGATCACAAAGCATTGATAGAAGTGAGTAAGTGGGTAATAAGATTTCTGGTTTACAGCAGAGAAAACTGTGCCTATGTATTTAACTTTTTTTTATTCACATGGAACCTGAGTTTCTTGTAGCAGTTGCCAGAGTCGCCTACCTACTAATCTGAAGGAGACTGGAGCATTGCCTGGAGCTAGAAAGTCCATCCTGATAAAAAATAACAGTATTCTGGCTTTGTTTGAGAAAAGCACATGAAAGTCTTTAGCCTCTGGGCCAGAGCAAATTCAAGGATACCCCAGGTTTAAGTTGGGGTTTATGTCAGCTGTGTGGCAAGTGGTCTGGGAGCCACTGATCAGCAAAACTGAACAGACCATGAAAGATCCCTGACACTTGGACATGACCCCACTGACAGACTGGGGAGTCCCAGGGCACAAGCTAACTCCTAGCCCACAGCTATAGAGTTGTACTTTAGTGTCTCCGCAGTACATCACACAGCACTCCCTGCTTCTAATTTCTTGAAAGATCACTGAATCAAAATGTCAAAACCATCTTGAGTTCAGCTAAAAGGTACTCTCCAACAAAACTTTATTTTATTTTTTCCTGGGTAAATTTCCAAGGAGTTTTATATTTTTGTGCTCCTTTTGACAAATGTTGAGCAAAAAAGCTTCACGCACACACACGCACGCACGCACGCATGTTCAAAAATTAATGTGCAGGAAGGACAAGGAAAAGTCTCAATAGAAACCTAAAAAATAGGTACACTGGTTATGCCTGCTGACTTCTCCCAGAGATTTGCTGATCCTTTCAGTATTTATCGAAGAATCAGCCAAGTACTTTAAAAAGTGTTTGATTAGCAAAGGTCCTTAGTGTGGAGACAAACACTGCTCTATCTGTTAAAATAATGAGATTTGGTGAGAAAAAGTAGATTATTGTGCCCCAGCAGAGGGCTATAACAATTATCTTGTGAAGTGACAAGATTATTGCAGGAAAGGATTGTCTGAAGTTTATGGAAGATACATGAAAGAGAGGCTTATGTACTAAAGACACTTTCCAAGGGAGAAAATGATCATGGAAAAAAATACCTTGACTTTCCAAGTGCAGTTTATGCCTTGCAAAGTCTGTAAAGCACTGAAAACAAGATAAACTTTAAAATTCCTGGGATTAAACTAAATACTTATCAATCCTATATATAATTAGGTAAAACTCCTGACATAACTATATTGTTAATATTTACTGTTTACTGCTAACATCCTAGGCTGGGATTTTCTAGGCACTCTAAAGGAATAACACACAACACCATCTTGAAAATCCTAGTATCAGGTGACTGTACTAATATTACCTATTTATGCTACCAGAAAACAAGCAATATTGTGAATTGTTCCATTCTGATGCAATACAAACTAGTTCCACAATCTTGTGGCCAGTTAAAGAAAAAATATATAAAAAAACCCAACCACTACAGTGTAATAGCCTCACTTAAACAACTGTGTTCGTGAGCAGCAGTCTCACTGTCATGAAGAGTGCCTGGGATCTTTGAAAGATGACACAGGTTTAAGTGACTTGGATTTCCACCTCTGCTGCCCAGGATGCAAAGAGACAACATGTCCCAGTTGAACTGAACAACTGAGAAAAATGAAGTCACTCTGTAACCCCTGTGATAAGAGAGGGAAAGAAAGACTGGGCTTTGAATCCTCTTTCACTGTTTCCTTATAATATAGGAAAACCTTGCTGATATACACATTCAACTGGGTTTTCTGGTTTCATTGCATTTATATGACCAGACAAGAAAATGCCAATAATATTTCTTCCCTGAAAAAGCTGTGCTTCAGACTTGCTCCTGTCTATCAAGACTTTGTCTTTACTTGATTAAAAGGAACCAGTACTGACAGTTCACTTCGGCTCCTTTTTACACAGAGATGTACTGTCACCTTTAGTTTTCTCGCTCTTCTGTAAAGAGGCAAACTAATTCTCCATTTAACAACAATAATTTCTTCTGTAAAAGGAAGGTAATGAGTTACTGTGTCTACCCATTTGCAGCCTCTGACTATTTGGTGAGATTATCTCAGGTTTAATATACACCCCAGCACAGACTAAAACCTTTCTAATGTAGATACAGGGAGGTGGGAATGGAGACATGGGGGATGGGACTTTTTTTTGTTCATATACCTTATACTAACTCCTTGAGCGTTTATTTAATGTCATAGCAGTGCATGCTATGATACAACCATGTTGTCACAAAAGTGATTTGTAAAACACGTAAACAGAAGTCTCTGCTGTGAGCCTTACCTCAGTAACCTACATTCCTTTTTTTAACCAGCCTGCAATAACGTGTCCACTCAGACAACTTCATTTGCTAATTCATCATGGAGTTTAGGAAAAGAGACCACTTTACAGTCCTCAAAACTCCCACTGTAAGGAGTTCGGCTTCTTGCTGTTCCTTCAACAGAGAGAATTTCAAAAGAAATACGAAACTGCTGGCAGCAGTTTCCTATCTCATCCTGTCAAAGTGATGAAAAAGCAACTAGATTGTCCAGTTAATAAATGACATACAGCACTAAGTGATACTTGAAATTATACATTGAATCCCCTTTCTGTAACTTGTATGTCACAAAATTCATCAGTCTGTAAATTACCTTTTTTTTTTTTTTTTAATTTTCTCTCGAGGAAAAAAACTCATTTAGAAATCCCTTTGAAGTACACCTTGAGCTCTTCTAAATGTGCTTGTTTAGCAAAAGTAATCCCTGTGGGAAAGTATAGCTTCTACATTTCTGAATTTTTTAGTGTGACACAGCTTCAAAAATAAACACCCAACACATGCTGGTAGCAATCAGGTTTCTGTCACACACATGGCCACCCATACAGCTCCTTTATTAATGCATATAACTATCCATATAGTCACAATATTTTAAAGAGGCATTTCAATTAGAAATAAGTAATACCACACTAATAGTAATCTTTCCTTAGAGGAAGGGCATTTTCGTTAAGAAAACCTTTGCAAAAGGGAAAATTCTCTATGACATTTCTCAGAAGCTAATGCATTGGCTACGTGACCTGTTTGCCAGGTTTTAGCATTTGTAAAAGATATCTCCTACTCAAATTCTTACAGCCTTTTGAAATGTTACAAACCCCATAGATTTAGATGAAAAACTGTCATGAAATGGTCCAGCAGGCTCGTAATCCCAGTGAGCAATAAAGGGGTCTCTTGTATGGGATGCCATAGCCTATTGCAAGTGCTGGAATTGCTACAGCCTGGTTATCTAGATAAGGTAGTCTTCTTTCTGGGGTTTTATGAGTCTGAGCAAGCAAAAAAGCTTCGGCTGAAGTCAGAGGTCCATCAAAAGTATGGTCCTGGTACTGTGGCCTCAAAAGAGTCATGTGTAATCAGTAGCAACAGAGTAAATACAGCAAGTTTCTCAGCACCACTTTTAATGGCATACACATTCAAGTGGCTGTCAACAGCTGTAACCTGTGTCTGTAAACATTGAAGGGCTGATATTAGGCAGTAGTGCCTGCAACAAACATCTGCATCTGTCTTCAGGGAAATCTAATCTCATTGAGATTAGCACTGCTTTTCACCCTTTCTCTCTGTCCTATGTTCACTGAACTCATGTCAAGTTTTAGATTCTTAAAAAATTATATGGAATTTATATACAACTTTGATCAAGCATCTTTGTATTATTTATTGTGCAATCTCTTTAAAACAGAAAGTTGTCTACTATTTCCCACTTTGTTCAACTATTTTCCTTCCTAAATTCAGCTTCTGAGTGCTTGAGTTTCTAGTCTCTCCAGTGCCTGCCACAGATCAGGAGAGAGCACATGCACAAATTAATCTTGATCATAATACAGGCAACTTGATTCAGCTGCATTGTATGATGGACCCAATAGATCGTGCTATGTATCATGTAAACTACCTGTCTGTAAAGAGGAAAAATCAAGATTTTTATTAGGTGAATGTGCAATAGATAATACATAGATGGTTCAGAACTATTGCAATGAAGCGAGCTAGTCATGTATAGCATTCGAATACTGAGCCGATTTAAGGAATTGCATTTTTTTCCATTTTCACAGACTTTTTTCTTACCTGAAAAGTGATTGCATAGATGAACATGATGAGTGTCTGCTGATGATTTACCACCAATCAAACATGTTTCAGTTAGTACACTTGACTCTAGAAACATCAAATGAATGGAGATATTTAGGAAAGTGCAAGCACAGGCACTGTGCATTCACCACTCCTCAAAAAAACAAAAAAAGATTCAGCAAATATGAACTTAAAACACGCAGAGCTCAAAAGCGCATTTCATCTAGTTTTGCAGTACCTTCACAGGTTTTTAGATGTACTCCTCTGCCTCTGTGAAAAGTTCGTTCTCTAATTTGTTTTCTGCCTGCTTCCCCTTCATTCAGTTCCTGTTGTTCGACCTTGCATGCTGTCTCCTGGCAGTCACTAGCTGTTCAGCTTTTGCTAATCTCTTGTCAGCTTCTCAGTCAGACAGCACTGCTCAGCTTTGTTTCTCTGCAGCAGGAGGATGATTTTAGGCCTTCAAATAAACTCTTTGTTACCTTTAAAGTGGCTACCGTTTCTGGCATCTAAAGGAGGGGAATTTCCTTCCCACTGTAATGCAGTTATAGCATTGCAGACAAAAAGAGTATGAATAACATTTATCTTTCCAGCCTGAAAATGAAGTAATGTAACACGGAATTAGCTATTAATGTGACTCGTGTTGCTTCCTCTTTCTACTTGATGCTGAGAAAGGTGTTCCTGAAATATGGCTATAATAATATAATATGGCTATAATGGAGAAACATATTGAACTTTATAAGCCAAATGCTGAACACAGAAGTTGCCTTTCATGTGCAACAACAACAATTGGCATGGTTACATCAGCTACTCTCTCAACCGCCCTTTTTTAAAGAAAGGCAAAAAGTCTTTGCACTAAACAAGACAAATGGAGTATAAACAAACTTTAGCTTCTAGTTGCTGCTTATTTAGTAACCTCATACAAGAACCATGAGGGCTGATGAGTCTTGCTTTCTTATAACATTTTTTTTTCTATCAGATTCAGTCTGCACATCCATTGCAGACTAAAAAAAGAAAACTTAATCTTTTTATTTTTCTCTTTGTGTAGCTACAGTAGGTACTCCAAAAACTGAAAATGTAATTTTAGGAAATGATGGAACACTGTGGCAAATTTTGTTTTCATTTAATTCTACCTTTGGAGCAGATGGAAGCACTTTATCTCTTTTTGTTACTTGCTTCACTTTCTCATTAGCTACACTTTACCAAATCACACTCTCACTGACATTTTTGGATACTTCTAGACACAGGTTGAAGTTCATTTACAGTAAAACTAGTTCAGATAGTAATTTTTTAAGCAGGCAGGAGTTTAATTCAGTAGATTTTACCATGTTCCTGCAGGGTGAGATTCCTGAGAAACTACTAAATATGTAAAATTAGTAATCTTAACAGATACAGGACTGGAGCGAGCAGCAGCTGGATTAGACAATAAATGGGTTTTAATGTTAAAGAAGTGATAAATACATAACCATATGATCTTACCAGTTTTCAAATACAAACTCTGTTGTCCTTGTCCTGCAGAATTTTGTACTCCTCTCAGAAGAAAACAAGGTGCATACATGTGGTACTGACTTTTACATTCAAAATGTTAAAATCCAAGAATCATTTTGGTTGGAAAAGACCTTCAAGATCATTGAGTCCAACCATTAATGTAGTACTGCCAAGCCAACCTCTAAACCATGCCATCATTCCGTGCAACTGGAAGGATAGAGGACAACACTACCTGTGTTCCTGATCCCTCAACCTTGATTGCCCTCAGACTTCTTGTTGGAACTTCATTGCTGTCTAACTGAAAAATCAGTAATGATTAATAGTCCGAGGGCCTTACCAGGACAGGAAGCTTCCTCTTCACATCTTTAACCCAGGCCCCAGGGAGGCAACAGACATCTCTAAGAAGGGGGTCTGGTTTAGATATTGGGCCTTCTGTTCCCTACAGAAGGGAGTGTCTCTTGTTCTGTGCAAAAAGGAGTCACAATTTATATGCAGAACCAAGAATGTATTGTTAGTCTAATTAAAGTCTTAACTGCCTAATCAAACACAATAAGCAATTATTATTGTAGATGAAATTAACCTAAAAGTAATGATCCGGATTACCTAATTATTACTGTAAAAATTCCTTAATCCTACTGCAGCAGGTATTACACATATACACAACTTTTCTGTGGTGTTTTGTTCACCTTCTAGTGTCCTGCTGGCTTCCTTAAGAAGAACAGAGGAGAGAGGTACAATGATTCCTCCAGAAGCTGACCTCTGACAGGAGGATTATGAAAATTTTGTGTCCACTTGGCATTATTTTTTTTACATTATCTAACAGAATGTGCTTTCTATCACTTTCTTCCTTGGTTCTGAATTCCACATTGTACTTGTTTTTCTGTTCTCTTTGCTAACACTAGAACTGATTTATCTGTCTTTCAGGGTTGCATCACTTTAGTAAGCAGTGACTGACCATGAAGATTTATGGGGTTTTACAGTTTGAAGCCTCTGTATCATCCTTTGTGTCTACTTTCTTACTGTACATTTTTATTCTAGGGTCATAAAGAGTTCAGTCTACATAGAGTTGCTAGGTATTATTACTGTCTGTTAATTAACATTGTACACTGCAGTGTGCTAAGACAAATTCAGGCAGTAGTCACCTGACTGGTAGACAATTGCTAGGATACCTGAAAGAAACTAAAAACCTGCTCAGGTCAAAGCAAGCCCAGACAAGTCCTGAAGTACTGCACTATTAGGTCAGTACAAAGCCTGTGTCCTTTTGCAAGAAATGTCAAAATTGTATTTGTTGGGCTACAGCACTGAGCTAATGATAAGTTGGCAGATGATCTAGCTTTTCTTCAGACCTGCAGACCAGAGAACTCAAAAGCCTTCCTGGGTCTGAGATTAGAGATGCAATCTTCTGATTCAAGTCTTTGCAAAACCTGAGCCTGTGCCTGGGATCAAAGCTATCAAGTTATTCTGTTGACCCTGGAGAAATTACTGCATTTCAGTCAGTACCTTTATGCTGCCCAGCCATGATGTTTCAAACTAATTGCAAACGAAGATGACTTTTACTATTTCCTATTCTTATTTTCACTTTATCTATTTAAACATCGAAGTTTAGAAGGAACTACACTTCCTGCAGCAGTAGTATTTGTGGTGAGGTTTGCTAGTGACAGTAAATAGCCTGCTGAAAATGGCTTCATGAGATGAGGGATGGGATGTGGGGGAGTATTTTCCATGAACTAGGAGTTTCCCAAGGTGAAGCTTTTCTATTAAAACTCTGAAAGCTGTGTTTTTCTGACATGACTTTCTTGACTACTTTTGGCCTCTTGACAATGTAATGTTATCCTGGGATTCACTCCTGTCTTAACAGCTTTGGTGGAAGTAATTTGTCTATATATTTTACATATCCGTATGACCTACATTTATCAAGCACATAATTCCAAGAGATCATGGAATCTGAAGGGAGAAAGACTTTTTTAATCTATTAATTTGTATTTATAGATAATGAATGAATGATCTTTTTTTGATAGTCCTGGATCAAAGGTTTTAATCAGTTTCAAAGGCTCAAACACTGCAGGTTGCTTCCTACGACAACATTCTGTCTTTCAGGTCCCCCCGTATGGACAAGCCTGCAGGGTTGATGCAACAAAATAATAATTCCTTCCTTCTGTATGGCAAGATGCCCTCGTCTGCAGCCCCCTGGTTTTTTATTAGGTGAAGAGTGCAACCAGACTATTCCTCTGATGTTTCTTTGCTGCTGCTCTGTAATCCCATCGCCTAGTCACATATTGCTAACAGAGGTGTTACTGTGGCCATTTGACATGCTGGCCTAATCAATAACCAAGATGTACAAAAAAAAAAAAAAAACAGTTCTCTGCAGACTCCTGTGTGAGGAAGCATCTAATTATAAGCAACAATACCCACACTGCCCTCTTCAAAACATTGGCCTGGGGCATGTGATTCTGTGATATGTGAGAAAAAAAAATATTCCATTTTCTAGCACAGCTATGTCTCACCTTTATGGGTGTACACCAAAGAGAAATAGAAAAAAAATAGCACATAATTTTGCATTTTTATAATAAGTTTGAAACTAAACACTAGGAAACCTTGTCAGCTTCTGCTAAGCTGATTCCAATTAAAGCTTCTGGCAGAGTTCCAGCTGTTTTACTACCTCAAATAGCACTGAACATAACAAGGTTTATGAAGCATTCAAAAGTCAAATGCCCTATTAACATAAACATGTAGTGAAATCAACTCTTCTACAATTTTCAGCTTACTTTCTTTCCTTCATTTACGTTGGGCTAATCTAAGATGATGTCTGTTTTCTTTGTTGAGTGTCCCTTTTTTTCTGCTTGCTGGAATGCAAAACAAGATTTAGTATTTGAACAGTGCATGATTTGCCCTGAGAACTTACTCCCTTTGGCAATTTTATTGTAATGCTTTCTATCTCACTCTACTTTGATAGCAACATTCTGAAGGTTGGCTTCCTACAATGCTTTAAACTCCAAAATAACAAGTGGCATGTTTCGTTATTTCTGTTCTGGACTATTTCGGAAGCTTTCTACAAACCTAGGTACTAATGCCAACACTTTAAGGATAATTGTTTGGTTCAACTCACTTATAATTAACAGGCAAAAATAAACCAAAAAATAGTGTAGTATTCAAAAATGTTTCCTGATACAGTTTTGTCATTGTTTAATATTAATCCATTCCTCTTTAAACTGAATGATAATGAAGCATATAATTCTCTGTATCTTCAGTATGGTGAATGCCTGTTACATTCCAAACATTTAGTGCTTTTTGCCAGGATGCTAATTAAAGCAGTGGACAGAGGATAATGAATATTTCTGGAAATGAACCATGTTAAAATCCTCATAAATATATATATTTTAAATAACTCTAATCATATGAAAGTAGAAGCATGCACTAACAACATTGTATGCAACACACTAAGTAAAACCATCTATAATTATATTGACATCAAAGAACTTTCAACTAAGAACAAATAGAAATATATGGTCAAGGTAGAATCATCATACATCTGGTACTGGTCACTATCTTACACTTTATGAATGTGGTTAGTTGAGATGAAGGTTTATGATGTTTGTTAAGTCGTATTCATATTCAGTTTATATTCATTTTGTAGTTCAGCATCTGATAGGTCGGCTTCACATTCTCAACATATAAATTAAATTCTGTCAGTATATCATATTCCTGTTTCTCCAGATCTGCAAGATTTCCAATAATGTTTAACAAGTTTGTTTTTCTTGGTTTCAGAAGCATTTTCTTCCTTCATACATGGCCTGTTGAAAGAATCATTGTTAAACAAGGATAGTGTCCTAAGGATAGTCTACTAAGACAAAATAAAACCCACCCTAGAACCTGTGAGTTTTATGCAGAAAACATTTCATTGCTCTGAAGCCATATAAATCATGTTCTCTTTTACTTTCCACTTATATATTTTAAGGAATATGTATTTTAGGAATTTCTGATCCACTTGTCATGTAATCTTGTGTTCTTATTGTCATCTTCTACCACAGTCAGTAACAAGCTGAAATCTAAATGAGTCCAGGAGAACGTCCAAAACATTTCAAATGCCTCTTACATCGAAAAAAAGATACTTCTGTAAATTGTGTGTGATCCTTCAATTTTCAAAATAAAGTATTCTTTTAATAATCTTTTTCCATCCTGACGTTTTCTAAGCACAGCCTGGTTGCAAACAATGACTGCAAAAAAGAATTATTTTTAAATGGTCATTTTGACTTTTAAGGCAATTCAAAAACCTGAAGATAGAGGAAGGAAAGACTTGCAAATATTTGGCAAGGGTATTGGTACCGCTTAATATTCTTTAGTAATCTGACACACAAAAATTAAGTTCTTTTGCATTGTATGACCTTGGCAAAACAATTACTTAAAATTATTATTTTTATTAAACAATATAATTCATGTTTTAGCTTGGTAAGAACTTTCTCAGTCTTACTATCCAGAATTAATTATGATACAGTTTGATACAGAAGAGTGGCTTTTAAAAATCCTAATATTTCAATTTTTATATGATTTAAACTCTTTTTAAACTTCAATGTTACTATAGAATGTGTTGGGGTAAAGCTTTGTGTATTATTCTAAGAGAAAATTCATAATTCAAAGTAAATATTATAGTAGACTATTGCAACATTCAAGAAGCAGTGAGACCCTGATTTTCTCTAACTCATTTGCACTGAGGTGATAGCTCACTGTGCCAGAGTTTCCCTGCTGCCTTCTCTTTCTTCCTTTCTCCTTGATGGCAGCCTTCAAGGTGATTTTTTTTGCTAAGGTGATATTTAATGCAAAGCATTCTATTTAGTTTGCATTCAAGATCTAAGAAAGAAAAGCTTGTGAAATCCTATTGGGAATCTGCATAATATAACTTGCATGACATTCTATATAGGTTACTGCAAATACACCCAGATTTCCTTTTTGAGACTACCATACAGCATTTCACACAAAGAACTTAATCACTAAAATACATCTTGTTATTTAAGAGCTTTGATTGTAGCGAGCACACACCAGTTAGGAGTGGTAATGTTTTATCTAGAGTACTAAGCAAATGCAAAACAAACCCAAATATATTGTTGTTTAAAATTTGGATTGAAATAGCTTGTCCTTAATATTTCCCCAACAGCCTTCTAAGATCCTTACCAACAGGGCAAGTTACTCTTTGGTTTGCACCCTCATTTTGAGCAGATTGCAAATTTGTCGAGGGTTTTGATTGTGGGGTGACAATAAAACCGTGGCAGATGTATTCTTAACCCCCTCTCCCGCCTCTTCACTCTTTAGCCCCTCCCTCCCCCCCCTTCCCACTAAGGGCAGGCGATTGGGAGGAAAAGAAGGACAGAGAGAAGAGAGTTGGAAAAAATAAAAACGTTTTACTAATGCTACTAATAAGAATAGAGAAAATAATACAAAATATACAAAACCAATCTTGAAAGTCCCAGCAACTGCAGAGCCGGCACCTGAAGTCCTGGATTGGACTCCGCAGCCAACTGGAGCTGGATTCAGTCTCTCACTAGGCCTCAGCAAGGACGGCTAGCAAGGTCCTCTCCTAATGTCGGCCTTAAGGAAAAGGAAAAAAAGGAAAGGGCCGAGATCCTCGTGATCTCCCACTTCATGTGAGCAAGATGTTATACTCAGTTGGTCAGTTTCTTGATCACCTGTTTTCTCGTTGCCCCTCTTGCAAGAGGTGCATCCATGCTTATCAATAACTTCGTATTCCATTGCTGTGTTTACCAAAACATGTATCTGGTTCTCCAGAAAAATGCAGCTAATATGAAGGCTTTAGCTGACAGGCAAATTCACTAAAAGAGAAACTTGTTTTTAAACCAGAAGAAAATTCTTTCTTAATTTGATTGAAATTCACTCATGTACCATTTTAGATTTATACCATGCCTGCTGCACACTGCTTTTATCACTGATTTTTATTCACATCTGCTCAGTTGTTCAGTCTACTAACTTAATGCTTGCCAGATATGTAGACATCAGGGTGGATTTGGAAAAAAAAATTATGAAGGTGGAAGAGAGCAGCAGGACCTTTGATAATTTTGAGTCTGTGTATGAAGGCTGATTAACCATGACTAGCTCCGAGTTAAATGTCTGTTGTTTACAGAGGAACACAGGGAGAACAATATCCTCAACATTTTTTTCTTTTTGAATGATCAAGATACATACACTTTCTTGAAAGATTCCTCTCTTTTTTCTGTTGGTTTTGTTGAGTTTGTTTCTTAGTGACACTGATAATGTAAGGTGTGTCATTTTAAGATTAATAGACATAAGATGCAAGAGATGCAGCATTCAGAGCATGAAGAATCATTAGCTAGCAACGATGTCTGAGGGATGTTCCTGCATTTCAAATGCTTCATTGCTTTATTGAGTAGTGAACACAGCATCTCACTCTGAGGCAGATGTTATGCCCACACACATTGCAAATGCAAACAATTATCTCCAAAGCTCGCAAAGACATGAGACAAACTATGTAACATTCTGGAAGGAAAAGAAAAAAAAAAAAAAAAAGAAAAAGAAAAAAAAAAAAAAGAAAGAAAAAAGAAAACACATCTGATTCAGAACTGAAAACCTTATGTCAAAAGTGTTACATACATGAATACCTGTAATTGTTATGGTCCATAATAGTGTGAGGCATTCAAAATCAGATTCAGTATTTTGGCCAAGAAATGATCTTCTGATTTGAATGATTTGGGGACAATAGAAATCTTGCTGCTGAATCTATAAGCTATTTTTTAAAATTACTGGTCATACTGAGAACATCATCTCATTTGACTCCGTTGCCCCATTGTAATCGTGGTCACCACTGGAACTAGTTGAGACAGATATAATCAAAGGTGGAATATTGGAATAAATAGATTAGTGGCTTAGACTGATGTGGAAGTTCATAAACTAGAGACGTCACAATGCTCACTCCACAAGTATCTCAGAACCAGAAGTTCTCAAATCTTTAATGCAATAAGTCCTCAAAGCTAATAAGGGGAATTAGCATAGAGGTGGCTAACACAAGGGTATTCTTGTGTGGGGTTGGGAATTGAGGCAGGACTTTGGCTTTCTGCTGTCTGCTCAGCACCTAAAACTGTGTGATCCTGTTCTGTTTGATCAGAATTCTAAGTGTTGTAGCAATATAACCTCTGCAGCTATTGCTATAATTGAAAAATCAAACAAAGAGATCAGGAGCTAAGTGGAAAGCTAGTGTGTTCGTTGCAGTGTATCTTACCTGGATAACCATTTCACCCAGGACAGTATGCATATGTACTTCAACTTTTGTTCTTGTGGTGCTCAAAGACATCTTACATAGGATGAACAGGAAGAAAAAAAGATTAGTTCTAATGTTAATCTCTGTAAACACGATAAGAAGCACAGCGCCAAAGCTATTGTAGTTACAAGTGTAAGGTTTTAAATTTCATAGTAATATGACATCTTAGATGTTTGCACCATCTTAAAGAATGTGTTGAATCTCAAAGGGAGTACACAGGAATCTTTTCATCTGACACGAAATTGCAATGACTTCAGGAGGTAAGATGGTATCTTTTAATAACTTACACTGAGAATCAGTAAAGGAAAGAAATTAAGCAAATGGAAATGCTCAGGGGCTGAAACCGCAGTAACATTATCCCCACATCCTATCCAGGAGAAGAAAAGGCATATTTTGTTTCTGAAGCAGACTGAAGTTACACCTGAATTTCAAGAGGATTCCCTGGTCTGTCTCCACAGCCCAACCCTGGTACCCTACAAAAGCCAATGACTCTGGGACATGGGAGTTTCTGGAGAAGGAGACAGGAATGGAGAACAAAAACACAACTCATGAATCATAGAAGAAAGCTCTTAAAGAATTCATAGAAACGGAAGCCTTGCTATGCTATTAAGGGAAAAGCAAACCCCGAAAACTATATTAAAAACAAAAGTTAAAGGAAGTATGTTCTGACCTCAGAGCTCTGCTTTCCTCTCTAGATGTCTGATATGCCTCTGATAATTTTTCTAATATTGAATATATGTCAAGCATGTTAAAGAAAGGAATTTCACAGGTTTGTAAAATCTTCAGGGCTGTCAATGGGTACCACTGAGTATTAGGTTAGAAATACCTGCTGTCAGTACCTTCAGTCCCACAGGAATATATGGCATCATTTAATGAAAATTCAGACTTTGCATATTTCCTGGTTCTGACTATCAAATACATTTTTCCTATCATCCTCTATGAGGTCCAAGCTCTCTGTGAGTCTCATGATGACACAGAAAAAATCTAGGAGGCAAGCCACAGCTGAGGATAAATGGCTCTGGCATTCGTTTCAAGCCACATTTTTTTCACTTTGAGAACAGTTGTGAGAGATGAAACAGTCCTTGGCCATGCTTCATAATAAAAAGAGCTTTCAGAGTTACAGCAACTCCACAGCTTTGTCACAGCCCAGATTCCTTCTAATGTTAAATAATGCTGGCATATACCTCCTTTGTAGTTCTAGATATACCTGCAGTACACTCCTTTTCTCCCAAGTTTACAAAGTAGGAATAGTCGGTTATTACTTACTCCTTCCCAAACCAGATGCCAAGTGTTAACTCAGGAAAGTCTTCTCAGTCTGCTTCTTTCATTGCTGCTATATGCTGTCAGGACGGAGACTAGGTTTAGCTTCAGGAATGGTTGTTTACCTCGGCAAATGAATTTTGAGCATGGTATCTTAGACCAAGGCTCCCCAGAACACTGCAATACTGGCTCTCAAGTACCTATGCAGAAATAAAGTTATATTCTCTTTTCCTCTGGAAACCTGGAGTCATTGAACTTCAATATTCCCCTCTGTCTGAAATGTCCAGAAATCGAGTTAAAATTATATCCACTTCTCTGGGTCTTGGCCTATCATTATGGTTTTACCGTTAAACAGGCCACACTAAAGTGAAAAAAAATATGCTTATTTATTTATAAAATCCTAGGAAGACAAGACAGTTGAAAATTTCATAAACTGGAGCAGGCTGCCCAGAGAGGTCGTGGAGTCTCTTCTGGAGATATTCAGAACCCACCTCCTGGACACATTTCTGTGCAATTTTCTCTGGGTCAACCTGCCTTAGCAGGTGGGTTGGACTAAATGATCTCAAGAGGTCCCTTCCCATCCCAACCATTCTGTGATTCTGTGAAAGAAAATCACATTTAATCTAAAATACAACTCTGTTTTCCCTTCTTCTCAATCAACTGACAAGTTTAATAGAGCTAAATAAACAAAACCCCTTGAATGCTGTATATTGCCAGTCTGTCTTCCTTTAAAAAAAAAAAAAAAAAAAAAAAGGCAGCATAACCCTTTTGATACTTGTTCTCTTTTGGGGGTCTTTTAGAGGATCTATCATATTCTCCAGCCCCGACCTTAAAATATTATTGATCCAGATCTTATTCAGGAAGCACTTCTTATTTTCCTTCTCTTAGACTACTCACTGCCCTCTCCATTTTAAAAATGTTAATGTCCTTTTGGTAGAGGAAGTATTATGTATTTATATATAGACAGTCATTTATCATGAGACTCTCCGTTTTTTAAATCCTATGTGTATAGGTTTAATTACTTAATAAACAGAGATGCTGAGACTGGCAATGAAACACCATGTGTGGGTTATCAATTCAGAGCACAGGTAAAACTCAGAATGGACCCTGATCCAAATTCTCTAATAAATAAATGTTATTAACTATTCTGATTGATCCTACTTGTGTTGTGTATTTGGTTGGGTTTGGTTTTTTTTGCCTAGGAAACACTTGTAAAAACCTCACTCTCATTACAATATAACACATTTGCAATCATCAAAAGTTGTTGTAAAACAAAGTCATTATTTAGGATTAGGTTAACGCTTGCTGGCAAATACCTATGATGCAAAAACTTACTGTTTTGCATTAGCTAAATCATGACTGCAAGACAGAGCATTGAGGTCTGTAGAAGCTCAAGCTTGCATTCATCACGTAGAATCACTCTTTCGTGTAGGTTAAAGCATTGGGGTGCTCAATATTAGGTACTAGGTTTGACACTATACTACCTGTCTTGAAAACCAAAGCTCAGAAATTTCAGTACAGAAGTAGATCTTATGGGGAGGAAGAGAAAGATACATGCGTACATACACGTGACATCCACAGGAGTAGCAGAACACTCCTAGAGTTCATCCTCTAATCACCCCAGAGATAGAGCTGTCTGGTGTGAGCTTCTGCATAAACAAGATATTCAGAAACTGTTGCAAAAAGAAGAAAAAAATCTCAAACAAACTTTTTTTGATCTTTTCATTCAAGTGAAATGGTGATTCTGTTGATTCCAGATTTACTTTGAAAAGAGTGACAGAGAAATCAAGTTACTGAGTTCTCTTTTCTCTGGAAAACTGATCTGAAATCATCTAAAGGGAAAACAGTTAATCTACCCCACAATATCAGTTACCTGCAAAAGCAATTATAAAATGATTGTTCTATTTCATACTGCTTTTCACTGTGGGTAACAAATACCAAAGGTTACAAAAATGTCTTTGGGTGAGATTAGCAATACATGTGTGATTTTATAATTTCAATGTCTTGCTCAGGAAAGCAGTCATCTAAATAGTCCTATAATTTCTTTTGTGAAACTATTACCAATAATTTTGAGCCCAGAACATATGCAGGTGAGGATAATACTGGTAACAAAAAATTATTCTTTTTACTTTAAATCTCCAGGTAAAATGTCACAAATCATGTTAGTAGAAAAAAAAGACTGACACTTGTTTACACCTATTTTCTTTTGAAAGTTTTTTCTGGATAACTGAGTACATGAGGGACAGTAGAGATAAATTAGGTGAAATAAAAGAGTCCTTAGAGCTCTTACCATTTCATGAAGATGACAGCAAGTTACAGTCAAAATCTTCTGTGTTGATATAAGACATAGTCTTTGAATGTAGATTGTCTCCCCAGAAAAACATGAGACTTTATGTTTCATCCTAATATGATGGCATGTATTAATATATCCTTTCTAGTTTATTGCATATGCACAACACTAATGGCAGCAAATCAGCATGTGCTACCAACCAGGGATGTTGAAGTCACTTGGCGTAAAGCAGAACTTGTGCCTCAGCATGGTCACTGCTGTGGATATCAGTTGGCCTCAATATATAGACTGGTGCCTTCTGTTTGAGAGGTTCAAATTTGCTTTCCATAATGGAGAATGAAGAGTTGTAAACATCCTGCTTCAAGTAAGGAATCTCCTATGCATTTGAATAGGAATGTTGGAAACAGATTTGATTGAGAAATAGTAGAAATTTCTCTGTATTTTGGATATTGTTTTTCAAATATGTGTTTTTGTGTTTGTACTAAGTTGTTTGCCTGTTGTCTCTCAATCCACATATGAAAAAAAAAAAAAAGCTTAAATGCAGATTGATTAGTAAATCAGAGATAATTGCAGTCCTGCATCTAACATGTAAATTTCAATTTTTATGCATATTATATTACGAAAATTAATTCATTGGATTAATTTGGTATGATACAATTTGCCCTGTGTATCAATTTTACCTTAAAATATAAATAAATCATTTAAATGCAAGACCTAACCTTATGGTCTCAGTAGAAATAATCTGTTAAGAGTTTGTCTTTGTAGAATTGTAAAGTGTGCTTTTTCAGACAGAGCTAAAACCACAACTGTCATGTAAATACATGCTCCAGGAAAATTTTAAGGCCAGTAGTGCTGTCAGTTGAAAGACTTATAAGTCTCAAGTAGCCTATGTAAAGGTCAATTTATATAGGAGAAAGGATTAGTAAAGAAGGTCTGGAGCATAAGAAACTTAGGAACTGAACTGGGAAAATGTATGCTAATTGTGTTGTCCATAGCCCAGTTCAAAAATAAGCTTATTTATAATGCAGAACATGTTGACTGATGCCAGAATACTGCCTCACTAAAACATCTCTGCCTTCTGAAAAAGAACATAATTCTGTTTCCCTGGTGTATTTCTTCATTTATAGGCTGTCTGTATTGAAAAGGTAGATGTTTTATCCTGGGAATTGACTGCAAGGGTGATTGCTTTCAGGTGAAACACTTAATAAATTAAAATTTAGGGAGTGAGATAACCTTACTCAGAAAGAAGAGCTTAAATAAGTAAATGTGAAAAGAAAAAAAAAAGCCTGGTGGTTTGTGTTACAGTTCTGTGCCTAATTAGATAATTAGAAGGTGGGGACTAGAGGGCCTAGTATTGATTAGTTTTCTGAAAACATCTTTGCTGAGAACAAGGACACAAATAGGAACTGCAAGCATTTTGGTGTGCAATCTATAATGGTCACCTTAAAGAGCTTAATGATTGTTTTAGATAACAAAACAATGTTGTTTCTGAATTTGCTAGTGCTCTTTAAAGATTAGTGCAAATACAGAACTAACATTATTTAGATATCCACTAAAAATTAAAAGTTTTTGGTCCTTAGTGCAACAGAAGCAGATATAATTTTTTCCTAAATATAATCATTACCTACAATACAAAATATTAAAAACTGTCCCTCACGTGACTCATTCAGTGAAGTGTTGTATGTTGAAGTCAAATAAGAAACTGATTATTCCTTTTATAGTATTGGCTATTCAGATAAGCTTTATACCCATATTCCTTGCTCCTCTTTTTTGTTTTTTTGGTTTTTTGAGGTTTTTTTGGGGGGGAGGGGAGGAGGTTTCAGTGCCCACATTTTTTAGAACATCCATTCAGTGATGTGTCTGTAGGTGGTTTAGACTCTAGAAGCAGAAGTGAAGTAAATGTTCCTTTCAGAACACAAAATCATCACTTGACATGATCAAGAACAAACTCAACAGCTGAGAGGAACTGGTACTTCAATATGCATAAAGTAAGAATAGTTTTCCTTAATGTTAGCTGGTGACAATATGTATTTAATTATCATAATATGATGAATTTAAAAAGATTGTTTCTCAAGTTTTTTTGTTCCATGCCTTGTATTATTTGCCCTCTAAAAATGAAGATGCATTTGATTTCAACTTCAAAATTTCATTGTCTTTCCACTTCAGTACATTTTCAGTATGAGTCTTAAGAATGATTCAACACTCGTTGCCCACAAAACACTCTCCATTAAACAATTTATGTCAAAATTCAATTAAAACGAGGACAATACTGGAACTGTTTCACTGGAGACTTAATCAGTTTTGTGTGTACAAGGGGGATCACATAGAATAGCTAATAACATTTATGACACTTATACAAGATATGGATCATGTTCCTTGTGTCATGTTGAATAAAAAATTACTTAGGGGGTTTTGAATCCCAGATACAAATACTTTCTGTAAATGACTAGTAATGTACTGTTGATGACCTATTACTTGGCTACCATTTCAAAATCTGATTAAAATCTATTCATGAATAATTCTAAATCTATGAAAGAAAATTAAAGTAATACAATAATTATGTATAACATGTTTCTTTTTACCTCAAAGCACATCAAGAAAAAGTTCACATAAATTCAAGTAAATGGTACTCTTGGAGTGAATGAATATAAGAAAACATATTAATCTTAGCTCCCATAAAATTCTTCTAAAATTTCTAACTTTCTTTCATCCCGGGTCATAACCGTGTGCAAAATTCAACTACCCCAATGTGATAAATTTAATTATTTCTGACAGGCATAATCAATTTAAACTACTCAAAGTGTGCTTATAAAACTTGAGAATGACATGAAGCCTGAAGTAGCTGTATTTTGGATAATGGAGTCAGAATTTGAAATGAGGCTTCATGAATGAAGGAATGGTCTGGTGTCTGGTGGAATTTTATGAAATTGGTAACTTGAAAGCATGACAGATAGAGGAGCAGTCAAATCAATGTAAAAAGACTGCAGACCTACAAAAAAAAGTACGTAGCTGTAAAGTAGGTACCAGAATGAATAAGGATCAGCTATGTGACTCTGTCACAAGCCAAAAAAATGTAAATCTGATTCTCAGTTGTATTATATCAGCCAGACATCCCAGAATAATAAATGAAGAGTAAAATGTTATGTATATATAATTATATATGTTTTTAGTAAGTCTATATCAATATAAATATAGGGGCCTCAGCTTGAGAAGTCTACCCAACATTAGGTCTTTATGAAAGCTGTAGATAAATTGAAGAATGGCAGATGAGAAGCACAAATGGCATGAGGTTTAGAAAAACAAGAAAAGGTTAGTATCATTGGCATAGTGCAAAATTTAATTTAAAAAAAAAAAAAAAAAAGAAAAAAAAATGAGACCCAGTATAGCTCTTCACAAGTTTGTGTAAAAAAAAAAAATGCAACCATCCTTTTTCTTCACCATGTTCACTGAGAGCAAGAGAAAGTGTTAACTTCTGTGACTGAAAGAATTCCAACCTTCAGGATAGCTAAGCATTGCAATAGATTATCTAAGGAAGCAACAGAGTCTTTCAGCTTGAGATCCAAGTATAAATTAGTTAAATCACTGGTTGAGTACAGTTGCTCCTATACATGGGCAGAGATGGACTAAATGCCCTCTTTTAATCTTTCAAAAAAATTGTTGCAGACACCTTGTCTCATATCAACCTACAATACTCCTCCACCTCTCCTAAGGCAGACTCCTATGATACCTGCAGTCAAAGAGCAGAGGTCACATTGGAGACAGCAGTCTTCCTGTATGTCCATGCAATTTTCTCAGTCTTCAAGAACTATAGGCATTTTGCAACATGTGAAATCTTCCTGGGTTCTCTCTGGCCTGCCAGAACTTGCATCCCCTTTCTTTTGTGATATTATGTGACTGAATTTGACTTTAATAATGTACTAAGTAATTTATCATGGTTGTCTTACTATATCACAGTTGATCTTCAGTATATAGTTTTGCAAATTCTCATTAAAATGATTTGTCATTTCGATAACTACTTCTTTAAAAGTTATTTTGTTTAAGGTTTCATTGGAGGCTACTAATGCAAGATACTGGGATCATTTTAAGTTCACAGCCTTCCTGTGAATGAGAGACTCAATTAAACCTGGTTCTCTATATGTTAAATTAGAACATCTTCAATCCCATAGACAATTATTTAAATTGTAACCTCATGTCCTTTATTGCTTCTATTTACTTCTATTTAATTGTTTTTCTTATCGTATTATTTCATTCTGTTACTAAGTGCTGTGTGACATTTACCTCACATTTGTTCACAAAGTGTTTAAAGTTCATTATTGACTATGCATAATAAGTGTATGCTAATTCTCTCTGTTTCTGTTTCTGTCATTATTGCATTTTAAATTACATAAACAAGAACTCAACATATACAAGCTAAGACTTCAGGAAAACACATCATTTTGGAAAAAAAAAAAAAGGCGGGGGGAGGCCTTCTAAATATATGCTGTTTCCTCAAAGAAAAAGAAAGAGGCCAGAGCCTTTGTTAAAGACCACATTTTTCTTTCAGATCTACATGGCTGATCTTAACTCCATTACCCTGCTCACCTTCTGTGCATGGATCTCTGAGCATGAAAGATATACAGAACAGGCTATCAAAGGTGAGATCTGCATGGTAGGATCTGGAAGAAGAATATTGTTTTAAACTGACTGTCCAAAGCTTCAAGATCTGAATGTAAAATGAAGCTCAATTTTAAATAAGTCAGGAAAACATTTGCCATTTATGGCTTAGCAGAATCAATCACTCACACATTCTCCATTCTTGTGAACAAGTGGCAAATTCTTCAATATTCCTAAACAACATACAGGTCTTTTTCTTTCCCTACACTCAAGTTGTGACACCCTGCTGCAAAATTTTCACCTTCTGTCAGTACTAGTTCTTCATTTTAGACAAATCTGATGAGACAAAAAAGGCCAAGAATAACCAATCCCTGTTTCCAATTATTATCATGTCTCACCAAACGCAAATGGGAGATTCACCATAGGGAATCATCGCAAGCAACTTACAATCTGAAGTATAAAATTCAAAACTCCTGTAGTTGCTGTAACACCACCGTTCAACCTCTTCTAAAATTTCAGCATGCCTTTATCCATTTTCCACTCATATGCAAGAGAAAAATCTAAGTACATGCATACAAACTAAAGGAGAGCAGTTGTAGGAAGAAAAGACTGACCATTCATGGTACTGTGAGGTCTCCACGGAACTGAAGGGTCAGAATCTGGATCACAAAGCAAAGACCCTCCATCACTGTAAATTGGTATGCTGTGACTGAAGAAACTTAAGTGCAGAAATTAGCAGATGAAGATGCTTGTTGGCTGGGAATGATGAAATGGGTTTGTTTGCTGAGAGATGGTTTGGGTTTACTTTTACAATGGAGAAAAAAAAGTGTTACGTGGCTCTCACAGGGGCAATAATATAAAGGAAGATCTCGAAGAGAAAAATTTTACCTCACAAATGCCAGTATCTGCAATTCCTCTTTTAATACCTCTTCCCTCTTTCACTAAGAAACTGAATGCAAAAAATTCCCATTTGGATACAAAAAGTAAGATACCTAAATATAAACATCCTGGTTTTCAAAAATGCTGAGACCCTGGCTGTACTTTTCATTAACTTTGATAGACCTTGATAGACCTTCTGTCTGTTTATTGGCTAAAATATAGGCCAAACACCAGCTAGTTCTGGATTTAGATTAGTAACCTTAGGAGCCATTGCTTAAGCACATGATACAAGCTCTCTACTTTGGTGAAGAAGTAAATAAATGGAAAATCACTGCCATAATATGGTGATTTTAAGATTTTCAGGCTTTGGTGTGTAAGCTAAAATGGCTCATTTTTTCCCCTCTCCTTTGCAATACAAGTAAAAAATAGGAAAAGACATTTTAACAGGGTCATCAGCCCTAAAATGCACTAATTCACTTTCCCTGTACTACTTAGAGGTACCATTTAAATTCCTTTCCATAGCAGTGTGACAGCAAATTGGGACACTGCAGAAGTAATGAAACTGATGAACGCTGACTCCAGGACAAAGCTTAATGTTAATGAAAATCCGTTTGGAATCTTTGTTAGTTACATGGGAAAAGGGAAAGCTTTTGGTGTCTGATTTTGTTTCACAAAATGTTATTGACAGAGCTAATTGTAAAGTCAGCCTTTGGGGAAGGGTTTCCACTGGAAAAAAGAAGAACCATGTTTCCAAGGACTGTAGAGATATCAAGCTTCAAAAACTAAGCTAGTACCTTTCAAAAAACTGGAACAAGTGAGAAAGTCTCATCAGATGAGATGCTGTTACCTTGTGAATACACAGAAATGGGCATAAATTGTAAATACAGAACTCATTGTTACTGATATGCTGGCCATACTGGTGTTGCCATCCCACCCTAGAAGAATGGATGTGTTAGCAGATAAGAAACAAGAATACATTCCACAAAGTAAAATGTGGTGATCATATGCAGGTCACAAAAAAAAACCTGCTTTTTCATGTCAATTTTAATTGTCAAAATCCTCCAACAGTACCTTGGAGACAATTGTTTCAAACAAACATGATTAAAAGCACAGCTCTATGTTCTTAAAAGTATGTGTCAAAATATCTAATTCTGATATTGATGCTGGCTTGCATAAAACATTTCCATGTATATGAAGTGTGAAGTATAATAGGAGAAAAGTAAAGAGACAAAACCACCTCTCTATTACAAATTATATTGTGTTTGTGTGTAATTCAATCTAATTTATGAAGTCCCCTGTCATGGCAGCATATCAAGGCACTTTACACCCTGAAAGGAATTATGCATCAGCTCAGTAAAAAGCCATCTTAAAAAGAGTCTTTAATCTTACTTTAAAACATTTAGCAAGGGAATGAAACAAATGGCTTGTAATACAGGCAGACCCAGAAGTCTTGCATATATTTATCTTTTGAATACACAATTCTCAACAAGGGTGAATGCAGTAAGGCAACTTCAGTATCACAGTATTTGTTCAAGGCCTCTGCTGAATATAATGAATTAGTCCCTCTTTCCTTTCTGTTAATCTTACATTCATTTATCGCTACATAAGGTCACAAGACTGACAACCCACAGCAGACTAAAGCCCTTTTAGTTCTTCACAGAGTAAATCCCAAAGCCTGTCAGCGTCATTCTCTGCATCCTCCAAGCTACATCAACCCTTTTTCAGAAGGAACAACCTAATTTGCAAAACAGAGTGTGGGTAAACCTGCATACAAGATGCCTTCAGTCATTAGTCCTTGCTGGGCTACCGAATAGTATGCCTGTTGTGCCACTTGTTTTTGCTGAAGCCTATTAAAAAGGAACCAAACAAAGCACACCAGTAGAATCTTGGCTTGAGTGAAATCCATCATTTTACCTGAGTGATCCTGTTACCATTTCACTGAGTTTTATTAATGGTATTATACTTGCTATAATGTGTGTTTACATGACAGAAAGATTCCCAGACCAGTCTGGAGGTGATCACAGTCCAGTCACAATGCTCCACCTGTGCCGGTTCAATCAATGATGTTCTACTCCACTTCCCTGTGAAGAAAAACAGTTGACGGTATCCCACACTGCCATGGTTAAAACCTGGGTATGTGAACAAGCCCATCAAAGGTAATCTGAAGTAGCTCTTCACCATAGTCTAGTCTGTCAAGCTGATAAACCTACAGTCTTGACTGCCAACCACCCACACATCTTTGCCTTCCTCCTATTGAGAAGTAAATAATGACATGGTCTGTTGTGAACTGTCCATCAAAATGACACTAAAAAAAACCCCATCATTCTGTATGTTCCATTCTCTTTTGTCTGGCTAGCTTAAACATTCTTGTAAGGACCTAAAAGCAAAGCAGTGAAAGAAATTCTACATTAAAACAAAACACTAAATTATGCTGAACCTGAACTTACACTTCTGGGAGACCGAAGCAGTTGGGCACTGTGCCAGTGTCCAGGTACATGTGCAAGCTGCTAATGCCCTTGAAGGAGGTTTATAGCCACTGAGAAGTGCCAGATTACAAGAGTAGCTCTGTCCATGAGAGTAGCTGTCCACACAACACAATGCAGCACCTGTTTCTTCCTACTGCCTAGAGGAAGCAGGGATGTTACACAGCACAGAACCCTGATACAAAGATGTTAGATCAGCCCCAGACATCATCTGTAGAATAACAACTCCATCGCTGCAGTGCTCTACACAGTGTGTCCTATCACAGAAGCACCTACATCCTTTCTAGCTCTATAGCCAGGTTTTTAACACCAGGTCTTACATCTGTGCGTGGCACCAATTCATGCGGCTTAGACATGATAAGGATCTGGTGTAAGGCATGTTTCTGTGGCTCTGTGCTACTCTCACACATCACCTTTTGGTGGTGAATTTCAGGGCTGCTGCAACACTTGCAGGGTCACTCTTACAGAAGGTGAATGAGCCTCCTGAATGCAGAGGTGATGGATGTTTCAAGTTGTGCAGCCATGCTCAAACATCTTTCTCCTCTGCCTGTAGAGCTAAAACTTTATCAGAGTGTTCTTTCTCCCTCACGCAAATCCCATCATTTCAGGATCAAACCAGTCTAACAATGTATGAAAACAAGATATGAACAACTCCTTCCTGACAGCACAGGAAGAAAAGAAAATATCAGTTGCATGTCTTAGGCACTGTCACCCTTTAGCAGCTCTTTTCACATCACAACAGAGCTGAGTAAGTTGTACTTAAAAATTTCTTTTATTTTAAAATTTATTTCCTGAGTCGATGTTTTACATTTTCCTCCACTTATTTTGCATGGCTTTTTATTCTTATCTCCATTTTTTTCAACCTGCCACATCTCTTTCATACTTAACACTTTTGTTTTTCTTGTTTCATCTTGTTCTGCATTTTCTCACATTTTGTAGGTCTTGTTGTTGTTGTCATTGTCTGTAGAGTTGCTGATGCTTGACTTTTCCCTTAATTTGAGATGAACAGAGGAAAATGAATTATGTTCGATGTTGAACATATGCACACAATAAACATCCGACTTTTAAAAGATGTCATGGAAGCATCTGCCATGCTGTATTTTTATGACTAGTATAAAACTGAAATAATTGGTATTTACTTTTTATTTTCATCTTCAGATGTCATTTCTACCCACCCTCTCTATACCCACTTTAAAAAATGTAGAGCTACATTAAAATTAAATTCACACACACACACACACACAAAAAAAGTCAATTTAAAAGCATACTTGAACTTCTGAAATTAAAACATTCCCAAAGTAAAAATAATCTTAACTACTCCAAAGTTTTATGCCCCCTCTTGCGCTCTGCATTCATTACTGAATACAGCTTAAAATCTATGCTCATTAAGGTTTTTACTACCTGTTGGTGTGCATGTAAGTTATGTAAGTTAAAGGCGGTTGTATCTGACTACTTAAAATGAACTGACATTCCTAATAAAACAGGCACTGAAAACTCAGTAAAAGGTTTTTTGGCACCCCAGGAAGTGAGTGAGATCATAGCATAATTAAAATACATGGAAGCGACTCTGAGTCAGCAAAGCAGCTACAGTACTTGGTAACTGTCACTTGATTACTCTTGAAAGCTGATAAAAATCAGAAATAGTGATTGCCCACCACAGGCATACGATATCCTTGCTGCTTTAGAAACATAATGACTATGTTGCAGCAGGTCTAATCAACAGCTACCTATAATCTCTGTGATAACTGTAAAAATGTGTTAATGAAATATTCGTGCAGGTAACTGTCATAAGCATAAAATATCATAACCTACTCCTTTTTGCTAATGAATGCCTCATTGGGCTGTCCTTTTCCAACTTATTTTCCTATAAAAGCAATGTATGTGCAGATGCTGATTCTTCCTAGCTTCTGTGAGCAACATCTCACTAAAAATGTCAGTCTCGAACCGAACCCCCGAAGAAGCACGGATCAGATGTTGGACCCTATTTCTGGAGAAGTTGGCATGATTTATTGCCCTGGATGCAATTCCACATTTTAGAGATAGTTCCTTTTGTTTAATATATATTGGCACAGTTTTCACCTGGGAAAGGCAAGAGATTAGATATATGTGGGTCATTCTTGCTCCTACTTTCATCGCTTGGGAAAACATCAAAGTGGGAGAATCTTGTTCAGTAAAGGCGTTAGGTTGGCATGACAAGGAAGTCTTGAGAAGTTATCTCTGCATCTCACTCCAGGATAATAAAGGAGACAATACTTCCTTTCTGTTTTGCTTACAGACAGAGTAAACATTAAAATAGACCCATCAGTATGGGGCTATGAAGTAACTGGGCAATGTGATACTAATAATAAATTGTTTTAAATCATTTCCATGAAAGTGTACAGTTTGCAATGAACGTTAAAATATCTGTGAACTAGATATAAAATTAACAAACGTTATTGTTTAATTACTATGATATAGTATTGCAGACCTTTGGGTTTTTATTAAGAATCAAGAATCCCCCCCATCTCAAGACCATGGAAGATTCCTAAAAGACTGGAAGAAACTCTGAAAGTTAGGCAGTTTTTTAAGAAATACAGCACATAATCACGGCAACTAGGATGGAGATTACTTTGTGTAGAACAGACAATCAAAAATTTTGCTTATATAACATTGCCTGTGAACACTTATGCCATTTTCCTGACAGTAGAACATTAAATTTTGTACCTTTAAAGCCTGAAGTAATCACATCCTTGATAGAAAGGTTTTAATTTTCAACTTCTTTTTGAATTTCATTTGCCAGTTCAGTACCATTAAAACTTTCAATATATTAAATGAGTCAAAGTGGAAAACATTTTTAAAAACAAGGAATCTTCTGGATAAAATGTCCAATGATGATATCAAATATCATTTCAAACATAACTCTTGACTCACAGTTTAACCACCCACTGTTCTACTGTCATTTCAATAGCTTTACCAGAATAATAGCAAGAGATTCATCTGTTACCTGAATAAAAATCTAATGTCCCCTTAGAGCATCTTAAAGTACAAAGCACCAAACTTAGATGAAAAGTACTAAAAGGCAGATCAAATAAATAAATGCAGTTGCTCCAAGCAAAATTAGCAATCATGCTCAAAAAACCCTCCTCACCTACTGCCTGTTCCAGAGACACCTACACGTGATAGATATTTACCATTAGAAGTTATCAGGGTACCTAGAGCTACCTAGCACTGTGCCCAGGAGTGTTTCAAATCACTGCAAACATAAACCATGAGCTCCCTGTCTAAGAGGGTCCCTGCAGCCAGAATGCAGTAGATCTCTGCTAACTATCTCAGAGCTACTACGAATGCACCAGAGAGGAAGTCCAAAGGGACAGACTTGTTAAAAGTATGCAGAGCAGCTTAAGATCAACCGAAGATCACAATCAAGATCTAACCCCACATCATGGTCACAGTCAGAGCAGACTCATGGTGGCAATGAAATCAAGCTGCTCCAGAGCAGCATGCAGGATGCCCAGGCACCTCCGGCACCCCTTTGACTCTGCCACACTTCAGCTGTAGCTGTGCTGGGTAACTCAGAACAAGTCTCACACTCCATATTTCATATTCACAGATGAAGTAGCAATGTACTCCTCTTCTGTTTGGGGGTTTTCTTGACATGATGAGCCTGCTCTGAAAATATTTACCACAATTTATGAGAGTGAGCATCACATGCTGTATGGGAATTGTGCAAGAATGGTGAGGAGGCTGATTGTAAATACACTCAGCTGTGGCATAGAAAACGCACATACGTCACACTAATTGTTTTACTGACCTTGTGTGCTTGCCAAGTAGAACCTCTGTGTCAGATAACATAAGCCTGTGAGAAACTCTAAGGCACCTTATCAGTATGCTTGAGATTCCTGCCTTGTTGTGAGAAAGAGTAGAAGTCTGCACCTGCCTGAAGCCTTGAAATACAGGCAAATGCAGCAGGCCCAGTGATCTTGTACCAGGGATGCAGCGCCTGCATCCCTGCTTGTGTCACATCTGCCTGGGAGCTTAGGTGCTACGTCGGAGATCCTCCAGTAGCAAGGTAACTAAAAAAAATTTGCTCTTTGCAATTGCATTCATGGTGTCTGGTTACTTCTTGCGATGTGCCTGTGTTGGTTCACACATATGGAACAGAGGAAACAGGCACAGGTGGCACTTCAGCTCTTCCCCATCAGCTACTGTTTAGTGCCACAGTGTAAGATAGATACGTATAATTTTCCTGTTTTTCAAAACCAGCTGTCTCCCCTCCCTGGTGAATTCCTAAAAACTAGTTATACAGGTTTAGGTTTGTTGGTGTTGTTCCCTCAATTGCTGATCTTTCTCTTACAGAGGACTCTCAATTATTAGTGTGCCAAAGCATAACTCCAGCAGGAGAAGCTGCTCTTATCCACATGCAAAATAGCTGTGAGAATGGAAGCTGTACCCTTCCTAAGGATTTGTGGGTTTGACTGTCCTCAGACAGGAAGGATAATGAGTCTCAATTTTCTACAGACAGTTTAAGTAACGTAAATAATTGGTACATGATTTGATAAAAGGGACTTTACTGTAGTAGTTACCTCTTAAAAGAAAACTGGTCACCTATGCCATCTGATGAGAAAAAATTTACAAAGATGAGAAGAGTGTTCCAGACTGTAAATCCCAAAAGATGTGATAGAGAAGATCCCTGCTGGCCTACCAGTAGTTTTAGCTTATATTCTGAAAGCCCCTGTTTCTCATGAGACATGGATTAAAAAGCAAAGCTGTGGAATCCAAGGGTATTGAAAACACCAGGTTTCTCTGTTGGTGTCCTGAAACAAACACAGCTAAATTCAGATGCTCATGCACTTATTTCTGTTCAAAAGCAGTTATATGTCATGTCTCGTCTTCAATCCTAACTTGTATGTATTTCAGGAGCAAGATTAAAAAAACTCCTCGACCAATTAACTCTTGTTATACATCCCTAATGTTTGAAAAAAATGAAAACAGAGTCAGATTTCCCAGTTCTCTCTGGAAAGAATTTCAATGTTAGTCCATTGGTAATATGATAATACAAATAAAATGATCACTTCATTTATGCTTTTAGCAGAGTACCACGCAAACATCAACTAATTATTATTAATTAAAAAATTACTTGCAAGCCTTTTTTCTAGATATGTGAGAAACAGTAATTCGGTTTTATAATTATGAAATTAGAAAAATGTTTTCAAAAAATAAATGAAGTAGAAGGGCATAAAATATCGAAAGAGGTGTAAAAGCAGTTAATTACATTGTGTGATACAGTATACGATTGTAAAGCAGTCAGGACCAAGGGATAACATGAGTGGAGATTCAGTATTTTATTACATTCAAAACCTTTCTGCTTACACTGTCAGCATAGTAGCCCGAAAATGTTCAGTGCGTAAAGAACCAAATTTATGTCATGATAACCATGGAATGAGGAAGCAATTTCTGTCCAGAGCACATGAGGTGACGATACAGAAAAATGCTGTTCAGGCAGTGTAGGCTTCAGTGCAAGCTCTAAAAAATTATGCTCTTAGGTCTGAGCAATCATCACTTCACAATTTTCTGGATACTCTAGGAACTTAGGACACCTGACATATGGTTTATATGTGACATGTACTGTCACAAGTCATTATGAGATGAATAGTACATTTTACGTATTTGAGATTAGGTATGTGGAAAGTGTGGAAAATCTGTTTTTCTGATATGCCTTCTGTAGAATTCAACTTGCTGCCAGTCAAATACCAAACATCTTTTCCTCAAACCAAAATAAAATACCTTATATAAATATAAACATAAGTCTTGAAGCAGAGAACAACAACAAAAAGGTGTTCTGTGTTTTCTTCATCTGTTCTAAAATATATTCTGCATGTTTTCCTAAATTACTAGTTTGAAAAAAATAAATAGGCATGCAAGATATATAAATGAATATGTAATTATTTTTGAGTAGTCAGTCCATGACCTGTAGGTACTTTGGAAGTATTTAATATTTTTGAGGGGGAAGCTCTTGTATCTTCTGAACTCTTTAAATATCTATAAAGCCTTTTCAAACTGAAAGGGCCCTGTGAGCATCCATTGGCCCTGTAAGAGGCATTCAGTGGAAGAGGTTAAAGGACAGGAAGATCTAGATATGTCCAGAGGGTCACAGACCTTCTCTCTAATTGACTGTTCATAAATAAAGCTTAGAACAAGAAAAACAGAAGCACCAAAGGAAACATCAGTACGGTTTTTTTACTACCAATATGATCCATATTCTGTGTGATTTGTGTTTATTTCTTCTTTACAAGTGAAAGTGGCCTCTCTCAATTCAGAATTACCAGGTTTCACCAAAAAATTATTGTTACAGTCTCTTTTCTACTGTATGCCTGGTCATCACCGAATAAGTTTTTCCTTCATGTAAAAATCATAGTGAAATATATTTATAATGTGTTTATGATGGAAAACTGTAACAACACAACCTTTTTGCTGTAAACCTCATCCTTCCTTTCCAAGTTGGTTCTAAAATTCCTTTATGCAGCCTTCAAACCAGTACAATTTTTCTGCTTGCTCCACCACAATTTGCAGCACAGCTGAAAACAACACAGCAGGATGCTGCGGCCTTTGTGGAGTCATCACGCCAACTCTTCGGGCACCAAGAGAAAGATGAGAACACACCTGAGATTTAGGTTACATGAACATGCATAACCCCAAGTGCTTGCCTCCCCATTTCTTTAGGAAATTCATTTCTCAAAGGGGGATCATTTTCCACCCTCAGCATGCTGGGCTGGGTTTTATTCTGGAAGTCTAGCTGGCTTGTGGTTAGGTTTGGGTCTTGTTTTTTGAAACAGAGATACTGAAAAATATATACACAGGAAATATACACAGGCAGATGAGTTTTTTCTGCTCTTTCTCTTTTTTTGTCTTACGGACACATCATCTGCCACTTAGGTGATGTAGATGTATGTGCCTGTGAGTGGGAAAGGAAAAAATTCTGGTTCATTGGTCTTATTTCACCTGTTTCTGTCTGATTTAGTAGAACAGCTTCAGCCTTTTCATGCCCTTGGTCAAAGGGTAAGCACAATAATTATGACCAATCCAAGAAGGAAACTGGCTGGAAAACATCGATCATTTTAGCCTTTGGTTGAGCAGGAAAGCAGTAATTACACTAGAATTCTCTCCCCCAAAATGGTACCTAAGGCACGGTAAATTGTTCGCTAATGCGTGCTTTCTCAGAGGAGGTCAGTTTAATGAAAACTCTGAGAACCATTATCATAAACTTTCTGGCTGTTGAAAGGTCTTCCAAAGCACTGCTTCCTTCTCCTTTTCTCATCAGTCATTACTTGTATTTTCTCTGCTAATGTCCTTGGTAAGTTAGGTGAATGTAAACCCGAGTGACAGCATTAAAATGGCAGAAAATTACTTGCTGCATTCACCTAAAAAATTATCGGATTTTAACTTATCCTGGGATATCCTTCTGTCAAAAAGAGAAAGTTGCCATTGCTTCTGCTTTAATTGTCTTTGCTGTACCATTGAGGGATACCCAGATAATGTATATTCCCTCAGCTGAGACAAAGGAAGGCCACACGCTAAAACAACAATTTTCCGTGCACTGACATTTGACAGAATTTCTGACATCACTTCATCTGTTAGTCTGCAGATGGCTACTGCCAATTAACATGTATGTGACCTACATGTCAGATACAGCAAATCTTTCTCTGGTTTGTGTTCTCCATCATTTTCCATCATCTACTGGATGTTAACATCCATTAAATTCGTTTGTTACCTTTCTTTCTATACAAGTTAATGAACATTGTTTCTTCAATCATACTTCAGTTGTCTGCGTGTGACACAGCAGCTTGGCATCAGAAAAACTACCTGTCTCCTGAAACCCAACGACAGAGCTGGATTTTAACGCTCTGCAACCATGGTTACATGCACTGTGCTTTCCAGAATTTCACACAATTGAGTTACTGGCTTAGCGCTGTTACAGCAAGAAAGGCTATTTATTCACTTGATTCTCCCACATCGTAGTCCTTTCCATTAGCTGTTTGTTCAAAACAGCTTGAACATTGAAACAAATCATGACATTTCTGTAGTTATTGGAGATGTATTTTCTTTAATTAATATTAAAGGGAATAAAGCTTCATTCCTAAACATGCTTATGTGTTTGTGGCTTATTTAAGTTTAATTTCTAAGATATTTTTGTGTAATATTTGTAACATAAGCGTAATTTCTTTTTTGTTCTGTATTTGCTGGTTCATATAACCTAAGAATTTACATTTTTAACAGAAAATGTCATAATAATTCAACAATGAAGGTAGAAAGAGAAACCAAAGGAACCACAGAACCCCCAACCAGAAATAATGGCTGCAAACTTTCAGTTTTCTTTTAAGCTCTGTAAAGCAGCCACACGCCAGAGGGAGAAACGCAAGATTATAGGCACAGATAATCTGAGGCTGAAAGATGTAAAGGTAACTGAGAAATCTCTCTGAAAATAGATCATTTATGTTCAGGCTTTATTTAGCTCTAGGCAGTTGACAGCAGCTGACTTTGAAAACTATGCCTTGTTTTGGAGTTGTGTGTCTTGAGGGGAGATTTACGTTTACAGTATTTTATCCTTGGTAATCTTCAGAGCTGAACAAGGTGTAGGACAATCCCAGATTAAAAGAATTGCAGATTGAAACAATGATTTTGTAATTGCAACACGTTGTTATTTTGAACTTTATACCTAAAGTTTGATCTTGAAGTGCTGAATATTTTTTCAGTCATTTCTACTTTTTATTAACAAAAAGGGTAATTGTACATTATCATATTAATTCCTGAACAATTTGCAGAGAAGTTTCTGAAATGGTGTTACTTGAGCATGAAATAAAGCAGGGAATACTAAATACATAAGACAGTACATGTAATAGTATGCTTAAAAGCTGTAGAATTGTTGCTATGTGGTTACAAAACGTTCTAAAAAATAATTAGGGTCTTAGAAAAAAATTCCTGGGATAGAGTTGCCTATATGGGAATTTTCATATGCCCCCACCTAGCGTGCATAAGGAATTATTGACGTATATGGGATTCCTCTGCCAACATCCATAAGTAGATCTCTCAAGTTTCTGTAATTATGACATACAAGACCAAAAATTAATCAGCAATGTTGGATAAAAACAAATTTGCACCAGTGTCTATGGTCATGACGTGAATGCACCTGTATCCACATCACTTAGATGAGAAAAGCATTCTTGAGTAAAAAGAGTATCCTTGAGTACTTGCATAACCAAAATCTTATTATGGGTAAAGGAGAACAAATCCTCCTGTATGGATACAAAAATTTATTATTGTCCTGACTAAAATATGAACAACCTAATTAAGAGTCCAGTTATATTGTTAGTAACAGTCATAGTTCAAATTAATACAAAACAAAAACTTCAATAGTAATACAGTTAAAATTGTTACAAAAGAAACATTCACCAGTCTCTCCCCTTTTTCTCTGCTTGTTGTTTTACCCTTCCAGGGTTCATCTGGGTCACATGGCTGGTGGTTTCAGTTTTTCCAAAAAAGACTAGAAAAATGGATTTGCCACAAGTTGCCAGCATCCTAGAATTTCTTCTGGGAGGTGTACAACGTCTGTGATGGTATTTTCTTCCTCCCCTGTCTTGCGATCTCCTTGTGTTTCTTTTCAGGTGGTTTTTGCCTGTAACTCCAGCTTCCCTCCCAGGAGCTCCCAGCTAAAGCCAGAGAGTGGCACAGTGGCCTTTTCCCATCCCATCTCACCTCAAGGGCTGCTGATCATCACCTGCTGACTCCCTACCTCGGTCAGCATGGCACCATATCGAGGATCATGGGGTGAAGCTAAAATAGGAGATTGCGCACACACTGCTTCTCTCAGCAGCTGCTAAACCAGGTCAAACACAGCTGTGGACACGACAAGTCTGGATAAGGCCCAAGACCTGCACTGCTGGAACAATACAAATCTTGGGACCTGTGACAACTCATGACAAAACCATATTTCTCGGCTACAATAACAAGCGTAGTGTGATTGGACGCAAGTGCCTAAACCTGTGCAGCCCTGCTGAATGCCTGATTTGTACTGTAGTTCACATAATAAATTGTCACCATGATGATGAGTTCAGAATATCTCTGTGACCTTGATAAAAAGGAAAATCTGAAGAAAAATATGTTCAGTGTTTATTAGAGTGTAACACATAAATTGATATGACGAGACTTTGGTCTTCAAATGTCACATTTAAGTAGAAACATTCACTACTACCAACTTGTTGATATGCCTTTAAAAAAAAAAAGAGAGAGAGAGAAATGATGTGTCCATTTACCATACCAAAATTTTATAAAACTGTTTCTGCTAATGAGATTTTAAGTGTTGATGCTTTCAGATACTTTATCTGTCACAGAAAGAGTGATGCAACACTTAGTCATGTAAAACAACTTGGGTACTAACCAGTCACTAAAACAATGAGAACATCTGTTCAACATCTGTTGTTTAACTTAATTTGCTAGACCTGAGCACAGGAAAAAACAGTGTTCTTGTTATTGGTCCATTGACAAATAAAGAAATGGGAAATTGATTGGAATTTTAACAGCTCTATTTCAGCTTAATATGCATAAACTGTCACTTAAGTCTGACATTATATTTTTTTTTCATTCAGAATTTGATCATACAAATGACTGCTCTTCAATTGCTTCTGCTGACACCATTTTGAACATAAAAAGAAAGCAAGAAAATGTGAACAATATATAACAAAACTCATGTTTAACTTCCTTACCACTGTAGTTACTTGATTTCAGGATGAAATATTTTGGGTTTTTTTAACTTTCATGGTTCTATAGAAACATCATGGAATGGAGACCTCTTGCTAGAGAGACTATTTCATCTCACAATTCTAAGGAAATTTCTAAAAATCTTAGATAATATTATTTTAATCCATTTTATTCACATTAATTTGAAATTTTTGAAGTACGTAAGCACTGCATTATGTCCTTTAACATATTAAAAATAGACCATATATAGTATGAGATTAAATTATATTTGTGCTGCAATGTGTAAATATTTATAAGCTTTAAATGAAGCAGTCAGCATTTATTGCTGATGTAGCTATTGATTAGTAAATTCTCAAGTGAAAAAGGTTACATTAGTCTTGCATTAAAACACACTGAAATGGACCTTGTATCACATTTATCACCTTTTTTTTCTCAAATGGGAGTGTTTTTACAAAGCATTTAAATTCATAAGTTATCCCTTGAACTTTTTTAATCACTTTCTTTTCTGTTATGAAAATAATTCATAGCTGAATCGTATTTACTGGAATAGAATCTACTTCTCCTACTAGAAAAGTACAGTATTAACAGGACACCTTCATGGGGGCCCACATTCAAAGGAAACCTCTCACACTGCCCAGGTCTTTGTTCATTTCAGTTTAAGCATCATTCCCTGAGGAGAAGGAAGAGGGGAAGCAGAGGAGGTTTAGATATCAGGAATACACACAGTGAGTAACCCACTGAATCTGTACCTCCTTTTCCCTAAAGAGTTCCCACAGACTTGCTCAAGAAACAGCATGAACATCTGAGGACATATTAGACCTTACATAAATGAGGGGAATGGTTGTTTTCACTTACGCATGTGGTAGCCTTTTATGAGGACATAACAAGGTGGATAGCAGTGGATGTGGTCTACCTTGATTTCAGTAAAGCATTTGACACAGCCTCCCACAGCATCCTCACAGCTAAACTGAGGGAGTGCGGTCTGGATGATCGGTTACTGAGGTGGACTGTGAACTGGCGGAAGGAAAGAAGACAGAGAGTTGTGGTCAATGGGGCAGAGTCTATTTGGAGGTCTGTATCTAGTGGAGTCCCTCAAGGGTCAGTACTGGGACCAGTATTATTCAATGTATTCATCAATGACTTGGATGAGGGAATAGAGTGTACTATCAGCAAGTTTGTTGATGACACTAAGCTGGGAGGAGTGGGTAACAGGCCAGAAGGCTGTGCCGCCATCCAGTGAGACCTGGACAGGCTAGAGAGTTTGGCGGGGAAAAATTTAATGAAATATAACCAGAGAAAGTGTGGAGTCTTGCATCTAGGTAGGAACAACCCCAGGTTCCAGTATAAGTTGGGGAACCTGGGGGTCCTGGTGGACAGCAGGATGACCATGAGCCAGCACTGTACCCTTGTGGCCAAGAAGGCCAATGGCATCCTGGGGTGTATTAGAAGGGGGTGGTTAGTAGATCGAGAGAGGTTCTCCTCCCCCTCTACTCTGCCCTGGTGAGAGCACACCTGGAATATTGTGTCCAGTTCTGGGCCCCTCAGTTCAAGAAGGACAGGGAACTGCTGGACAGAGTCCAGCACAGACCAACAAAGATGATGGAGTGGAGCATCTCCTGTACGAGGAAAGGCTGAGGGAGCTGGGTCTCTTTAGCTTGGAGGAGACTGAGGGGTGACCTCATTCATGTTTATAAATACATAAAGGGTGAGAGTCATGAGGATGGAGCCAGGCTCTTCTCAGTGACAACCAATGATAAGACAAGGGGCAATGAGTACAAACTGGAACATAGGGAGTTCCACTTAAATTTGAGAAGAAACTTCTTCACAGTGAGGGTAACAGACACTGGAACAGGCTGCCCAGGGAGGTTATGGAGTCTCCTTCTCTGGAGACATTCAAAACCCGCCTGGACACCTTCCTATGTAACCTCATCTAGGTGTTCCTGCTCTGGGAGGGGGATTGGACTAGATGATCTTTCGAGGTCCCTTCCAATCCCTAACATTCTGCAATTCTGTGATTATAAATGTAGGAAATGCAACAGGTTTCAGCTCAAGAATGTGTGGGAAACACAAATAACTTTCTAACACCTCATCCATCTAACAGGAAGAATTCATTGGGCTTCACTAAGTCCAAGTTCAGTACAGAGTACAAGTTCAGTGCAAAACAGAGTTTGACACTTGATTTTATTGTACAGATAAGCCCAGATACATAATCATTTTGTCATATGCCAGCTGATTTCCAGGTATTTTTTGTGTTCTTGATTATTCCTATTTTGTTTAAAAACTAATCTAAGTCAAATTACCAAGAATTGCTGTGGGTTGAGAGCATCCAAACTTATAAGTGCTGCAGCTCAGGTGACAAACTTGCAATACTGTCATAATTTGTTTTCATGTTTCCCATTGCATCACATGTCAGTATTCTTGACATATCAACACACAAAATAAGCCAGATCAGTTTAGGTGGATATTTTGTGGAGAAACAAAGTATTAGCTCCCATCTGTTTCCCTTTCTCACTGCTATTCCTCAGTAGCAACCTTACCCAACACACCTGGCTCAGAAGAGCAGAACCATGTCAGCACTGGGACATCAAGGAAGAAAAGTGGAGCCCCAGTTTTTCTCCCTGGCTTGTGCCTCGGCTAAGGAGAGACTGTATAACTTGTGGAAGGACACACACACCCCTGCCATATGAACTGACACAGGATACAGAGAGGCATCAGGGCTTCCATTCACCCCAGGCCTGCACCTATCTCTCTATTTCCTCTGCAACTCTGATATTAAAACCTCTGAATTAATTTTGAACAGCAGAAAGAGAGAGAGGAAACTCACAGTTCTGGAGGCTGTGGAAAAAGTGTTGATTGACTTGTATGTAACAGAGTTTCCACCTAATCACAGAAACAAGATTGTGCAGCACCTGCTGCATGTTATGCCTGCCTCCAGGCTGTGCTGTAACCCATGTACTTAACTGAAAACTTGTAAAAAATAGGAGACAAAGTGATGCAAGATAGAGGAAAATTTTGAGACCACCAGCTCCAAAAAAAGGTCCGATCTGTGTTTACAAAAGCAGCAAGAGTTTATTTCTACATTTCAGATTATTTTTGGTTTCTCTGAGGCAGATGGAATTTGCCTTTCACATGATGTCCTGAGGGTGAAGGTTCAGTAAGGATGAACTATGCAATCTGCTTCACTATAATACATGACATACTGTTGATCAAAGAAGAATGTGTTAGGGACCAGATGTTGCAAGTAGTAAGAATATGTCCCAAGCCTTTCTTTCACCTAATGCATGACATGGTGAAGCTAAAAGTACTTGTAAGATATGATCAATAGGGAAAAAACAGTCAATACCACAGAAGAAATATCTCAGTTATTTTTTTTTTCCTCATTATTAATTCTCCTCTTCCCTATTTTAATATTCTGCTGTAATTTCCCCCTTGCATTTAGTTTTCATCATTACATTTTTACCCCATTGGGATATTTCACTTAAAATTGGATTGATATCCACCTTCAATTTCTTCTTTTCACTTAAAATGCAGGGGTCCACTTTTTTCCCAAAGGTACAACACTACTGAGGATTATTTCAAATCCTAAAGGAAAGAAGCATATTCCAATTAGTCAAACTGTTTCCCTCTGTCTCAATATGGCTGTTTCATTCTATTTATTCTGTAGAATTTTAATATAGAATAGCCATTTAAACAATCATGCAATTATTTTTTTAATCTGTCGAGGGAATCTTGGGTTTAAGAGTTGGAAAAATGACCAATGATCATTATTTCCTTTTCAGATTTGACATGGATTTCTCATGTGATATGACATCATTTCGTCTTTGTATCACACTTGCCCATCTACCCGATGAGTTAGTATAAAAGACCAGCAAAACATGATTGAACAATGTCATGCTTAAAAAAAACCCACAAACACCATACAAGAAGGGCATTTGGTTTCAAGTAGTCTAAACTAATTCTAATCCTTCAAATTCATTTCTTTTCCTTGTGTCCTCAGTTGAGATACAGTCCAGAAGATTAAAATAATCTTAAAAAAAAACAAAAAAAAAAAAATCACAATCTATGAGGAAAGCTACTAGGACTGTTTAGACTGAAGAAGAAAAGGCTAATGGGAAAGTGTGTTAATGGTCTTCAGACACAGGTATTTGAGGACACATTAATCTTTTTCCATGTCAAAGCTGAATAGAAAAAGAGGCAATGGATTTAAATTTCAGCAAGAAAGATGGGAGTGAGTCATTAGAATAAAGTCTAATAAAAAAGACAGTGAAGTCTGGGATATTATAGAGCCTTTAAGTTCAATGTAGACAGACATCTGTCATAGATATTAACACTTTGGGGGACAGGTTTATGGACAAGCTGATCTCTAGAGTTCTCTGTTTGCCAGACACATTTTCTAAAACTCTATTTCTTTTCCTGAATCCTTTGCTATCCTGTCTTATCTGTAAGAGGAAAAAGTGACTCTTTCTGAGTGAGCATTTTGCCTGTCAGAACAGCACAGGTGGAGCCAGGTATGAATCACTGTATATGTCACTGAAATACAATTAACTTATGCATGAAACTCTTGTATATTTTATTGCCATCTCCTATCTCTAATACTTGCTAGTGCTGAAAAAAACATAAAACCATATAATTGAAAAAAGACTATCCCTTAACAACTCTGTTCATCAAATCATTACACTTTCCTGGAATATAATGCAAGTTTCTCTATTTTCTAATTCAACCACAGCATCATCTCATATTTTATGGTCATAATCTTTCAACACAGTCTTCTGTTTCATTAGGGATTTGGGATAATTGAGAGTTCTTTCCTCATTCTTTCTGTGATTTTTCTTGTCTAAAACAGAAGGGCATCTTGGCTTGTAAGATGGAGTCTAATTTGACTTCTTTAATTTCACAAAGTCTGTTTGCAAACTTCACTTGCAACTGAGGCAGTACCTACAGTCTCCCTCTCCAACACCGTACTGCAACTACTTTCATAATTACTGTCCTTTCTGACATCTACACTTCAGGACGCACTTGTCCCTAGGCTGGAACATCTTATCATTTTCAAATAATTTGAATTCTCAAAAAGAAAATTCTAAATGCTGTAACAAGAGTAATTTCCACTTACTCACTGGGAAATTTTAAGGGCATGTACGGATTCACAGCTAAAGCTGGATTCTCTGCTGCTTACTTGCAAGTCTCCTGGAAACCAGAATAGAGGAAAAACCCTGACAGTTAACTATTACACTGTTCAGGGCAGCTGAAATACCTCATTTGCACTGTGATTGACACTGGGAAAAGAGAAAGAAATACTTAGTGCAGCAACTTCTTTTACTCATGCAGTGGTGGGGACTACCAGCTTTTGAGGTTTGAGTCATTTGTCACACAGCATTCGCTGAACTCAGTTGGGGCCACTGCTTGCAAACTGCTTTGGAGAATCTAGGCACTCAGATAACATGTTAATGAGTGCAGCATAAATAGATAAATAGGTTTGCCTGCTGAACAACTTTGTAATTTATGAAAAGTAATGATGTTCTGGAGCACTTTCAGTTAATGAAA
Source organism: Nesoenas mayeri (assembly GCF_963082525.1). Taxonomy (NCBI): domain Eukaryota; kingdom Metazoa; phylum Chordata; class Aves; order Columbiformes; family Columbidae; genus Nesoenas; species Nesoenas mayeri. The sequence goes on along the minus strand of NC_137543.1, from coordinate 57,394,730 downwards.
ATAAATAGCATGTGCTTAACATATCATTAAAGAAGGTAGTTCATGTTAGTATCAACTTTTCTTTAAAAACATATTTGTTTAGGAAAAATATGAGAGAGTTACCACAGAGACACTTTCTGAGCTCAGTGAGGGAAGACTTTTGTAGGGTTTAACACCTCTTTCTTGACAGATTTATATAAAGCTAACTTAAATTTGTCAGTTTTTTTGAAAAAAGTAAAATGTTTGTACCTCAGAGAAACACTACTGTAATCCATCACCTACTTGCCTTCCTTTTAGGTCAAGTAGGTAGTTGTTTCTTTTTTTTTTTTTAGTTTAGTGTCACAATAGTATAGTATCTGTTGTTCTGAATTAACTGGTCTGAGTAACAGCATTTATTGCTTGAGTTTATTTTCCATTCCAATGCCTCTGTTGTGGTCTGTAATAAATGGGACTGTGTATTTTGCTTCTGCACAGCTAATTCCCCTGAGTTTGGACATCTCATACAGAAGCATAAAAATTATTCTTTTTCATTTGTGAGCTGCACAGTCTAAATTCATTCTTTTCAAGAGTTTAATAGCACTAATTCACCTCCCTAGTAATGTATGGACAGTCAGAATAATCCACATTTCATAAAAAATGAAACAGAAATAGTAAGATGGTAACTTGCTCAGTGACATTAACACAAATAAATCTGGTTTACCAGTTTGGACCTTAGTAGTTCATTGTCTCACTGTTGCTTAGCCAGCTATTATGAATACACACTACAAAGTAAAGTTTTCTTGCTGCACAACTCCCACTGCAGTCTATGCCACTTCAGTATCTCATTCCACTTGGGACCAGAAAGTTTTTCATTATTCTCAACATCAAACTTCCCCTCTGCAAGTTAAGTCTGTTACTTGCTAACCTATTCATTAAGTTCTGTTCCAGTTCAGCATCACAGCTAGCTAGAAAATTTCCATTAAAACCCAATCTTGCCCACAAGATGAGAAAATCGATCATCAACATTTTTCAAATAAATTTTAGCTATCAACTTGCTCTGAGACCATTTTCCAAAGCCTGTGAAAATGTTTAATAACTATCTGACATTAAACAATGTGCAAAAATATCTTAATAATCTAGCATTGCATTTAATTGAAGATTTTAATAAAAACTTAATTAAGGTTCCCACATTTGTACTTGGGGGCTATCCTGAACTCAATGCCATTCAAATCCCATTAGTGCTAATGGCCTAATGCCAAATGTGGAAAATACAGAACACACAAAATTTACTTTTAATAAGTCATTCATCCTACATTAAATATAAAACTACTATTAAAAACACATTCAAGAGGATTAACCACTGTTATTACAATGAATGTTTTTAATAATCAGTTGGTATTTATTTAGTTTATAGTACTGTCTAATTATTACACAATTATGGTTTTATAATGTCCCTGTAAATCTTCAGCAAATGAAATGTCTATCTGCAGACATTAATTTTAAAAGTTACCAGATTACATATTTTAATGTCATTGACTCAATTTCTTTCTTTAAAATGAAATAATAAAAGAGAGCGAGGAAAAGTTTCATTGAAAGAACAGTTATGCACAAGAACTTTAATTTAGAAAAGCAAGAGAGTCAGCGTACAGAAGATGATCAGAAGTAGGTTGCATCTCAAAGCAAGGTCAATTTTTTTAATGCAAAAATATTTAAATGAAGAGTCTGTGTTCTTCATATGAGATTTTAACAAAGCAAAAATAATCAACAGATAGTTATCAGACCAAGGGGAAAAGGGATGATAAATTAGGCAGAATGTAAGTAGAGAACATGTAAGGCAACTGAGCTTTGGACAAGAAAAACTTCTCGAGTCCTCAAAAAGAAAGTTGAAATCTTGAATTTTGAATGTTTTGTCTATTTAACATGTTTAAAAGGATGGGAGACATAGTCCAAACAGAAAAAGAGGATTATTGGAAGAGAGTGACTTACCATGGACCATCAATAGACCATTTCTTCTCCATTTGTCACACTGCTAGTCTAAAACTTTTTGGGGTGTCTCCTGCTTGCCCCTTTACTTTGATTTCCTCACATTGCCTCACACAAAACCACATATTGTCACAATGTTTCCCCCTTGACAAACAGGACTGAACATACTTGTTAGGAATTAAAACAGCTTCTCTGTTGAAGGCCAAGAATATTCCTTAAAATGGACAACAAACACTTCCTGAATTTAAAAAAAGACCCAAGAGAGTTAAAAGTACCATAAACCACTGTTCCCATGTTTTACCCAGAACAATATTTTGATAAGTACTATATGAGCTAGTATACACCGGGCACCTGTAGCAGACACAGCCCCCAAACTGAATGTATCATAGAAGGCTACACTCCGCCATGTAATATGCAAGTGCACACAGGACTAGGCAGAGCTCATGGAAATGCCTATATGTTGCTTTATAATTACACTCGTAAATCCACACCCACTAAGTTGCAGAAAGTCTCTGAGAATAGGCTTGCTATATACAAGGAGATATGTCTTCAAAAAGTTTATGTGATATACAGACTCTCATCTTAAGCCTATGAAAGCCAATGTGCATCCCTTTCATTGACATGTGAAGGCTATGAGTCACAAATAATGACATATGTCTTAGCTCACTTTAATGAGCTAAGTTTGTACTTAAAAGAATTACAAAAATGAAAAATGAAAGAAAATGTCTACTTTGACCTTGAAATCCTTTGCTTTCACTGATTTCTATCCTAACACTAAGTATATTTAAACATGTTTTAATTGCTCTACATTGCAAACACATGAGGCTTTGTAATACAGAATATTAATGAGACTTTTTACTATTTGGCCACAGTATTTTATGAAATATCTGCGATATAGTTATATTGGGTGAAATCTAATGTCTAAACTTTTAAGATAATTCAAAATATTTCTTTTTACTTGTTTTATTTCTGTAAAATTCCAGGCAGCCTCCTCAAGAAGTTAAGACAACTTATTTACAAGCCAAGGATTGTACTTGAATTTCAAATCATTGAAAGATATCTCAGTTTCACTTTGAAATGTGGATATTATTTCCATTGCATAGTATTCTTTTTATTTAATAAATGCTCACAGATTGTTCTGCTCTTTTCTTAGGGAATCCATATCATTCATTTCAGTAATGCTGCCTCTTGCTTTTGTAGTATCATCTTCCTCTCTGTGGTGGTCTGACCCTCAATGAGCTCTTCATACAATTAACCATAAAAAAGTCACTTTGCATCAAACTTTGACTTTATTGGAGATCGTTGTTTTGCCAAAGTATTCAAGACATGAGTATTAAATCAGTTCACAGAAGGTTTTATGTATACTCTGAGTTGTTAGCTATATTTTGTGAATGAATAAGCAATTTCTGAACAATTAAAAACTAATTTATATATAAAAACTAGGCATTAATACCCCTTGTCTTCAAGTGGTAAACACAGGAAGGGGAAGAAGGAAGCCAACATCTGGGAAAACACCAGAAGTCAGTCATAATCTATATCCTTTTAGGAAACAGCAATTCAGATGCATTTCCTCATTCTACAATTCCTGGTCATGAAATCCTCTATTTGTTTTTAAGACACTTTTGTCCTTTTCTCTCTGAGTGGTGTTGATCTACTGTCACTCAGAAGAGATGGATATTCTTTGGTAGATGACACAAGCATCAAAAAAGTTGGCAGAGATCAAAATGTTTAATGCCTTCTGGTTACAGTCTTCATTAAACATTTTCATTCAAAGTTGGTTAACTATCAGCAACATATGAAACGTCATTAAAAAAAAAAAAATGTCATTTTCTGAAGAGCTTTCTGGTTGGTTGTCCCCGAGCATATATGTTGTATGGAGTTGTTCTTCCTTTGTTGAACTTCACGTGGTTCCTCTGACCCCAATCCTCTAGCCTGTCCAGGTCCCTCTGGATGTCAGTACAACTCTCTGGTGTATCAGCCACTCCTCTCAGTTTTGTATCATCTGTAAATGTGCTTAGGGTCACTCTCTTCCATCATCCAGGTCATTAACAAAAATGTTAAAAAAGATTGTCTCCAGTATCAGCTCCTGTGGTACACCATCAGCAAATTGCCTCCAACTGGACTTTGTGCCACTGAGCACAATCCTCTAGGCCCCAGTTGTTCAGCTAGTTTTCAGTCCACCTCATTGTCCACTTATCTAACCCATGCTTCGCCAGTAAGTCTATGATGATGTTATGTGAGACATTGTCAAAAGCCTTAGTAAAGTCAAGATAAACAACACATAAACCCTGTCTACCAACGCAGTCACCTCATTGTAGAAGGCTAGCAGGTTGCTTAAGCATGATTCCCCCTGTGTAAATCCATCCTGGCCATTCCTAAACACCTTCCTGTCCTTCATATGTTTGGAAATGGTTTCTAGGAGAACCTTCATTACTGCCCCAGAGATGTACGTGACGTTTACTGGCCTGTAGTTCCTCCAATCCTTTTTCTTATCCTTCTTGAAGACAGAAGAGACATCTACTCCCTTCCAGTCTTCAAGAACCTCTCCCAATTGCCATTACTTTTCAAAGATTACAGAGGGTAGCCCCTCAATGGCATCAGCTAGCTCTCTCAGCACTCATGGATTCAACTGTGAATTTATATACATCCAGTCTGACCAGTTTGTTTAAATGCTCCCTAACATGATTCTCCTCCACTGATGGTAGGTCTTACTTGCTCCATAATTTCACTCTAATCTCAGGAGCATGGTATTTGCTAAATAAGCCCTAATTTTTACCCCAGCTAACAATTCTGCATTCTGATTATTTGCTGCAGATTCCCAGGTTCCCCTAGGAGGCATTGGTTTTGCAGGAGCATCAGAGCAATGGCTGGTAGAAGTTCTGGAATGGAGAGGAGGATGAAGGGGGAAATTAAGCATTGTAAATAAAGGGCATGTCACCTCAGTATATTATAAAAGCACTAAGTTCTCAGAAAAGGCAAGTAAAACTAGGGTTTTTTTCATGGATGAAAATCTTCATCCTAGGTCTCCCAAAGACCGACAGCCTGACACATGAAACCTTACATACACAAATGTTCTCTAATCCATGAAGAAGTGGACTTAAGATGACTTATTGTAATTCTAGAAAAGATACTTTAATGTAATGAAACATGATAAAAACAAGATCGTCACTTCTTTTGTTGCATACACTTTATCATTTCATCATTTTATTTTCCTTCTTGTGAGAGCTGACATATTCCCTCTGCTTAGAGAGTCTCATTCTTCCATGGATATTGTTGGATTTTTGTAAGACAAAGGGTGAGACAAAAAAAAAATGAAAACTGGAAGATAAAATACGGTAAATATTCTTTATTTGCTTGTGGTAGACACATAAGAAAGATGTTTTAAAAATGTAGCTTGTGAATACAAGTATTTTGTTGGGTTTTGGCACAAACATTTTGACTGCTGACTTTTGGAAGATTCTGTTCTGCTGCCACTCAGATGGGTTTGCCAATACTAGTGGCCTTGCTGGTGAGCTGGAACAAGGCTATAGTGGTTTGTCTGCCACATGCTGGCTTCTCCTCTTCATGACTTATTTTTCGTTTTCTCTTATATTTGGCCCTGACATTATATATAAGTCTAACAAACTTCCATCCAGATCTCTACAGACTGTGAGCAGGTCTGACAGCTTTATACTGCCTATGTGGATAAAAAAGAACTAAACATGAAGACAAATTGAAATATTTTGAGCATAAACACAGATTTTGCCAGCTACTGACTAGAAGAACTAGTCATGGTTCAGAGTTATAATTTAAAACCAGGCACAGGAAAAACATACTTGTGGAGAAGAGTGTGCAGAAAAATCCTGCATAAAATTAAGGAAGTTTTACATTCATACATGCCAAGTAACTAATTAAAAAAGAAATTGCAGGCCAACAGTAGAATCACTATGAAAATAAAATTAATACGGAAAAATAGGATTACTGTTGAATATTCTACATCAGAGACCAAGACCTGGGTCGAATATTGGTTCTAACAAAGGAGGGATCTATTTTCCACTTCATAGTTCTGTTACTGATGTTTAATAAAACTCATATAGAATGCAATTAAGTGAAACCAGTTGGGTTTTATAGAAAATAAATTAGATTCTATGCCATTTCATATTATATTTTTAACAAGTGACAAGCAAATAAAAATTAGCATCTATAGACAGATAAAACACGTAATTGTTTAGAATTTCTTGGCAATTTTTTAAATTAATTCCTTATGCTTGTAGGAAATTGTAGCATTCTTCTGAGCTGCTTAGGAAAAAGAAAATGTATAGTTGTATGAAAAGGTATTATCTGTGTAAAGTTAATTCATATATTCAACTTTATAGAAGTAGAAAGGCTATGACCTCTTAGATACAGATTTCTGGTACATTATCATCCAATACTTAGGCATTTTGAAGTTTATATTGTGTTGATATTCACCTTGCTAGGAAAGCCATTTTTAAAGTACGAGATTTCAGGATTTTTTTAAGCACTGAGAGTAATTACTACCTAGAGTACCACTTGAATATTGGCTACCAAAGTGTGAATCTTTGAGGACTTGTATCAGTAATGACCAAATCAGATTGTATAAGAATGTTCTCTTGAATTAAAGTATTTTTGAGGTTTCTAGTGTTTTGTTGTATCTGCAATTACCTACTCCTCCCAAAAGGAGAAATAAGGAAGTGTACTGAAAAAGGCTCTGCTCAAAAGTTTTCAGTATCTAGCCCCAAGAACTCAATGAGTAACAATTGACCTTTTCTGCTATCAGAATCTAATGAAATTTCCATATCTTGTTGCACCAAAATTTCTTGCCACCTAAACCCCACACTTGCTTTTAATAAGGTGGTTTCCATTTGAGTGAAATTACATGAGCACACACTGTATCTCCCACGTTAATTATTTTAGGTGTCATACAGGGACACATTCTGTAACAGGAGGGGTAAATATAAAGCAGCTGAAATTTTGAAAACACACTTCATACTACAGCAGTGGTGAGAGAGACTGACCCTCAAGTACCTGGGAAAAGACATACTGCTGGGATGTGACCAATACATTTTGAGTTCCTTCTCTGCCTGTATCCAGAGAAGAGCTAAAGCCTTTGTCTCCCACATCCTGTAGAAATACCTTTTACTCCAGGCTCTTAGCTTTTAGCCATTCTGGATGTAGTTTGCTCTCAAAATGTTAAATGATCATTTTAATTACATGTCTTTTTTCTAGTGAAAGACAATTATTAACGAGATGTTTTAGAAAGAGAACTTGATGTGAAGATTTCTAGCCCCTTGCTCAGCTGCTGTCTTCTGACTTTATTAGTATTATTATTCTTCTGGGTAGAGGATAGATTATTCTGTCTACCTGGCAGAAAGAGTAAAGCATCCTTCTACTTTCCTTAGTACTGGTTATATGGGGCAAGGGAGGGAGGGGAGAGGCAGTGAACCACCTTGACACTTTAAACAGCAAATAAGTAAACTGCAAGAAATCCAGATATTTGTTCATCATTCATCTCCCTACTCCCCGTTTCCACCTCAGTAGGCCTGAGTCACAGCAGTAGCCTCCATGCAACCCTTCAAAGTGCTGTGCAGAGACAAATGGTTGCCAGCATTGTTGTCCACTTGTTGGTTCTACATGTACCCTGCCAGAGAGTTTAAAAAGTGAGCTACCTTCCCTGCCATCTGATACCATGGCAACCACTCCTCTGCTTTTTACCGCTAAGCATCTGTTCATGTTTTCATTGTAAACCCATGTTTTCAAGAGTTTAAGGCTTGGCACAAACTGTTGCTTTTTCTTCAATTTCTTGCTCTGGTTTTTATTAGAAAAAATAAAAAATCTGGCTCTTTCTCTCTTCTCCTGCTTAAAAAAATAGTGAGGTCCTCCAAGTTCCAATGTAAAACAAAGTAAAAACAATTAAAATTATTCAGTGTTGCCATGGAAGCCTGAGTGGCACTTCAGTTCCAATTCGTACCCTTTCTCAAGAAAGAAAAATTAAGTACATGAGTGATTTAGTGAAGGTATACAGCAGCTCAGCTACTTACCTCATTCCTGCTTTTATCTGATGCTGCAGCAGCAGATTGCACTTCTGAGATGTAGAAAGCTGTGCACACTGTCGAGCAAGATAAGTAATCAAAGTAACAGGAGAGAGACTAAGAGGGAAGTGCAAAATGAATGAAGAAGAAAAAGATATCAAATGTTAAGTACAAAGGTAACGGGGAGGAGAGCTGAACCAGAAGGTGGGGATGAGGATGGTTACCTGCAAGTAGGAAGAAAGGATATTGTCAGCAGTGACAGATAATGGTGCTAAAAGAGGATCATGGAATACATTACCAAGACTTCACTTTTGACAGTGATAGTCCAAAGTTTTCTGTAGGTACACAAGCTAGAGGCAAGGAATGACATTCTGGATTCAATAAAAGGAAGCTGGGATTAGTAAAGTAGTTTCTACTGTCACTGAAATGATTATATTCTTATTCCTTTCTTCCCATTGTAATCTCCAGAAAGAAGGTGAGTTTGAGGATAAGAAATTTTTGAAAGGACACTGTGAAGTCTGAACTGTACGTCTAGGTAAATCAAAGAGATTTTCACTGTTGGCTAGAACAGAATAGGAAAGAGTAGGAAAAAGATAAGCACCTTTGAAAATCAGATTAGTCTAATGAGCTGAAGGATTTTATGTCTGAGATGAAATGGCTTCTCTAGGAACTTCTAGCCTTCGATATCTCTCCTTTTTCCTATCATGTGGAACAAATGGACTCCAGCGTTATTTATTTGCCTGTGAATAACTCCTGGGTCCAGAAAACGCATCGTGTCTAACAAAACGTAGGTGTGCTGCCTCTCTCTTTATTCTGCTTTTAGGACTTGGCCCACGAGAACACCTCTACAGAACTGGCATTTATTCGACATCAATGTCTCCCATCTTCCAGGGACATCTGACTTCTTTAGGCATACATTAGCTCAGTTCCAACACTGTCAATCAGGAATCTCCAATTGCAGGGCAGCAACTGTCAAGTGAACAGCCTATATTTGTGGTAAAACAGCTTTGTGGTGAAAAGAGCAAGGCCGTGAGAAGTTTCTCATCATGTCCTAGGGGCATACCAAGACCAGAACAGCAGAGGTGGTGTCGAGGGTTAAGATTGCGGGGTGACAATAAAACCCTGGCAGATGTATTGTTAACCCCCTTTTCCCCCCCACTTCCCCCTTTTGCCCCTCCCTCTCCCCCCTTTCCACTAAGGACAGGCGATTGGGAGGGAAAAATAAGGACAGAGAGAAGAGAGTTGGAAAAAATTAAAGATGTTTTACTAATGCTACTAATAAGAATAGAGAAAATAATACAAAATATACAAAACCAATCTTGAAAGTCTCAGCAACTGCAGAGCCGGCACCCAAGTCCTGGATTAGACTCCACAGCCAACCAGAGCTGGATTCAGTCTCTCACTAGGCCTCAGTTCGCAGGGACGACTAGCAAGGTCCTCTCCTAATGTCGGCCATAAGAACAAGAGGAAAAAAGGGACGAGATCCTCGTGATCTCCCATTTTATATGAAGTATTCATGTGAATGGAATGTTATACACAGTTGGTCAGTTTCTTGGTCACTTGTTTCTCGTTGCCCCTCTCGCCAGATGTCCATCCATGCTTATCAATAAGTTTGCATTCCATTGCTAGGTTTTACCAAAACATGTGTCTGGTTCTCCAGGAAAATGCAGTTAATATGAAGGCTTTAGCTGACAGGCAAAATTCACTGAAAGAGAAACTTGTTTTTAACAAAACCAGGACAGGTGGTCACAGACTCAGCTTTTACTGTGCCACCAAAGATGGTTCAGCAAGACAAATGGCTGAAAAGATTGCTCAGCAAGACAAATAAATATATATAAATACCTGAAGGGAGATACTAAGAAGACAATACTAGACTCTTTTCAGTGGTGCCTAGTTACAGAAAAGATGCAATAGGCACAACGTGAAACACAGGAGGTTGCCTCTGAACCTCAGAAAACACTTTTTCATTGTGAGGGTGAAGCTTGCCCAAAGAGGTTGTGGAGTCTCCCACATCACAGATATTCAAAAGCCATCTAGACATGATCCTGGGCAACCAGCTCTGAGTGTCTCTGCTTCAGCATGGGTTTGAACAAGATGATGTCCAGAAGTCCCTTCCAGCCTCAACTATTCTGTGATTTTGTGACAAAATAATGAGTTATTTTGTACATACTTTGAAGAAAAGCCTAAAGTTCTTATGACAAGATGTTCAGCAGTGTTAAACAGAGAAGCTGGCAAATTCCCTAAACAGCATCTAGTTTCACAATAACTCTAAAGTAGCAGAAGCCAGCCTAAATTGTCAACAAAGGAAGGACCTCCATCTTCAGTCACTTGTTCCAGTCTCTGCATCTTTCCTCCCTTGGGTCACCACAAAACATTCATGTAGCTATGCAGTCAGGAATGGCTTGGAAATACTTTTAGAAAAAAAATGATTCTTTTGACAGCAGCGGTTTCCAAACCAAAATAGGGTTCTGAGAAAGTTTAGGACAAAATTATGTGTAGAAAAAGGTTCTTCTACTTTCAGAAGGAAGTCATTTCTAAGTCACTCCTCAATTACCTTCAAGAGTTCGAATCAGCCTACAAATCAGAACCTGCCAGCAGCTCTCCATTGTAGCTGTTAATTCATGCTTTCGCATCTGTTACATTAGCATGCCAAAAGAACTTACAACCTCCTTGAAATTTCCTTCAGCATAGTTTGAGCATAATTGAATATTAAGAGATCAAAATTTAATTTTTGTATTTTCTTAACCAAATCTATTCAAATATGCCCTATACAATAGTTCCCTTGGAGTATTAGGTGTAGAACAAGGTCAGAACTTTTACAGCCAACCATTTCTGAGTGACATATAAACAAAGAAAGGTTGGAACCTTTTCTTTCTTTTAAAACATGAAAAGCCCAAAACGTTTCTAAGCCATTTAACATCCACTGGGCCATGCTGCCACCTGTCAGTCTGGTAACCCCTTCTTAGATTTCTAAGGATAGCTGAAGAATAGTTGAGTTGAAAATACCCTTCATCTAACTATTTTTCATTCTAATTAGAAACATGTAGTCTAAACTTTGTCAAAGAGTAAAAATGAAATCCTTAGAATAAGTGCCTGAACAGGCAGTAAGGCTGCCTGTGCTGCCTAGGTGCACATTTATGAGAGCTTTCATTATATAAGGATCAAATCCCTTCGTTAAATATTCTCATTTAAAACCAATTTGCATAAATAAGGGCTCATTTCTCAAAGAATGCGCCCATTCAAAGAAAATTAGATTTCACTTGGAAATGCGCACAACTCCAAATTTCTCATCATGTTCTCAGGCTGTGCAAAACAGATTCGTTTCCAAACGTGTCCTGTATTGGTTCGCAATCATTTTCCCCCTAGTCTCAGTAGAGCCAACAAAGCTGTTACACACCAGAGCCTCTCTGAGCACACCAATATGGGCATTCGTGTACTGTATCAGAGCAAGACCTTGGCAGGCACCGGCTCCTGCCTTGTTTTGGTTTCCAAAGGAAGGATGCATGTGTGCTGTCCAGAGGGCACACAGCTGTCTAGTCAGATCCCTTATGATGGAGCAATCTGGATTTCCAGTCGTTCAAAAACACGTGGCTCATCCTCAGGCTGTATATAGGCAGTGTCAAGTAATAAAGCTGACATGTCCATCCAGTTTGCAACAGTCATTTTGGGGATGGATAAATAGAGTCCCTTTGTTTCCTTTATCACTTTCTTACATCAGCTTCTGCCCAAACTTCTATGTTTGGGAAAGCTGTTCTGTCCACCTTCCTAAGCTTTTTTGATTGCACCCCCACTTGCTCAGGTATGCTCAAGGCCACCAATGATATCTTTATGCAGTACTGTTGGCATCAAAGTAGTAAGTAAATGGTTTGCAAGGATTTTTTGTTTATTTATTCTTTTTCCATTTATACTTCTTAAAGTCTATAATGCTTACTTGTCTCCTATTAGCAGGAGCCAGGTTCTTTCATTGACTCATCCAAAACAGTGTCCCATGGGTTTAATAATGGCCATTACAGATAGAGTAACTCAGAGGCATTCACTGAGTGTGACAAGGGGTTGAACTGGCATTTTTCCATCTGACCATAACATTAATATAGCTTGAAACTCCATGAAAAAGTCCTGAGAAAGTCACAGATTTCCCAGAAGTGCAGCTGTAGTGTATTCTTAGCTACAACTGCTACTATATTCAGCAAGGAGCCCCATAACCAAATCAATTTTATAAGCACTGTTTTGAGCACCACTTAAAGATGTAGTTATCTGACAATTCCAAAAGGCTTTAGATGATTTGGATGAATTTTTCAGGAGTGGGCATCAGCTTCAGACTGATTTCTGGTTGTTTTTGTTTATTTTGCTTTTGAGCTGAAACAGTTCAACTACCTCTACAAATAATAAACATGTGAAACATTGCATCTTGATCAATTATTTAAAAGAATATTTGCAAAAATTTATGTTGAAGAACTCCAGGACTTCTGTGTTTTGAAAGACTTCATATTTGGTAAGAAATCCACTGCATAAAAATTCACCCAGATTTGGACTAGTTACAAGCCTCTAGATTACTATTTATTTATGTACAGTACCTAATGGCCAAATTTTGGCAGCTGAATTTTCTAAAGATTTTGCATACATGGTAAATCCTCTGTCCTTCCCTGGCTCCTACATGTCACTTTTATAATGACTATACCATTTCTGGAATGACTATACCATTACTGTAAGGACTCTAAGTGTGTCTTGATGCTATTGGTGCTAAGACTTTTCCTTAAACCACTTTCTAGGGTTTTTGAAAATGAAGTTTTATCAAACTCTGGAATCATGAACAAATACACTTTTTTGCCATGTTGGCATGAGTTCTCCCTGCTAACATGTCTAGTTTTTCCAATATATTGAGAAAGTTCCAAAAAAAAAAGATCTTCAAATGTTGATTTCCATTTTATGTTTTGACATAGCTTAAAATCTAAGATATGTATCAAATTATCTAGGTTGGATAGCTGATTGACTGGGGATGGGATTTGGTTTTTTGTTTAAAAATAAATATACAGCATTGCCCATCTATTTGATTTACTTTTCATACTATGATTAAAATATATTAATAAGAAACCAGGAAAAAAATACTTTGGTGATTCATATTAGCAATGTAATCAACTACAGTTACAATCCTTTTAAAAACTTTGTTTTCCAGTTTATGAGATGTTTGATATAATCTGAGAATCTAATTAGGACATTAAAATTACTTTGTTATCTATCTCACATGACATATTTACAATACATGTTATACACTTTCATCTGATTTAAAATGTTTTATTTGCAGTGACTTTCACTAAATGTAGTTCTTGACATGTTTTTTCGTAACTAATTTGCCTGCTTCTGTTTACTAACTGGATAATTGTCAGAGTATAATTAACACAGATGTCGCATGTGCCTATTTTTCAGGTTCATGTTAAATTTATACTACTGCATATGGAAGTGTCTAATTAGATTGCAATCTGAAACGATGAAGGAGTTACTGTATTTTAAGTAAAGCCTCTTTCACAGACTTTATCTTATTCAGTGAAACTATAATGTTTTCATTAGTTGGCAGTTTCTAAAATAAGACTCATATTAAGCACCTCAGCTTACGCACATTAGTGTTTACTGACGTAGAAATATTTGTAAGTTAGACACTAATGTCTCCAAATATTTGGACAGATTCTGAGTTCTCTAGGCTTATGTTTTTTTATTAGACCAATGAATACCATGATTCTAAACATTCTAACTCTCTGAGGTTCTGAAATCCAAATTTATTTCTTATTCCAGTGATTTGTTTTCCAATGACTCCTTTCTCAGATCTTGAAGAATTCGAACTTAGGTTTCAAAAAAATTTGGCAACAAAATGGAGTTGTTTTTTAGCAATAATCTGTGAGAGCTTTATGTGGCTATGTGCTACTGCAAATTACAAGATATGTACCAAGTGTGATTTTGACATTTCGTTTCAAACCAGTAATGAAGAGTTAGGTATGGTTCTAACTATAACATTTAATTTACTGTGCCATTTTACATTAATACCAACAAAGTAGATCACGACCAATAGGGAATATAAAATGGTGTTCATGGTCAGATAGTTAACTGTTACTATGTAAAAAGTGTCATTGTGCACAGCTTTCACAACCAATCACATTAAACAGTGAGAATGAAAGTGATACCGATAAGTTTTGGCACAGAGAATTAATAAAAGAGAATGTATTTATCCTAGTAGAAAATAAAAAGTTAGTGGGTAAATGCAATTAAACAACTTTTACTTAATATAGGTTGATAATCCACTCCTTCCCTCTTCATGCTTTTTTCATTATTCAGTAATTTTAATAAGTGATTAAAGTGCTGATTATGTTCTATAACCCAAATTACTGAATGTGAGCTAAAGAGGCATTCACAGATCTAGCCTACCAAGCAATGTTTTAATTCTAAATTGCCACTTCAGATTTATAAGTAGTGATATTAAGTACGTTGTTCACATTAATTCTGATTTATAATCTGATGTAATAACTAAATCACAGACATGGATTAAGTTTCATAGTCTTTTTCATAGGAAAAAAAACCCACCATATGTTGTTGAGAACAACTGGCATTGCAATTACACTGATATTGCAATTGAGTCTTGAAGCTCTGTTGTCTTTACATGCCAACATTTTCCTACAGAATAACAGCTATCAGGTACTTTTACTAGAGTAAAATGCACTCTGCAATAATAGCAGTTTTTGAATTGAGACTGCAAAACGAATGATTCGTTTCTTTATATGCACTTCAACTGGCGAACAACTGGTCTCATACAGGTAAGAAAAAGATTCTCCTTACTTGTCTAGCAAATTAGTGGAGTAGTTAATTACTTATAACTAAACAAACGTTTGACAAGACAGAATTCCTCAGCTCTGTCTCAGTGCTCAAAATCTTCCTTTTAAAGGAAGATTTTACTACACTGTAAATGTCAGGTATGGAAGTTTTTCATTGCTCTAGAACTGTGCAAAAGGAACATTTCCTATATTATTCATGATGAGTGGTTTTTAAATGTAAATATCTGTCAGAAATTTAGATTCTCTTTTACAATAAACAAATATACAAACCAAGGCAATTTATTGAACAAGTGGGCATCTGTTCTGCTAAAATAGCCTCTCCTCATGGGTTTGATTTTTTATCTTTTCATTATGCTCCTCAGTAATTCTGGATGCTTCTTTTGCAATGCTTTTATTACTGTTATTTGTTTAGTGTATTAACGTTTCATTGCTTACAGAGAATGGGAAAGGAAAGCTTGCACATGGATATATGGTCTGTTAAATCAGCTGCACCATTTGGACTACTGTTGAAATTTTCTGTTCAGAGCCTTCAGTGTACCTCAGGACACCATCGTGACAGTATAAGTAAATATAATTTAGAGCATTGTACTAATAATCTCAATGAGGTGCCAGAGAATTTGAGTACTTTCATTCCAAATTTCTTCTGCTAAATCTTCGAACTTCTAGGGAGAAAATCTGAAAAAGCAATTGTGATTTATCTGTTCTTCTCAGCAGGGCTTGTTAGGAGACAAAAGATCCCAGTATTATGCTCACACCTTTTTCAGTAGCTCAAGCTGCATCTGAATCCATCTACATATCACCCTACAGTGTTATACTGTGGTGAGGTACTTTTTTGGGATTAAATTAAACATGGGAGGGAGCTAAAGATATTTATCACAGCCGAATTTGCACAGCCATATTGTTGTCTATTAATATCATCAATATGGACCAGATTTGTAGTCTAACTGACTTTGAAAGAGTACCTATAGGAGATGAAGTATATCTGTTGAACTTTTCCCAATGAAATTCAAGATTTCAACTAGAGATTCGTCAAAACTAAGGCACTCAAAAAATTTTATTTGGTTTTGGAAGTGTTGCCTTTGTGTGCTAAGCACCTACATGTCTGCATCCATGCCACTGGATCCAACCAGTCATAATATAGTGATTTCTTCCCATTCATTGAGGTGTTAACAATTCCCCCATTTTGTAATGAACTGTCACAGTGCAGCAACAGAGATGGGAAAGAAGCCTGTCTCATGCCTGTGATTTTTTTCCTTGATACCAATTAATTAGACAGAACCACGACTACAGAAGAAATGTTTAGAACTGAAGATATCTAAATGATCTCATCAGTGGAAAGCTGGATCCTTTGGTTGATGGTTTCTAATTTACACTCTAGCAGATGAATGGTGCTGAAGGTCACAATTACTGTATAAGGCCAACTTGTCTGTAGAGTCTGAATTCCATGTAGATAATTGTCTCATTTATGCAGAATGCTTGTAGTGAAAACCTTTTGTTCTTCTTTTACATCTTTATTTCATGTTGGTAAATTACATCTCGGTGATGAAACAAAATCAGATTTCAGGTTATCCTCCATTTCATTCTTCATATTGAATCTGGAGCTCTCTAATTAGACTGAAGAATTTTATTGCCATCAAAGAACTGAAAGGGTTTTTTTACTTGCTTAGTTGTAAAAGATCTGAACTGAAAACCTTTTAGACATCCAGCCTAACAACAATAAAAATAGAGTACAATTCCATATGTAACTAATAGATGAGAAACATTTTCTTTTAAGGCAAGAAAAAATCAGGTCAATTAACTTATAAAACAGAACAAAAGCTAAAATTTTCAGAAATGGAGGACTCACTAGTGTGACAGGAGAAAAATTTTGCCAAAATCAGTGAAATCACTTCCTGCTGCAGAGTGGCCCTTTAGCACAAATTGTGGGTGTGTATTTTCACAAAATTAGCTACTCAAAACAACTGCTATTGCATGATCCTTCTGAAAAACAAATTGCTAGGTTGAGTACCCTACGTTCAGCAAGGCATGAATTGTTTTGTGTATTGCAGGATAAAATCATGCAAATTAATAGATATCACATGGCACTTAACAAGCTGAAAATCCACACATTATCTTCCTTTGTGCTAATTTGTTTGTATAGCTATATCCCATCGTTTATGAGACAGAATCTTGACTCAAAGCACTTAAAAAAACAAAACGTAAACCAAGCCCAAACAAAAAAGCCCTTTCATTTGAAAATTCAGTTTTGTGCTGTTAGTGACTTGAAAGTGACATTAAGCTGGTACTGGGAGCATCAAGCAAATGAGCTATAGTATTTTGTGCTCTGGTCTTTGCAGTCAAGCTTGGGCTATGAAGATGGCTGAAAACATTTCTATCTGATGGACATTCACTGATCTTTATTTTTTTTTCTTAAATGAACTTAATTCATTTTCTAGCAAATATCTATCTACATCATGGTCCATATCCCCTTACATAGCTTGGGATTAAATTGTCTCCTATAATCCTACTGTCCTTTTATTACCACCTCTGTAGGTCTGGTTATCTCCTTTAAGCTAACTATTCTCTTGAAATGCCAAAAACTTTACAGTTATGCTACTGACAGAGTCAAAATAATTCATTCTGGTGCCCTTTCAACAAAGCAAGTGCAATCAGTTGAAAAGTAGACTCTGGAAGCAAGTGCGAACACAGAGATTGGTGTAGCTGAACCCTCACCAAAGAACGTTCAAAAACCAAAAGTCTAACTGCAGAGATTGCTGCATGCTCTTTTGATCTAAATCACACAGGCCTACTTTAAAAGACTGAGGATTGATTGTCTGAAAAATGTTTTTATTTTTCAGACACTGACACTAAGGTAGTATTAAACAAGCTCATTTCTTCAACAATCTATTACTTTCTATTGCTTTGCTAAAATTTTTTTTTAGTGTCATAGATTTGCAGATGTCACTGAGCTGCAGCGAGTTAGTGAATGTGGCACAGAGCTGAATGATTCTCAGGTATTTGTGTCACATCTTGTACATACAGAAGAGAGAGAAGACCATGTAGGTTTAAGAAATAATGCTGACCATACAAATGTATACACAACATTAAGAGGTTACAGTGAAAGGCAGAAAGACATGCTCTATTCCTAGCAACTGTTAGATACAATATATATGATATGTCACCATCAGATTCAATCTGACCTATGTTAGGATGTAGTACCAAATCACCTGTGAGATGTTGTTATGTGTTATCTGTTCTGAGCTACCTATGAATAATGATCTTTTCCCCCTTTGTTTTCTGCATTCTCTGTGTCCTCTGCAAGTCTTATTTGAGCAGCTTGCAGTTTTCTTCTTGGCTTCCTCCCAGATGTCTCCCAGCATCATAGAAACAGCCTCCTTGCTTCTTCTCTGCCTGAACCCTGCATACTGACTCAAGATACATAAAGATTTAATCCTGAGTAGACTGCTATGACTCATCCAGGCTCCCGCTTGAACTAAGAATGTGTCTGCATTAGAGATTCCTTTCTTACACCATAGTTACTTGCTGTTACATCATCATTAGCATGGTCAGCAATGTTCTGCTACAAACTGATTCAATTTTTCATCGTTTTCCTTTATATTACCAAATGAAATAGCTAATAATGGTACAGTATCAATAAAAAATTGCCACTTTTAATTTATGTGAGAAGTTTAACATTGTTTATTTTCCACATTAGTGGATTTTTTTATTTCTGTGTGACTAGCTGATCTGTGGGACATTTTAAGTATAACTTGTCTCATCGTTAGAATTTAATATCTGTTTCAGAGTATACACAGTGACATTTTTAAGAAAAGAATCTTTACTCATCTGTGCAATTCTTGTATCCACATGTGAATGCATTTTCTAAAGATTAGTGCAAATTACTGTCAATGTGTAGTCATTTTAGGAGCAAATACTGGATTTATGTTTGTGATAGTGGTCTAGACAGGATGCAAATTTCATCAGAAAAAAATGTGAGCATAAGTCATCATCTGCTCTTTAAGTATTAGAACTTTGTTCAAGTACTTTACTTGTCAAAAAATACACCAAAAAAAAAAATTGTTTGCTGTAACTGAGCCTAGACTGGAACACTGGGGTGGCAGAACTTCTATACATATCTATGCTAATGAAATATGTTGCATATTTGCAGTGAATGTGAAAATAGAATTAATTTCTGAAAACTTGAATTTTCTCATTGTGAATACTGGAGGCAAAAATTAGATTACAGTGTGGAATATGGGAGATATAGTCCCTGACTGGATGGGACCACAGTACGCACCAGATTTTCATCTAAAGATTTGATGCAGCTCTGTAGGCCAGAAGATAACCAAGGCAGGTCACATCATCCAGACAATCAGGGAGTCACAGAGATCACAAGGCATACTGCAAAGTACTCCTGGTGCACTATAGACAGAGAACCATGTGAGGTGCGTGTATGTTTCATGTCATCCCACACACAGATGTTATAAAAGTAGCAAAATGTCTTGTGTTCTGTGTTATATACAGTTTTGTAAACTGTTTCTTAGTCTTTCCTCATGGAAAATTCTGGAGTGGTTGGTACTCAGGGCCCTTGGGCAGTAAATTGCACAACTACCTACATAAGTACAGGAACACACATTGTCAGGTGCTTTTGATAGAATGAAACTTAAACCTCCACATATAATCAATACAGGACTTTAACACATTCAGATAGGGACTTTGTGAAAAAAAGCAAACCATCATATTTTTGTGTTTGTTGCAGAGAAGCTTCTGTATAATCAAAATCTATTTCCTCAAAATATTGTCTTCTGCATTTTAATGCAGGAACAGAACTTCACCAGAGTGTTCCCTGCATTCCTTTATTGCTATTCAAAGTGCAAGCTACCATGTATTTAGGAGCTTTTGTTCTCTGTCATACTGGTCAGGTTCAGGAATCCTGAATCCTGGCAAGGAAAAGGAGCTGAGACATATAAATGTAAGGTAGCTGCCCAGAAGCCTGCTGCTCCAAGCATTGGCCTGGGATAAGGGAAAACTATATGCTACCACAAACTACCTGAACCCGGTGAGTTGAGTTTAACATACCATAAGTGTTCAGAAAGGTTGGAGTTCCCCGCTTCTGGCTGTACTGTGATGAGCTCTCCCTCAAATAAGTGAAAGTCCTTTAAAATGAGTACTATTGTGATCATGGAATTTGTTCCTATTGTTTTTCTCTTCACAGCCTAACCTCTAATTATTTCTGATTTATTTTCCTTTTTTTTTCAGATTCTAAAATACTCAGAAAGTCTATCAAGCATTATTGAATAAGCTGCTTCTTATTTAAGTATTATATGTGCAAGTTGGAGCTGAAAGGGAATTATGGAGTTAAAAAATAAGTAACAACAGAGGGAAGGAGAAAAATTATGTAGTAATAGATGAGGGAGAAAGGATAGAGATTTGAGCAGAGACAAAGGGGCAATGAAGCAGTGAGATCCGGGAAGGCTGTTCCAGATGGCAGAAGCAGCAGTTGGGAAGTCTCTGGCACCAACAGTGGCAAGATTGCGGGCAAGGACAGCGAAGAACCAGGCACTCTGCAGGGAGAGGAGAGGAGAGGAGGGAGAGAGAAGTACAAGGTCAGGGAGGCAGTCTGGCTCAACTGCATGGAAAATTATAGAAGCCAGGCTGCTGATACTCTGTCACTGAACCTTGTGCAGCTGATTTACGTCTCTGCAGAACTGTGCAAAGTAGTGACTGAAAGGTAGCAATCTTTCACCTCTATGGCAGACAACTTATGCTGGTCAGTGGAAGATGAGTAGGACAGTAGTCATCCAAGCCTGAGGGATGCAGTTAGAGCACATCTGTGAGGAGGGATATGCTCCTTTATGTTTGTGGGTAGAATGGGATGAAACCTCTAGATTTAATAAAGATGTTTATTGAAATTTCTGAATATAGCAATTACCTTTTCAGGGAATCAGCTTTGAAGTTTGCTTTCATATAAACAGCTTCTACAAGAACACCATTGTGTTACACAGGTGATGGGACCAAACCCCGGTGGTAGGGTCATTTCTTCTTGGATGCTGTAAAAATACCATGTCTTGATGATAAAAGACAGCTTTTAAAATTGTTTTTCTGTAGCTCAGGCAATTGTAAAAGGCTTTTCAAATGTGCATACAAGAAGTTCCCTTATGTGAATGAAACAAGTAGCATATTGTGCACAAAGTATGGAAAAAATCCCTTTGAAATATCTGTGGAGGATTTTATTATGATGGTTCCATTGTCTGCGGCACAGTTTCACATAGATAAATCTATATGCTCTAACTGCTTCACTCATGGCCTTTACAACACTACGGCCAAAGACCTTTGAATGGAATCTGGGGTCAAGCTCTGCTGGAATCTTCATTCCACCACTGATGACCTGAGCAGTTGTGAGTCACGACTGGGATGCCCAGCACATACAAACAGGCCCATTATGTGCTCTCCCCTTCTCACTGAAAAACAGAAGCACTGAGTATGCCTTTCAAATGCCAAGACCATGAATGTGGTGAGGTTCTGTCCTGTGCTATTAGCCCTGTCAGACAGATGTCGGGCAGGGATGTGTGCCGAGCAGATGCATCATTCCTCTCCTGGCAAGACAGATTTCAGACTGAGAGCGAGCCTCCAAGTGCTAAAGCCTTAAAGTGTTTAAAATTAACATCAGAATGTACTCAGTACCATGCTATGTTGGACCAATATGCCAATAGATTGTACTGTCCTACTTTATCTGACAGTGCCTAATAAAAGATAGTTCAAAGAAGGCACTTTACAGTAAGCAGATGGGAAACAACACACTGAGAGGAAAAATTTCTTCCTAAACACCTTTGAATTTTTTTGTGTGTCTGAAATTCCTGATTATTTGGGAGAACTGGGTTCTATAGCACTGCAGATGCTGCAAGCTTTTTCCTTGATGTACATAAAAGTTGGAGCAAGTGATTAATCTTTTTCCTCACATTTTCGGATTCACTGTTTGCACATCTGTCTAATCATATTGCATAAAATGTTTAAGAACACAGAAGAAAGAGGGAAGAAAAGGTTGAAAATGTTGATTGTATACTTAATTATATTTAACTACTGAGAAACTATTTCTCATAAGGTAGATTTTTGCATATGGTATTTGTCCTGTGCCCTTAGGGAGGATCTGAGCCAACAAAGACTCTGGGGATTTGCTATCATTTACTCAAACATTAGTTCCACATTGTATTATTCTGGTAGTTCATCAACAGTAGTGATAAGAGGCATCCAAAAGCCTCAGTCTGATTTGTTAAGTGAGTTCTGCTTTTTAGACTAAGACAGTTCCTTAGAAAGAGAGAACACTGTCATGTTCCTATGTACCCCATAGGAATACACAAACATGTTACCAGTGATGTACTTAGGAGGGGGGAAAGCTATTATCTGGTGTTTGTTAGTTTTCTTTTGTTTTAAACTACAGTTTACTTTAGGTCTGAGATGCATTTGCACTTAAATAAAATGTGTGTACAACAAGAAAAGTTTATGAAGTATCAAGACCAAATTGTCACTTAAAGGTGACTGGATGTAGCTCAGCTGACAAACCCTGATAATGCGTTGGTTATTCATGTCCATGACAATTGACATTTCTCACTGACTTGACTAGTCCAAATAGACTTACCATGCTCCATACAAAAACTGTAGAATAAATGGTGGCAAATTTTCCCTCATCTCCCAGAGAATCAATTAGGCAGCATGGAGCACCACCCAGCACTAGATATGGTCAGTAATGACTTCTGTGCACCATGCATTTCATACTTTCATTTAATTCCCTTTGCCACTGTAATTTAATTAATTTCACTTGGTCTTATTAGTGTTCAGATAACATCTTGATATGGATGAGCATACAGCTTCATCACATACAACGGATTTGTTTTAAGTGCCTCTTTGTGAACAGTTTTGTCTCTTCCCCGGGTGGAAGTGTATGTGAACAGATGATGCTTAGGTGTCAATGTTATGTCTATAACATTATCTTCTGAAAAAAATACAGTTATACTTCTTTAAAGTACGATGCAAAGTCTAATCTTGCTTTTTCTCTAATTTTGAAGTTGACTTTGCCATTCTCCACGGTGCTACGCGGCTGGCTGCAGTCAGTCATTCCTTCAAGTGCCTTTCTGGCTTGAGGGGTTTGCAAGCTGTTGCTGTCTAACAGCGCACTCTGCTGATAAAGAGTGCAAAAACCATTTCATTTCTGTGCTTTTCTACGTGCTTGTATTTTAGAAACTGCTAAATGGAACTAAAAGAAATATTTTAAATATTGTGATGAACTAACAATTTCAAGCTGATCTGTATAATATTTTATGTGTTTTCATTTAATTTCACATGACTTTTTGGTTTTTGTATCTTATACTTGTGCAAGAGTCATGAAAATAGTGAGATATTTCCAAGCAGAACTTGTGTATTTGAGAAGAACAGAATTCCCACAGGCTTTTTTTCCTAAATCCTCGAAGTTTTCTAGGCAACACATTCCTGTCATTTACAAATTGACAGCAGAGATTAATAAAATATTAGACAGCATTCTCACCTTGCAAATAAATGCATCATACCGTGCACAAAAATTGTATCTGCTGAAAGCTATGAAAGTGGCTGGCATAATTTTTCAAGTCCTTGCTGTATTTCAACTGTGTAAAGTTTTCAAGATTAGGCACAAAGTTTGGCTTGAAGTTAATCTTATATGAAGTTAAATGGGAAGGACTGTTGCAGTAAAATACTGGTTTGGCCTTTCAATATATAAAGGCAAGTTATAAGAAAATTGGAAGAATACTTTCTAACAGGTCCTGTAGTGATGGAAAAGTGGAAAATGGTTTTCAACTGAAAGAGGGGAGATTTAGACGACATAAGGAAGAAATTTTTTTATGGTTAAAGTGGTGAGATAGCAGAACAGGTTGCACGCAGAAGTTGCGGATGTCCCATCATTGGAAGTGGTCAAAATCAGGTTGGATGGGGCTTTGAGCAACCGGATCTAGTGGAAGATCACTAGATCTAGTGAAAGAGGGTTGCACTAGGTGATCTTTAGAGGTCCCTTTTAATCCAAACCATTTTGTGACTCTATGAAAAGGAAGAAAGAGACAGAGGGAAAGAGTGGGACATTCTATATAAATATGTAAAACCACCATCTCTAAAGTCTACTCAGAAAGGAGAACCAAGAGACTCCAGGTTGCATTGACATAGATGCCCTGCACTCGGAGAGTAACTGCAACATCGAGCCCAAACCAGCATTCCTTACTGAGAGGGTTGGGACCACCTGTTCACAGTGCTCCACAGCTTACTGGAGGCCCCTCTGGTTGTATGTCCACACTCTCCCTGTTCTATTAATAGTGTGTGAAACTTCTGTTTCCTGGGGATGTCATTTCTGCTGCTTTTATTTCAGACAGATATTGTGTGGCTGTCCATTGTATACAAAACTTGCTCAGTCATCTACCAAGAGCATCTAAGACACCTTCTGTGAGGCCATATATAAATCAATTGGCAACATGAGGCCACAGTAGTAATAACAGTATTCAATCACATTCCTTCAATTGCAGAAACTTTTAATGTCTGATTAAGAAACAAGATAATAATAACCTCATCATCTTCCTGTAAGTAGACTGAAATTGAGTGTGGGGAAAAAAATTCTGCCTTATAAACAAAAATCCTGTCTTATTTGCAGCACTGACACTGTTTGAATGTGTATTATCATTATTCCTTTGCATTGATTTGTGTAGTTTTAAATTATTTCTCTATTGAAGTCAATATAGAAAGAAAGAATAGCTGGATGATAATTCTTTAACTTGAGTAAACTACAATCACAATACGGAGATTCCTCCTCCCCCCTTCTCTTTCCACTTCTGGCAATGAATTTAGTCTCAAACTCACAGAAATTGTTTGGTCCATTTGGAATTCATGTGACATTTTGCATGAAAAACAGTGTGAAATGCTGTTTTCTCTGCTCCTGTGATATAAATTATTCATCTTTGTGATTTATCAGACAGCTTTTTCTTGTAGATAAGAAGTCACCTCTCATTTGCTCTACAGATCACATAGCCCAAACAATAGAAAATGAGTTGAATCCAGCAGAAAAAGAAAAAAAAAAAAAAAAAAAAAAGAGAGAGAGAGCTGAGTATCTATAGTTTGTTTTAGGATTATTAAAAG
Organism: Nesoenas mayeri; assembly: GCF_963082525.1. Taxonomy (NCBI): domain Eukaryota; kingdom Metazoa; phylum Chordata; class Aves; order Columbiformes; family Columbidae; genus Nesoenas; species Nesoenas mayeri. Next base: position 57,369,817 of record NC_137543.1, on the reverse strand, counting down.
AAAATGCTATGGCTCCAAACCTGCTTAACTTTGAATGAAGTCATTTATGCATGACTAGGTTATCTAGTGTGCAATATAAATGCATGTAGTACAGAAGTGAAAGTCTGATTTCAAAGTGCAGCAGAGGGAGTTACACAAATTGTTAAGAGAATGCCTATGGTCTAAGCTTTATAAAGGGGTCCAGGAGACTATGGTGAGTTCCTCTAATTATATGAAGTACATTGAGGTACATTAATGATGGGAGAGAAATTAACTTACTCATTCTCGGTCTTTTAGTTTGTTTGTTTTCTTTTGGAAGAAGGTTTAAAAGATTTTTTTATTTTATTTTTGTAAGACATTCTGTCTAAAACCAAGTGGTGACCTTACTAAGAAAATGACACAGGTGACTGGGGATCTGTGCTAGAAGGATCGTCATATTTGAACAGTGAATTCAGGCTCAGACAGTCCCTCAGTCACACATTGCTTTCCCTGTTCCTCCATTCCATCCTACACTCCTACTACCAGTCACTGTCTCAGGCATGGCATGGGGCTGGCTACACCGTTAGCCTAAAGCAATACCGTCATGTTTAGCTTTTTGCGTTTCTTGAGATTTGAACCAAATGCTGTATTATAGCATGCATGGAGAATTATTGCTTCTGAGTCTTCCAATTTCTGATTTTTGATGTTTCTCTTCATAATCAAGTTAGAGTAATATTTCCTGCTGACCCTCAGTTTCTGCCCCAGCTGTGTCTATGACAGTAAACCAAAGCAGCCCCTATTCTCTGTCCTCAATGGCTAACAACACTTGCCTGGGCAGCTAAACTCTCTTGCCCCCAAAAATAGTCTGGTCTTATCCATACTGTCTATCATGAATGATCCCTGACCTTGGTTATCCCCAGAACAATTTCTGCAATGTCAGCGCAAGCACTAATTGGCATGAGTTAAAACTGTGCCAGGGAACAGAGTATTGCACACTACCCATATTCAAGCTCTGCTCTGGTGATGTTTAGGTTACTGACGTAGACCTACACCAGTGGAGAAATATATTTTCTACATATATATTGAAACAGAGGCTGGTTTGTTAGGGGAACACACGGAAATAACATCTATTGTACAAAATCATAGAGGCTGTATGCTTTTTCCACAACTTTCACTGAATGGCATTATAAAGTATGTAGATAATATGAAGACAAAAATATGCTCTTAAATGAGTCCATTATTTCTCTTGAACTCTGAAGCTGCTGAGACAGCAGCAGTAGTTTATATTAGTAGCTTTTGCTGTCTATGGCTTGATAAGAGGCTGCAGTTGCTGTCACTGGAAATGGCAATGGCCATTCAAGCTACTGCCAGCTTCCTCAGAAACTTCCACTTAGTGTTGCTGAAAAGAGTAAACGTCATGCAAGCTCTCTGAAGAGAACACTTATATCTATGGAAAACTACACAGGTCAAGGTGCTGATGATAGGACCTAAGCAAAAGCTTTTTTTTTTTTTCCTCTAAAAAGATGTCCAAAATATTTCTATGCCTTTCCAACAGTTTGGTTTGGGTATTTTTATTTGGTTTTGTTTGTGTTTTTTTTTCACATCAGTGAATTGTTTAGGCATTTGAATCTTCCCTCAGATTTTACAAACAATAAAAACTGTTGTGTCCTTTAGTAGAGAAAGAATATGTCCTCACATATATGTCACATGGACACATTAGAGACTTTCAAGACAAGTCACAGGTAACAACTCAGAGACTGGTGGAAATTGCTTTGATTGGTGGAAATGACTGGCTATCAAACATCAGCATGCAGAGAAGTGCACTTTGGCCCCTTTCCAGAGAGGGATCTGGGGGTTCTGATTGACAGCAAGTTGAACATGAGCCAACAGTGTGCCCTGGCAGCCAAGACGGCCAACTGTGTCCTGGGTGCATCAAGCACAGCATTGCCAGCAGGTGAAGGAGGTGATTGTCCTGGTGTGCTCTGCACTGGTGCGGCCTCACCTGGAGCACTGTGTGCAGTTCTGGGTGCCACAGGCTAAAAAAGATATTAAGCTATTGTAGAGTGTTCAGAAGAGGGACATAAAGCTGGTGAAGGGTTTGAAAGGGAAATTGTATGAGGAGTGGTTAAAATCACTTGTTTTGTTCAGCCTGGAGAAGAGACTGAGGGGAGACTTCATCACAGTTACAGCTTCCTGACAAGGGGAGGAGGACGGACAGGCACCAATCTCTTCTCTCTGGTGACCTGTGATAGAACCTGAGGGAATTGCAGGAAGATGTGCCAGGGGAGGTTTAGGTTGCACATTAGGAAAAGGTTCTTCCCCCAGAAGGTGGTGGAACACTGGAACAGGCTCCCCAGGGAGCTGTCATGGCCCCAAGCCTGACAGTGTTCAAGAAGAGGCTAGGCAATGCCCTCAGACACGTAGTGTGAATTTTTGGGTTGTCCTAGGCAGAGGCAGGAGTTGGACTCAATGATCCTTGTGGGTCCCTTCCAACTCAGGACATTCTAATGATTCTATTTTCTGTATTCTTCTTAATTTGTGCACATAAACCGAATGAAATCAATAACCAATGAGACAAACCTTGGCATTTAAAGTTCTTGCTGCACACTGTTTTTTTTCCATGGGCTTTACATTGAACAAGCAGATTTCTTGGAGAGGAGTGCGTTTAGTGTGAATTTCCAGACCTGACTGAACTTGCAAAATGCATATATATGAGAGAGCTGAATTCACTCGGGGTGACTGGAAGTGCAGTCAGGCCTTTTGTACCAATACTAACTTCATCGCACCGACAGAGTACTGTAATACCATAGACAGAAATGGTTTTACAGTTATCTCAGATACACTGTTTTGTAATTCTCTTTCCCATTGCTATAACTCCACTAAATTTTAACTCCTGAAGGCAGAAGTTTTCCATTCCATGTGTTTGCCTGAGGACACATTTTTAATTGATCTTGAAAGTAGATTAAAGCCTGTTTTTGGCTTAAACAACTTGGCTATTTCTCAGAATGAATCACAAGCAAAATATGTTCTACTCATAAAAAAAAAAAAATAGAGAGAAGTGCCAGCACCTCTACATTTAAGTTGTGGACTTGGAGAGCCTAGCAATGGAACTCCTTCAGACATGCATATTGTCCTGCAAAATATCACCTGAAAAGTTATTATGAACTCAGCAGTGTGACAGTTAGGTTTTTAGAACATTTTGTTTACCTCAAATTAGTTCCATCCTACGGCCCTTAGGGGTTAACCTGACTAATTTTTTTTTTTAGGGCCTTTCAGATTTTCCTGCCTGAAGACAATGAGAACTGATCAGAACTTCTCTGACATATGAGCCTCCACAGCTTCCAGGGGCAACACAAATGCAGGAAAGAATAGTCAGGTTACTGTCTCCCTTATTCTCTAAAGACAAGCCTTAGTGAAACGTACCGGAATAAGCTGTTATAAGGTTAATGGACAAGGAAGTGTAAAAAGGCAGATGCAAAGAAAAACAAAACAGAGATACAAAATATGGACAGTGAAGGAACGGTAAGGAGTGACAATGTTAAAGAAGATATGGAGCAATTGGAATTAAGCAGAATAATCAGGAAACAACAGTATGCTGAATTGAGTATTGTCCATAAGGTAACATGCAGAATAACCCATTTTGTAGTTACTTTTCCTGAATGGCACTGGAGATCTGCTGCGCTTTTTGATAGAGACCATGCAGACAGAAAGTAGAGAAGTAACCACCTATCAGTATTAAAAGGCAAACAAAAGACAACCAAAAAGCATATGCTGTGGAGAAGGTCTCAGAAAAGTCTCGGGATGTGCTGAAGAGAGTAGCCTATGCACTGAAGGCAATTCAGTAACCAACCGGCAATTTTAGCTGCCTGTTACCTCCCCCATTTATTCCCTGCTGAAATAGGGTCTTATTCAAAAAACAATGTACAATCCTTCGAAAGGATTTCATGTTCCTGTGTTTACAGGCTAAAATAAACTCATCCATGCAGCCTTAATTCTACATTTGTTAAATTCCATAAAGCTTATTCCTTAATGCAGTTTACATACAGACGTATTGTTGTGGGATTTAAAGACTGACCCTTCAGACAGGAGAATGCAAGGGTGTTAATTATTTTTACACTGCGTGACTAGTTAAGTCTTGTTGGGTTACCACTGCAATACAAGAAATGTTTGTAGAGCACACTGTGATCGTTTATAGCAGTTAGCCAGCACGGCAGTTTCAATAGAGTTCCTGGATTTTAATAAGTATTTTAAATCACTGAATCTATTTCAGCTCTTAACCTTTTGAATGGTCATGGAAATAGACAGTTCAGAGACTGATGAGGGGCAGCAAAGCTTGAATGTTATAATAGGTGAATGCATCAATATGGCTGTGGTTTCACATTCTGGGTTATATAGACCAAAAAGCTGAGTGTCACTTCATTTATTTTCTTAGTGCACCATGTATTCAAAAGCAGAGCTGCACATGGCAGCTGGCTGTGTTAGTTCCAGCTGGTGGCATCATGGGCAGGCAAGGGAGAAACAAAATTGCAGCACCAGGTCGGTGAACAGGACTACCCAGGTGCAGAAGCAGGAATATAAAACTGGTTGTCACTGACATTCAGTATCTGGGCTTTTCTACCCCAAGTGTTCATCTTCTGAGTGACAGGGAGGAATGTTTAGTGCAGTGTTCGATTTCCCTTGACAAGACTGAGAAGGAGGGGAAATTTGAGAAAGTATTAATAAACAGATGCTGGAGTGATTTTTTGAAAGGTGTGGGTAATTGAAAATGGTTTAGAGTAATTATTGTCAATAAATGTTCTTAAAAATGAAGTAGAAATTCACCCATACAAAAGGTTTTCGTGCAACTTATAAAAGAAGCACAAGCAAGATTATTTGTTGATTATCTTATTTTACTTATCCAGCTATCAGCATCTTGACAGTGTTACTTCAGCAAAACAAAGAAACTACTCCCTTGGATTTCTGAGGCATTTATGTTTCTGTTATTAGCAAGATGCATGTGGAATGAGTCATAATGTCCTACTTGACTAAGCTTTTTGAAAGAGAAATAATTGTTGCCAGAGCGCTGAATAATTTTGGATAAACCCCATTTCTATCTAGTTCGTTCTCCTCTAAACAGTTCTGGTCAGAAAAAAGTCTGGAGCCTATCACCTGTCTAAATTGACTTCTGGGGTCCCTCCGTGACACGTGCTTAAGATAAAAATGGACAAATAAACCTTCTATACATGTCAGTACTTCACAGTTAAGGCTTTTAAATTACTACCACAGCTATTCAGCCAAAAAATTCTATAGACGTGCCCTGTAATCTCTTTAATCTTTTTCCAACATGACCTATTATTTGTATCACCTAATGCCACCTTAATATTTTAATACACTTTGTATCTTAGTGTAAAGTCAGCATATGTTAGTGTAAAGTCAGCAGCATAGTCCATTCCAGGGGTTTATGGGACTTTTTGCCACTTTATTGCTGTGCTTTTATTTCTTATTTGAAAAATAATCCCCATATTAAAAATTCTAGACATGTTCTTCCATAATAATTTAGTTCAGAATTACTGAATGCTACTGAAATATTTGACCTGGGCCCCCAACCTGTTGTTCTGAGGTGACTACTGATGAAGATTTCCCCACAGTTGAGATCTGTACAGGTACCTAGATGAAAATAGATATTACAAGGTGCACAACGCATTAAATGCATTGTCTCTTTCCCAAGCCCATCGGAGAAACTTTGAGACCAAATCATAAAGCAGGGTGGCCCTAGAGCTGCATAATATACATCAGGAGTCAACATAGGTCACTGGACAGCATACAGTGCAAAAAGCACAACTGTGCTTTTAAGCCTGTTCTGCTTCTTCGTGTCCACTCTAACCATAAAAACAGCAGTTGAGCAGACACTCAATTTTATGCAGCCATATAACAGTAAGAAGAATATATGTCCTTGCTATCCCCTTCTAATGCCCATGAAGAATTTGCTTCATTAAGTCTACCAGACATTATTTGATGTAAAATGAAAGACTTGTTAAGGAATGATCAGAAAAACGTTCATAAAGTACTTTTATGGCAGGTTGTAGCTAAACCATTTTACCATGATTTTTGTGTCACTTTTAAGAAAAATTCCCATATTATGAAATTAAATGCATATGAAAAGGAGTACTTATTATGATTTTTAAAAATTATAAGAGAAATAAACATATAATGCTAGACTTTTTTTCTTTCTTATTTTATTTGTTCTCCAGTAGTCATGCTTTTCAATGCAACACAGAAATGTGACTCTTTAACACTAATAGAAGAGTGAATATTTTTGGCTACCCAGCATGACATTCTTCACAAGATAAGGTACATATTCTAAGAGCAGTTATTCAATATTTCAGAAAATCAATCCTTTTAAGACATTAGGCATCATCTCACTACTGTGATCTCTCTTCAAAATATAGAAACGTGGATGAATCTGTGTGTTTATTCACATCCAAAGGTGAACAGGTGTATGGAGAAAGATAAATGAGGCTGCAAATGTTTTCAGAGATTTTTGTAAATCTGAATTATAATTATATGCTTGAAGAAAGAAGATCCATATGCAGTGGACTATTGATTTCCAACTAAACCAGAATCATAGAACCACAGACTATTTTGAGCTGGAAGAAACCCATGAGGATCATCAAGTCCAGCTCCCAGTTCCATACAGGGCAATCTAGAAGTTAAACCATGTATCTAAGAACATTATCCAAACACTTATTGAGAACTGACAGGCCTGGGGCTATGACCATTTGTTCCAGTGCTTACCCACCCGCTTAGTGAAGGACTTTTTCCTAATATCCAAACTGAACTTCCCCTGACTCAGCTTAAAGCCATCCCCTCACATCCTATCAGCACACACCAGAAATATCATAGAATCATAGAATCGTATAATAGTCTGGGTTGGAAGGGACCTTTAAAAGTCATATAGTCCAATCCTTTGCAATGAGCAGGGACATCTTCAACTAGATGAGGTTGCTCAGAGCCCCATCCAACCTGACCTTGAATGACTCCAGGGATGAGGCATCTGCCACCCCTCCATCTCAGAGGAGAGATGTTCCAGTTCCTCTGATCATTTTGGTGGCCTTCTCTGGCCCCTCTTCAACAGGTCCAGGTCTTTCCTATACTGAGGGTTCCAGAGCCAGATACAGAACTCCAGGTGAGGTTTCTTCAGAGCAGAGCAGAGTCACCTCCCTTGACCTACTGGTCATGTTTCTTTTTTTTTGTGGTCCACGATACAGTTGACTTTCTGGGCTGCAAGCACACATTGCCATCTTACAAGAAACTTATTCACCAGTACCCCCAGCACCTCCCTCTCTGCTCCTCCTCATGCAGCAGCTGTAGACAGCAGCAAGGTCACCTCTCAGTCTTCTTTTTCTAAGCCAAAGAAGCCAAGTATCCTCAGCCACTCCTAATAAGTCTTGCACTTTAGTCCCTTCATCATCTTTCTTGCCCTTCTTTGGACATATTCTAATATTTCTATATCATTCTTATATTGTGAAGCCCTAAAAGGCACACAGCACTTGAAGTGAGGCTGCATCAATGCTAAGTATAATGGGACAATCCCTTCTTTTGTCCAGTTAGTTATACTGTGCTTAATGCACCCCAGGAAAAGGTTGGTCCTTTTGACTGCCAGGGCACGCTGTTTTCTCATATTGAAATGTTTCTACAGGGCTCCACCCCACCCTCTTGTATACCAATCCATACGTACATCTATCAGATTTCATCATCCCAGGTGCAGAATCCAGCATTTGTCCTTGTTAAATTTCATATGGTGGGTGATTGCCAGGTGCTCTTGTCTATCAAGGTCTCTCTCTAAAGCCCCTCTGCTCTCTAAGGAGTCAATGGGTCCTCCTAATTCATTATCATTGGCAAACTTGCTTAGTGTGCACCCAATTCCTGTGTCCAGGTCACTGATAAAAACACGGAAGTGAATCGGTCATCAAATTCAGCCCTGTGGAACACCACTAGTGACTGGCCACCAGCCAGATGTTACCCAATTTACCACAACTCTTTGAACCTGACTCTTCTAACAGTTTTTCAGTCATCATATTTTGTACCTGTCTAGCTGTATGCTGGACATTTTGTTCAGAAGGATACTGTGAGAGGCAGTATCAAAAGCTTTACTAAAATATGCTGTTCTTAATATGAGAGTAGTGTTTTGGATGAAAAATCATACCATATATAATATGATTTACTTTATCATGAGAAGCACCAATCACCAAACAACCTTTTTAATTTAAAATAGTAAAACATCTTCCTTTTCAGTGGGGAATAAAAAAAGGTTTACTTTCCAATAAATACTATCTGGCATTCAGTTAATGCTGTTTTCACCTAAATACTACAGAGACCAGTCATCTACCACAGTTTATCCAAGTAAGCAATTGTTATTTCAGATGAATTGCTAGAATTTGAAATGCTATCTAAGGGCTTGTGGAAGAGACATTTAAGAGAGTGGAATTGTAATCCAGGCTATTTTTTTTTCTAATGTAAATACATGTCATTCAGTCTGTGGATAACAGAGACTGCAAATATATTCAGTCTTCATATTTTTGCACCACTGAAATGTAAATATCAGGAGAAGTTGATGTGGAAATATTATTCAATTCATCCTCTATTTAAGACATCGAAGTGTGAAATGAGTAACAGTGCATTATGGTTAATGATTTCACTGCAGTATAGGAATCTCCTCAGCAGGAGAAGGGTTATTCTGTTTTACTTCTTTAGATAAAAGCTGTCCAAAGACTCCAGATGAGGAAAAGTTTAAATGTAGCCAGGGAAAAATATGAGTACTCTCAGTAAACAGAAAAAATCTGTGATCATTCAATAAAGAAATAAAATCTCTCTTCACTGTAGCTCCTTGCTTTATAGAGGGTTTTTGGTTCTATTTTTAAGTCTTTGTAACTTTTATAATAATTATTATGGGATTTTTTTGTTGTTGTTATTCTATTTTCTATCACGCTTTTCTTATCTTTCACTATCTGCCATTAGAAGGCAAAATTCTTTTCTGGCACATGTGGTCATTTTTCCCATACATCAATGACTGTACTACACAATTAAGGCCTTGCTTGATTTTTGTCCTAGTGCCCCTCAATTGGACTTCATGTTTTTTCCAAGGCTAAAGACACATATTGTCTCTGTGAAGTTTTAGTCATTTTTTCTTCTCTGCTGTGGGGTTCTGCACACAGAAGTTGCACCTCTGGGGAGTATTTTAGCAACTGATAATAAAGCTCTTTTACATCTGTATGCTTTTATTTTTCTTTGATAAGAATTAGCAAGACAGGGAAATTCTGTATTAGGCTTGATCTATAAAATTCTACTACAGTGTCTTTGTGCACAGCAGCAGTCATATGAAAGATTCACATAGAGGGAGAGCAAGAGGGGGCAGAGGTTTTGTGCAGTTGACCCATCATGAGAGCCTGTGTCATGAGAGGAAACCCTCTTCTTCAGCATGTTATGTAGTTGGTCCCAGATCACAGGACAGGAAGCCTCTCCTGTTTATAGCCTTGCATATAAAATGGAAATTTGTATCCATGGTTGCTCTGTTGGTACCTAAGATTTGAGTCATGCAGTGCTATTTCCTTCAGCCTGTCTTAGGGCACAGAATTTAACAAGATCATCTGGGCTTCAGTAAGTACCTTTTCCAGAATGAGCTCTAAAAAAAAAGTTTGGTTGAGTGTATATTTTATTGTTAGCAAAAAGGTATGCAATATACATGACCGGCTACCCCTAATGTGTTTCCTAATTTTCTAAATTTCTACAATATTTCCAGCTTCTCTTATTCAATTATTACATCTGTTTAATCTTTTATTCTCTTTGAAGGACCCCTTTTTCTCCAGCCCTTTAAAGATTATTATTGAATCTCCCTATTTCTATAATGCCATTGTGCTGGGGTGCTGAAAACACTGTTCAATGAAAGAGTGTATTGCTATATTTCATTTTCTAATCTTTCTTTCTATGTCATAGTTTATAAAATCTACATTCCACTGAGCTGCCCACCAGCTGTTTAGATCTCCTGTTTTTTTCTTCTAGAAGACTGCACAACTAATTAAAAACTGTCAAACTCATTCATGTTTGTAAACAATTGTAGGACTGTATGAACTTGATATTTTACATAGTTCCCATGCTTCCACTTGTCCAGCAACTATGTCTACTTGCTGAAGAACATCCATAAAATCACATGAAAGAGGTTATTGTCTTGGTTTCAAAATTTTACCCTCAATTTCCAGTCATATCCTCAAAGTTGTGTGTTCTTCAGATCCTATCAACAAAAACAGAGCTGTGAAGTTTCTAAGTAAAGAAACAACATACAAATAGGGTCTCAAAGCATGGAGATGAAAATTTTGTGCAGATCAAATTTAATTTGGTTACAACTTGTTTTATCTGAACTTATTTTAGAAGCCAATGTTTCCACCATTTTACAGTTGCTAATAACTTCACCTCAATAAAACAGCTTCAAAGATGTGTACAGAGTAATAGTATCAGGTATTGACACTGCTACACTAATTATACGAACACCTGTCATGCAAACAATTTTGGAGATCTGCATGCTGATTTGGTGTCATATACCCTTGAAAAATAAGAAGTAATGTAAAAAAATGTCTAAGGACATGAAGTTCTTCGGCAAACAGCAAAGTTTTGGTGTAAGTGTACTCTCATTCAAAGTAGAACTGGAAATACACTTGAAAGCAGTTACCTGCAACACTTTCAGAAATTAAAAGCTGCTCTGATTCAGTGCTGTAGTACTTCAACAAAGCCAAGGGGAAGGTCTTGCACATGGGTCAGGGTAATCCCAAGCACAAATATGGGCTGGGAGAAAATACCCTGAGGGTAGTCCTGAGTAGAGGGACTTGGTTGATGAGAAGTTCAATATGACCCATCAATGTGGGCTTGAAGCCCAGAAAGCCAGTCATATCTTGGGCTGCTTCAAAAGTCTAGTGTGACCAGCAGATCAAGGGAGGTGATTCTCCCCCTCTGCTCTGCTCTCATGAGATCCCACCTGGAACACTGCATCCAGCTCTTGGGCCCACAATGTAAGAAGGACATAGACCTGTCAGAGCAAGTCCAGAGGAGGGCCATGAAAATGCTTAGAGATTTGGAGCATATCTCCTAGAGGACAGGCTCAGAGAGTTGGGGTTGTTTGGCCTGGAGCAAAAGAGGCTACAGGGAGACCTTGTAGCAGTCTTCCAGTACCTAAAGGGGCTCTACAAAAAAGCTGGAGATGGGCTTTTTACAAGGGCATGTAGTAACAGAATAAGGGGTAATGGTTTTACACTGAAAAGTGGTAGGTTTAGTTTAGATATAAGGAAGAAATTCTTCACCATGAGGATGATGAGGCACTGGAAAAAGCTGCCCAGATAAGTTGTGGATGCCCCATCCCTGGGAGTGTTCAAGGCCAGGCTGGATGGAGCTTCGAGCAATCTGGTCCAGTAGAAGGTGCCACTGCCCATAACAGGGGTGTTAAAACTAGATAATCTTTAAGATCGCTTCCAACCCAAACCATTATATGATTCTATTATTCTAAATATATTTTATCAATTGATTAAAATAATCATGAAGTGACTGGAGCATAGATTTGTACAGGTCAACACTGGCACCAGTTGAGCTTTTGTGAAATTTGCAATGTGAATTGCTTATCACTGGGCTGATCTTTTCATAACTGATGGCATAGCAAGCAAGATGTCCAGCAACAGTCAGAAATCAAGCTTGAAATTATGCCCTTCAGCACTGCCCTTTCCTGGCACTGGTTTTGCTCTGCTACTAATAATGTTCATTTCGTCAATTCAGTCAATTCAGCCTGTCTTCACAGATCCCACGTGATCCATCACATGGGAAATCTTTTCTGGCATCATCCACATGCATTGTGTTTTCCTCTCACAAGTCATATATTGCACTTCCCAGTCTCCAAAAGCTTTGTACTGAAACAGCATCCTAGAAATCAAGAGCAGCAAGTATTGACTCATTATTTTGAGAAAGCTGGCAGAATACTCAGAAAAGAAATTACAGAGCGAGTTGCTGACCCTTGACATGAAAGCAAAGCATGAAAGTGTTGATAAACTTAACTGACTTCTGAAACAATCAGTTTCACCATATTACTGCAGTGGATTTGAACTGGACAAAAGCTATTATCTTTCAGATAGGCAGCCAGAACATTTTTACCACAGCATGATACATGACAAGAGATACCTAAAATCTAAATGTTTGCAGTAGTATTACAGTGTCCTGAAGCAGTGTGAGAAAACATTTGAAAATAAACTACATTTTTAAAACTGAGAGGATAGTTAATCTCTTTTCAAGAGGCATGAGACTGGGTTTACATTAGAAAAAATTGCTAAGATGCTAGATAATCCTACAGTGCCAATATATTTTGAGTGCAATGTGCAGTTCTGGTCCTCACATCACTAAAAATGATGTGGCAGAACCAAAAAATTCAGGGCAACAGGTAAATTCAGAGGTATGAAACAGCTTTCACATGAGAAATGACTGGAAAAAATTGTCTCTTCTTCCTAGAAAAGGAACAGCTAAAGCCATATGTGGCAGGGATCTGCAACACTGTGTGTAGCAAGGAGAAAAGATAATAGTTATTCAACATCTTTTCCAGTACAGGACACAGGAGCAACAAATGAAAACAAGAAGAAGCAAGTTCAAGACAGCATCCCGAAAGAAGACGGGGTGGAGATCAGCTGTGAAGCTCCTTGCCACTGGATGCTGTGAATGCAGTTTTTACAGCAGAATTTGTCCAGAGTGATGGGGAAAAATCCACAAAGAAACATCAAAAAAAGAGCATCGTCATCCTCTCAGAAGGTGTCTTATGTATGACTTCTTGGAGGCTGTTCTTCTAAAAATGTCCAGGCATTTGTCACTGCCTGCTGCTGGAGACAGGACTCATACAAGATAGACTAATTCTTCAGCCCAGTGTGGTCATTTCTTCTGTCTTCTCTTGACTTAGAGAAGTAATTTTGTGTAGCTGAATCTTTATTCACATTATTTACACTTCAAGTATACTTATACACATTTTGCATGTAAATTCTACATCAATGTAGGGAAAGGAAAATGCTCCAAAGCTCAACAGCAGTGTCCTCCATGGAACAAGGATTGTTTAGTTACATTCCAAGCATATTTCATAGTTTCATGAAGTCAGTGAGATCATTTCTGTATAACGTGGGTGGAAGCAAAATGTAAAGTTACTAAAAATATTGAAAAATACTACCCTTCTCAGAAAAAATGTCACAGCAATCAAATACATTGTTACTAATTTAGTAGACTGGCAATAGGAGAGCTTCCTAATACATATAAATGTCATTGTCATTGAATGCCTAGCAATGCTGAAAAGGCAGAAAGAGCCTGTTGTCAATGAAGCAGGAAAATGTTGAACTTGATTTAAGGCAAACTGGTGAAAAACTGGTTGTGTGAAAATAGATGATTACTAAACAGGTTAAAAAACTTTACAGCCTACATCCCACACGTGATTAGGAGGGTATTCATCAGAAGGAAGAATGTCATGCTTTTTATGTATGAATATTTGTCTCTCTGCTTAGCAACAGACACAAATGTGATCGAGATATAAAAATCCAATTTATTTAGCATTTTTATATCTTTAGATGTTACAGAATAGACTTTGTTTTCAATTACTTTCACAATTACTGATATGTATTTCTCTACTCACTGTTTAAAAAACCCTTCATCTGACCAAAACCAGTGCGTAATGTTCTTCATTTCAGTCAATGAACTTTAACAGAAACCAATGCATTTTAACTGAATTTTTGTTTATCTCAAGCAGCACATTTTAATGAAATCAATACATTTTTGCTGAAGACCTCATGAATCCATTTGAAAGAATACATTTTTACTCAAACCAATATACAGTTTTATAATGTCTGTATGTTTTAGTGAAAGCATGACAATACGTTTTAGCTGAAGCCAATACATTTCTTTAGAGCTGATACTAAAGAAACTTTGTTTTACAATGAAACCAATGCATTCTTACTGAAACTAATATTCCATATTCCTAAGTCAACACTGTCAGGCTAAAAGAAAGTTATGTTTTATTTTAGTGAAGAAATGCATACTTTCAAGATTATCTTCAAATTAGAAGTTGTGCAAAGCTTATATTCTAGTATGTATATAAAATAAGAAGCAGATCACAAGAAGTCATTCCTAGATGGATCTGTCTCCTTGGCTCTACATTTTATGTAGTCTTGCAACATACATGCATTCTATCAAATGAGTAATGATATAGATAGGAGTTTATTTTCATTCTAGATAGACTTTCACTAAATCTTTTTTTCCACTTTATATGCAAACTGACTTAAAGTAAGTCAGCATTATGGGTGATTTACACTTCAGAGCAGAGCAAAAGAACAGTGGTTAATGATTTTATTGTAGACTAGATGTGATTTATTATGCGAGAAATTTTTGTAAGAATTGTTTGCAGTACATCAGTTTGGGTATTTTTCTTGACATTGTGACTAAAGATGAGCTGATCTGCATCACTTAGAAATATTTTGAGTAGTCTGGTGCATGTAGCTAATGATTTGTGATCCTTCTAAGTGTTTTAATCGATGCAATTTATGTGGATTAGAAGGCTCCATCTGAATTTCAACAGATCTGAAGAAATGCATAATCTGCTTAAAATTTAGATACAGTTTTTCATTATTTATCTTTTCAGCATAAAGAGATAATGTAGGCAAAGCAAGAAAACCAGAAATACAGAGACTTTCAATAATACTGTTTCAGCATTACAAGATAGAGCACGGAACCATAGGGCTGTTAAACAAAAAGGACCAATTTTATACAATTACTGTTCTCACCACAGGCACATCAAAATACTATTTTCAGTTAAATCAAATACAGTGTCATTTCCTAATGAGAATCCAATTGTGAGGAAAGATTAAAAGAATTTACCATACTTCTGTTAGCTGTATACAACCGAGTTGTCTAACTGCAATGTGTAATGATCTAGAGGTCCAAATCCTAAATGGGATCATTCACAAGCTGAAGAGGGCAAAGGGTTTTGCCAACTCCCACAGAAAATGTATTGAAATTCTTCAGTGTTAATTAGCTCAGAGCTGTAATTGATTACCTTAAGATAGCCATGACCAGGGAAATATTAGGGCTTTTTCCATTACAGTATCCACTTCTTACCCCACAGCTCATGGGTTCCTTGCTGAAACACCAAAGACATTAACAAACAACATGGAGTACTCCCAACTCATCGGCTCCAGTTCAGCATTTTAATCTGTACAGATGGGATCCTGATATTTTAGGGACTAAGGAAAATATAGCCTAGCCATAGCAAAGTTTCTTTTGCCAAGCTTGCTGGTTTACAGAGCTGACCTACTTACAATCCTTATGAAAACAAAATGGACATTTTATCTCTGAAATTATGCCTAACCACATCTTCAAAAAATGTTTTCCTTCTAATGATGTTTGAGAAATAATGAATAAAACGCAAATGCAATGGAAAGTCTGAGGCAAAATGCAATATTGAGAAAAATATATAGTCCAATTAAAATGATTAGCATAGAAAAGGGTAGTGTATATTCCTACTGCATCTGCTCACTGAGTGGTTTCCTTCATGTACAATAGGTTGCCTTGGGGGTGATTGATCCATTTCCAGAAAGTATAATCATTGGTTTCCAAATAAGCTGAAAGACAAAGTGTAACAAGACCATGCAGTATACTAGCATAGGATTTTGACTCTCATTATTTAAACCCCTCTAGCAATTTTCCCTTAATAAGTTCCTATAGTGCTTTCCTGGATTCCTTTTTTCTATAACATATTTTATTCTTCCAAATGAGTACAGTCCACTCAAATCAACATGACTTCTACACCACCTCTTTCTAATTACAGTTCTTGGTGTCATACTGCGTCCTGCAAGTATTATAAAATAAGTGTCATTCTTCTATTTTTTTAGAATCCCACAAAAAGAGGAAGGATAGCATTAGTTACTCAATTTCATCCTTTTCTATGCCATTATTAGAACAGACTTGATTTTTAAAAGGGATTAAAATTTTGGACTTGAAATATAATCTTAGCATAAATAACCATACACCAGATACTTAAATGCAGCTGAACTAAAACCAGAGCAAAGACAAATTTCAGTACTCCATTTGAATCTCAGGTATCAATTGCAGGTTTCCATGATGACAGAAACAAATAGGTTCTAAATTCATGGTTAAAGTCATTTAATAGTAACTACTGGAAACTGGGAGTATGGTTTGCATAATTACATGATTAAGTCTATGTCTAATTTTAATGTTTTGTAGTGCTGACATTCAAACAAGATTCAAAGTCTTGGTTGATCAAGCACAGCATGTATGGATACCTTATGCATACTTCATGGATGTAATGTAGAGGACACGATAATGATAATGATCATTAATAGGATATTCAGTTACAGCCTCCTGTCCTCATTTTAGCAATTTCAACAAAATCAAAAAAGGTATAGAAAAAAGTTGCAAGATTGATTTAGATCTTCATGAACTTGCCTTTGAATTAGACATTCAAGCATATTGTGAATAAACAAAGGAATATTAGAGGGGACTTGATCATGGTCCTTAAAAGTCATTAGGGTAGGAAGTATCATGCAAAACAAGAAGTAATATTCAAAAGTTTGAGCTGTTATTAAACATTAAATGAGATACAGGAGGAATATTCCAGTGAAATCTAATTAACAACTGAAACAGTTAATCTAGGAATCCAGTTCTGTGTGTTTTGAAGTCTTTCATCTGACACCAAGTACAGTCCTCTAGCTTGACAGGGAAAATGGGAGTGACAGAAATATTTCCATCTTCAGATCTCAGGCTATTTTACCCAGAAGTTAAGTTTAGCAGACATACTGCTTTCTCTTTTATTGATAAAAAAAATCAACACAATTCCATAAAATATGCTTGATAATAATTACAGTCAAACACTATTAAGGTTCAGAGAAAGAAACACTATAGAACAATATTTAAGACATAACTGGATATAATGAAGCAGGAGAGAAATCCAGCATCTAGATTGTCTGTTTCATGTTGCATTAAAATTAACATTTAACTTTGAAATATTTTTTCTGTATTTACTTACCAGACAGTAAAATTAGATTCTTTTTTAAGTATGGTTGTCATTTGGGATTATGTTTCTGGACTTCATAAAAGAAAAAACAAAAGTAAAAGATGCAGAAAACCTTCATTACCTTTTACACATATGGGTAGAGTGACCTTATTCATCAGCATTTTATGACTTACAACAGCTACAACCTTAGCTCCTTAAACATAAACAGATTCTGCTCCTATTCACAACACTACCTAATTTCTTGCCGTTAGTTATAATATCTTCACTCCCTAATGCTTACAATGACTCTTCTCCTGAAGACCGATTATCTTTTAGAGACAGAAATTTCGCCTGTCCTCTCTCTCCTGCATTTTCCTTCCACTAACTGTTATAAGATTCCGATCCAAAGGAAAATATACTTTATTCCTGCGTATTTCATGCTTATTTCAAAGCTAAAGGAAAGACCTCCTGAGAAATACTAGAGACCAATCAGAGCAAGAAGAACATGGACAGCTATCATCATTTTCAAAAAGGAGAGATCCCTTCACATTGTCCTCTTCTATGTCAGCCAATATCACAGTCCTTTCCTTTGTCAGTTGTCGCATTTATGCCACAAGTAGCCTCTAAAACACTAACCCCTTTTGGTTCTGTCCCCAAAAAGGCTTTCCTAACTGGTGAGTAGTTGAGAACAACATTTTCGCAGAAGAGAAGCTCCCAAAATCTTAGTTTAGTAATTACTGCATCACTAAAGTAATATTACTGTTGCTAGGTTGCTTTACAGACATTAGATTCAGGGCAAAGATAATGTCATACAAAATCTGTGGATAATGGAAATAAAGGAAATTGTGATATCTCAGATGTGCTTGTGAAAGCTTTCTGCAAATACCATTTTTCTTGGATTTGAACAGTTAAATACACTGTGTGGTTATGACTGACCCAAGTCATATAAAGAAAGCTAATGCCACATGTTAGGAAAACTTGTTTTCAGATTATCAAAGACACAAAAGAACTACTGCTCATATATTCCTTCTTTATGTAACACACAGATTTGACAGTTATCTGGCAGAGAAAAAAATTAAGCATGATAAATGTAAAACTACTTTAAGCACTGTAAACAGTGTTTGAGATGTAAATGAACTACCACCTCTGATAATGATGCACTGAGCTTTATTAAAAATGCTGAGCATTTCATATCCCACAGAGTCCTTCCTACTCCTCTTCATAGAAAAATTGCTTCAAATACTCAGCATCTTCACTTGGGGATGCTCATATAAAGGTCTTTCTAAAGTTGCTCTGATAGGACAGAACAGTCTTCGAAAGTAATTAAAATCTCTATTAAAGGTATCTCTCCTTACAATCAGTGAAAATGTTTACATCACTTTAGAAAGTCCTGTACCCAGCCACAAGTGATTTACATTATCTTCTTCCTCTTGATTTCTGAAGGATGCTCCATAGAAAAAAATAACACATGGCATTGTGTCCCATGTGGTACACAGAGAATTCTCTGACATTTCCTATTCACAGAAATTGTCCCTAGTTGAAAGCACTTTTCAGTTATTTGGTCCCAGTATAATGTCATCTGTGCGCATCTAAAGCTCAGAAAATTTTGCTAACTGTCAAAGCCTGGTGACAAACAAATCAATGGTTTTCATTTTGCTGTTGGCATGCCTGACAGGGTACGTGACTATAGGATGTCAGATTCTTTTTAGGCTGAAATTATTGATCAAGTTTTTCCAGAACATTTAAAGCCTTCCCTTGTGTTTTGAAGTATATAGGAAACGTCTCGCTGCTCAAGATTCCACAGAAACTGAGTTATTCATTTTCACTTATCATTAGTGTCCTTACTGGCAGCTGTATGGTAATCATGTCTCTTCCTTTCAGTCAACTTCTGTCAAATATCTTTATCATACGTATACACAATAAATACTCTCACACAGGGTTGGTAAAATGTCC
Organism: Nesoenas mayeri; assembly: GCF_963082525.1. Lineage (NCBI taxonomy): Eukaryota > Metazoa > Chordata > Aves > Columbiformes > Columbidae > Nesoenas > Nesoenas mayeri. Next base: position 57,350,862 of record NC_137543.1, on the reverse strand, counting down.
TGAACGAGGTAATTGCGGTTGCTGTTAATAAGCATCTTGTAAGGACCTTTCTCACATGTCCTGAAGAACTAAGAATATTGTTCTAAGAAAAAAGGAACTGACTGACAATCCTTGTTTTACTCCTTTCTATGCACATTCACAGGTTTTGTTCAGGATAAAATTTTATGGTTTTTTCTCAGTAGAGAGTAGAATCTGGAATGCTTTTGACATCTTAGCCCTCTGGCATTTCAAATTTATATCAGATATATTGCCTACCCAACTCTGTTATTCTTTAAACACACGGTAAGCTGCAGTGTGTCAGTCAGTCCTGCATCCAACAAATCTCTTGTTTGTCATGGGATTTCATGAAAAGATCTGAGCCTATAGCAACAATGTGTACCTTTTATGCTTTACCTGCTTGTCTTGGTGTTTCGCAAAATGATCTAAATTTCCAGTAACCAGCTCTGCTCCTGCAACAGGTACTTAAGCAATAGAACACATCTCGTATAACACAGTCAATCCATTTGTGCTGGCGTGTGGCCTGAGATTTGCCTGGGTCAGCACATCATTTCTTCTTAGGGATGGCATTTAGGCACATGAGGTCTCTGCCTCAAGCACACAACGTGCACATCCTGACTGGTCTGTAACTTACTGCTGTCTTTCCAGTCTCTGACAAAGATGAATTCAAATGCTTCTGTGGCCTGATTTATGTCCAGGAGCACACACAGTTCTGCAGCAAGGGCTCACATAGACTGTGAATCAGAAGAGCTAGGTCATTCCTAGTTCTCAAATAGAATGAAAACAGATTTCATATTTTTCACATCCTCTAGAAAACAGGCTTTTTTCTCTTTTTTATGAACCTCTAGGAGCTAATCCTGTTTTTTGCCAAACATTTCTATGGGTAAAATTTGGTTCTGTGGCTCTTCACAGCAAGCAAAGCAGACACAACAAAGTAGATTTGGTGTTAGATTCACATTAATGTTTACAAAGTAGTGCAGTTAGCTCGTCTTCACTCTTCATTTTAATGATCCCACTACAATTTTCATCTGAAAAGCAAATACAATTATAATAGCTAGAAAAAGAATAATCTGAGTTGCAGTCCATCTCCATGATGGCTCTGCTATGGTTGTGTGTCTTGCCTTGTAGTAGCAACTGAAGTCAAGGAAATCTGTGGAAGTGGAAAATATTGAATCCATTTGGAAGCATCAGCAGCAAATAAAATCTACCACTCGCTTATATATGAGATACTGAAAGAAGTGAACAATTATTTCCCCACTTCCTCTTCCATCTATCCATTAGCTACCTGTGCAAGGAAGGAGGATATGTTAGATTCTAAAGAATATTCATTGGTTTAGTCTGAAATAGAATCAGCACAAACATTTAGAGTTAGTTGCTTAGCATTAGCCCATAAAAATTAACTATAGATGAAGCCTCTCAAAGCTGCAAAGATGCTTGACATGGCAGAACATGCTTAATATGAGTGGCTAGATTTGCTGAAATCTTAGGCCACAAGCTGTAAATTTTCACCTAGAAAAGTTGAACTTATCTTGAACTTTTGCTTAGCTACATGAAAGAAGGCCCCGAGACCAGTGCAAACTGGAAGATAAGGAGACTAGGACTGCCAGCAGAATCACCAAATCACAGAATGTTAGTGATTGGAAGGGACCTCGAAAGATCATCTAGTCCAATCCCCCTGCCAGAGCAGGAACACCTACATGAGGTTACACAGGAATGTGTCCAGGCAGGTTTGAATGTCTGCAGAGAAGGAGACTCCACAACCCCCCTGGGCAGCCTATTCCAGTGCTCTGTCACCCTCACTGTGAAGAAGTTTCTTCTCAAATTTAAGTGGAACCTCCTATGTTCGAGTTTGTACCCATTGCCCCTTGTCTTATCATTGGTTGTCACCAAGAAGAGCCTGGCTCCATCCTCATGACACTCACCCTTTACATATTTATAAATGTTAATGAGGTCACCTCTCAGTCTCCTCCAAGCTAAAGATACCCAGCTCCCTCAGCCTTTCCTCATAAGGGAGATGCTCCACTCCTGCAACCCATCCAGATAAGAACAGTTAACAGCAACCCTGGAAGACAGAGAAAGAATCCAAAAAGGAACAAGAAGACCCCAAAACAAAAAATACCACTGGATCAACTGCTGTGTGTCCCCTTGGGGCAGGGTGGGAGGGACTTAGACTATGCCATCCAAATAAATCAATTATTTGGGGGAGGTCTGATATCTGAGGCTCTGCTACAGGAAACCTATGGCAAAGAATTTTTTTTAGCATGGGTGGACTATTATTTGTGTGGCCTTGGTGCCACCCAAAAAAGGTTATGCAGCTTTCAGACCACTCAGAGTGTAAGAATAGTGATATATCACACTCACTTTGTGTATGTTATATATTTTTCCTATACACTATGGAGATGCTGATGTTTTCTGGGTAACAGTTTTGGAGCTAGGCACACCTTATGCTTGGAGCATGAGTCCTTTATAAGCTGCATCAATGCACAGAATTCATCCCCAACATAAAGCACCCATCCTGAGGATGCTCATCTCAGTCAATGACTTTCCAGATCACAATGACATGTTTTCTGAAGCAGCTGACAATGGAAAATCTTAGTTCAAACCTCATGTTGTTCACATTTACTAAACACTGCTGAAGAATAATTTTCCTTAACAGTAATAAATGTTCAGATTCCCCACAGTGCAGTTTTGTTTCACAAACAGAAGACACACATATCTGTCTGTCTGACTGTGCTAAAAGAATTATCAGTGAATTAAAAATCCATTAAAAAAAAACAACAAGCATTTCAGCTTTGTCCCGGTGACTACCAAGGCTCTTTATATACAGACATAAATGTGTATATATACACATAAACATGCATAAATGTGCCCACACATAAGTGTACGTGTACAGATCAAGGCCAAGTAAGGGCATGACAACAATGCAGGAAAAAAATACGTGTAAAAGTATGGAGTCTGATTGTTTAAAAATACTTAATGTTTCTGAGTTTATAAAACTATTATTGTTTATTTTTTAATCAAAGACAAACCAATGTATTGGCATAAGCCATTTTACTTAGTATCAAAATACTGCTTAACTTTTTTACCAAAGGGAGGGTTTATGTGTGGTCTGTGTATATATGTGTATGTATTATACTGTATCTTTATTTCATTTTTCTGTCAGCTCTCTTTTCAAATTGTCTCTGAATTTGCTTTTTACTCTCTACTTCATTTTTCTATTTTTACTTTCTCAGTTAATTTATTCCTGCTACTCCTCGTCCATTTTGATTTTTAGCCTCTATTGAAATGAGAGCCAAGTGATAAACTCTGAGCTGTAATTTCAAAATTATTATGCTGAAAGGGGCTTGAAATTGGATAGAATTAGCTTATTTGTTCAGCATTGCAAAAAGACAAATACGAGTAATTCCTGAGCACTTCTAATTTCCATTTACTTCAGAGAAAATTTAACATATTCAGCACACAACCAGTACTAGAGTTGCCTCGGAAGTTCCCTGTAAAATATTTTCCTGGCCTGTGAGAAAAGTCATTCCTATCTCGACCTGAAAAAGTATTACTGTTGTCATTACAACTATACAAATTAAGAAATGGACTACATTAGCCTGTGACTGATGAGCAGATAGAAACTGGACTGGAAATCAAGAATTACTATCTTTGTTATATAGCCAAAAATAATTCATGCATTAAAATGATCTTGTATAGACCTCCTGATCTACAGGTCTATGCAAGCCATGTGCAGTATAATGTAGAGGAGAATATGCAGCCTGCTAAGCATCCAAATAGAGCAATAAGTATGTATTAGATTAACCAGACACATGGTTCGGCTACTACTTGAAGCCTGAGAGTATGCCCAGCTTACAAGTAAAATAATTAACCATTTTAAAAGTTCAGGAAATTTATAAATTAGAGAGTTCTTGTCATGAGTATATATGTAAAGAACAGATAAAACATGCCAAGGGAGAAGTGCTGCTTGCATTCTGGCATTTCAAGCTGCTTTAAAGTTCATCCCCACTGACTGGTACTAGCTCTCCTGTACTCAGTGTTCTCGTTACCTACAATATCGTCCAGATTAAGGATTTCACAGTTCATATGTTCCACTCAGTTTAGATATAACTCTAGTTTCACAGTGTGGTAAGTACTAACAAAAGCCAGTCTTTTCACGATAAGCAAGATTTTATAAATGACGAAGTTCCTCTAAAATTATGCCTCAGCTTGAGCTGCTAAGTTCCTATTCAGATGCCTAAATAAATGAACAAATGTTCAGAATTAACACATTGCAAATCAACCTCATCGTGCTTGTTAGAAGTCAAGGAAATCTGAAAACAGAATATGTTTCTTTATGCCCAAATTTGGAAGCAGGATACCAACTTTTTCAGGACAGACCGAATATCTTTCTTGTACCCTTATTAACCCTTAAGGTTCTTCATTTCTTGTTTCTGGAGATACTCTTTCTTGTATATTCTTGTATATTCTCTTCCTTTACTATTCATTCTGCATTTGGACATAAGTAATGACCAGTTTTATTCTGCTGTTGTAAATTTCCCTGCTGAAACACAGGGATTTTATACACACACAGCATCTTTTCAAATGACTACTCATGGGGTCTTTATGCCCCTGTCAGTTCAATGAGCTTGCCCTTGAAGTCTTTTGAATAGGATAAACAAATAGACAGTAATTACTTAACTTGTTAAACAATTATTTCTCTAAATATTTTAATTGAACTTTCAATTTCTTTGTGATGTAATGTTCAGAAAGAGTTCTTGAAGAGCTACACAGGTACAGACCAATGGTGACACCAAGTGGTGATTTACATTTTGACTGTATTTGAAAGTAATCACAGTGGTGATGTAATAAGAGATTTCCTCAGTTTTTTTCTCTGGTGATAAAATGATTTCTCACAATATTACTTCCATCTATATTTGGTTACTGAGTAAGGGATATAACTGGCAGAGGGGCTTTCTTGATTTTTTTTTTATTTTATTTTATTTTTTGTTTTATCTGTAGTGTTTTTGATTTTCAGTTCTGCATCACCAGCTGGAAAATGCTAAATACAATGCAACTTGAGGGGTGACTGCACATATCTGCAAAGATCACAGAGTATGGTTTGCTGATGTCATCACTGCCATGCTAAATATAACCAGAGACTATCGTAGATTAACTAAAATATAGTATTCAGCTAGGTATTTTACTTCTGATATGTGAAAGTCTCTCCTACCCTCATTCAAGTTCTCAATTCAATGAGACTTCTGGAGGGTATGTGGTCTTTTTAATTCTAAATAGTATATAATTTTAACACTGTAAGTGATCAAAATAGGCTGGCATAGATTTTATATCATACTTGCACTTCAAGCACTACATACTGGTACTTCCTAATAAACTGCTACAGGATGATTAAGTTCAGAAATGTCAGGACTTCTAAAATTGCATTTTCTGCCAAGTCCAGTTGTATACTACTCCTCAGCAAGTACTAAGAGGACACCCTATTTCTTTCTGATTTGATCCACTGTCAAATACTGGTCTTGAGCCTTGCTATTGTCCACACTACATCAAGTGCTGTTTTCATTGCTCTTGCTAGTTCTTATCAGCAAATGATGAACTGTGCTACCACAAAGTCTCCACACTTAAACAAGTAAAATATTTTTCAGGTGTTGCAATGTTATAAGTAGTAAATTGTATTCTGTCAGTGGTTACAGGGCATGGAAAGAAATAGCAGCCAGAGCCTGCAAACACAGGAGCAGAGTGACTGCACAGTTTAGATTTCAGGAGTCTTCATGTACAGATGACCTGTTCAGCCTTTTCTTTACAGAATGAATGCGATTCTGTGCTCCTCTGCATCCCCTCAATAGCTCCATTCCCAAGGGCCTGACCCCCATGGTGGCATGGCATAACCAGCTACAATATCTTTACTTTTAAAATGTCAAAAAGAACCACAATGCTCTCTATCTAATCCTTGGGAATTCATACTGCTCTGCATAATTAGGCTTGAAATCAGCCACAGCACTAAGCATCTCCATCTGTAATCATCTTTTGAAAAAGAACATAGCGCAAATATTTGCAGCAAAGGATAATTATTAAAACTGATTTTCATAGGTTTTGTTCTGAGCTTTTTGTGTTGTTTCGATTTTTAACTCAGACCAGACTGTTAGGAAGCTTTCACTGATTTTCAGTCTGATTGTGAAAATACAATGTGCATGGCTGTCTTGGCTATTCTTCTTGTAGCTTCAGCTCAAATTAGTCACCTGCTTGCAAAAGAGAGTTAGAGGCCAAGAGAGTTTGGTCCAAGCACCAGACAAAATCTTTTGTAAGGAGAAAATTGACCTTTGTGAAAGCACAAGAACTGTGGGTGTCAGCTTGAGCTGTGAGAGGGGAAAATGTAGTAATTTAAACTTACGAATAATATAGAAGACAATCAAGCCATAAGGAGCACTCCCAGCCTTCACTGATGATTGCAACACTGGGTAATGTATTACATTTGGCCTGAAGATGTGGTCATAGTTAGTGAATATTCTGGGTCCAATGACATCCAACATAATCAGCTGACCAGTAAAATAATACCTATGTTCTCTATTTTGCTTTCTTTGTGTGTAAGTGTTAGTAACACAGCAACTTGGGATAGAAATGAATGTTGTATAATATAAAGCTGATTAACAGACAGAATAAAGTACCTCTTTTCATAACATTCATGGAGCAGACTAACTGAAGAGGTATACAAAGATTATGAGGGAGCATAAAATTCTCTGTGGATGGTTTAGAATATTTTTCCTGGCTCCTGACTGATGCTGTGGTAATACCTGGTCAAATTTCTCATAAGGATTAAAAGTTCAAATCCACAATGTCCTGAGATAAAGTGCTAACTCCTCTTCCCTTAACTGGTAGAAATCTGTCCTTCATTCTAGACTGAATACCCCTTATTCCTGTTTTCAGCCTCCCTCCATAGAACTTAATTACACTTTTTCCTCTATTAATTAAATTAATTCCTCTGTATTATATAAAATTCATCTGCCAGCCAAAATCTATTCCCATGTACCTCCTTGGGGACAGTGGCCAAGATGATTTTATCCTTCTCTTAGTAAATGTTTGAGACTGAGCTTTACCAGCTTGTTCTCTTAAGGCACATTTTTCATACCTCACTTCATTCTTCTCAAGCAATCCCATTCAATCTTTCATCAAAAAAATTAACTACCTCTTCTCAAAGTATGTGCATTCCTTTTTCCTTAACAAAAAAAAAAAAAAAACAACCACAACAAAAAAAAAAAAAACAACCAAAAAAAAATTCTAAACATTTCCTACAATAAAAATTAATGAGAGACAATGAAGTAATTTTAACCAGAATCAGTTATTATAGAACTTCTGTCATTAACAGAAGACATAGCATAGGACTGCAGCCTGGAGGAGCTGAATTTCAAAGCAAAAGCGTTTTATTAGCTTCTACCTCAGCAAAGGACAGTTTCTTGTGCTTTAAAATGATGGAATATTGGACCTATTTCAGTGCATGACTAGTCCATGACTAAAGTCTGTCTAAAACAGTACTGTGGAGCTCCATTTTTGTTGCCTGTGCACTCTTCCTCCAGGGTGAACAGTTGTAGTGACATGTGTGCAGGTCTGACCATCAGAGTATCACATCCCTGGCCAACCAGCAAAGCGTTATACTGTACTCTGCAGCCACTGGAGCATAAAGGGGAGGACCTTTCTAGCAGGGTTACCGTCAGGTGGTTAAAAGTGACCTGGCATAATCTCCAAAATCCTGTTTGTAACATTACACCCAGGGGAGATTCCCCTGGAAGCTAGAGAAGATACCTGACACCACAGTGCCTGTCTTCTCACCCTTCACTACCTATTTTTGTCAATAATGGAAAATGGCAATGAAGTGATGGAATAAATTTATCTCACGCTAAAAGGAAGCCCAAAATTCATGTACCATTTCAGTTCTATCTCCAAGGTTGAAGATGAGATTTAAATAATACACATAACCTCCTTTGCGCCATTTCTTTGACCACTGTGAATAATTCACCAAAGAGAGTATATGAAGTCCTAGAAAAAACTGGAACATGGACCACAAAATAACCCTCATGGTATAAAATTTCAGTTTGTGTCACCTTTATGAAGCAACCATCTTTTCTCAGGACAGTGGTTCCAGACATGAAGAATACACTCTCTGAAAAGAGGGAACACAATAAATCTTTAGTGCATGGTGACATCTTAATGTGCGATGGCCAAACTTACATAGACAAATGAGAGAGTAAGAGATTTTCAGCAAAGCACGTCCTTTTTCATTAGCTATCTAGAGATGCTTTCTGTGCCATTGAATGTGATCTGTAAAGGCACCACAATAGACTGAGTTCAAGAGATACAGCCCTATCTACCCTAATTATAAAGGCCTTGACACATTACCAGGAGGGGTACATGAGCAAGAAAGCAGGAACAAGCATGAGCAAGATCAGCATTTTCAGATACTAAATATTTTACTTATTCCTGCACAATCTTAAAAAATAAATGATATTGCAAGGTAAGTTTGGACAATTTTGTGACATTTTCAAAATATTTCTTTCCATATATACTTAACACATAGGTGACATTTATACACATTCCTGTGTTTAACTGTGGTAGCTCAACACATTTTTTTCTGCCTACCATCAGTTGTAGACCCTTGTTAGAGCTGCTGAATATGTCAGAGCAGCCGCAGAAATTACTGTTCAAAGATCTTCTGGCGGTAATACATCATCCTTTTTAGAACAGACATTCTGATACTGAGTTGAAGTCTTCCTTGATACTTTGGAGAGTTAGTTGTTACAGATGCCAGCACCATGGGAGATTGTTTAAAGACAATAACTTTTAATAATGCACCAAGAGCAAAACTGTTAATATAGGACCAAACAGTAATCCTCTTTTTTGTATTGAATAGGACCCAGCTCCACAGATACTGCTTGTTAGTCAAGGCACTAGATGAAAGAAGTTTTCTGAACTGGATTCTAAGTAACCAGTTCTTGGTTTAGATTTTGTCCATTGAACAAATTTGCTTTTCTTTCTTTCCACAAGAGGGCAATGGTCAACTATAAATATATCATTTTCCTTCGCTGAAGAGTGTTGTGAACACAGTAAAATGATTTTTCCTTTGAAAGAATCACATGTCACACCACTATAATTTGAAATTAATCTCTGAAATTAAAAAACTACCTCTGTAATAAAATCTTCCACACATAAAGAAGCAATACACTGCCTGTAAAGGAAAACCTTTCAGCATGTTTCAGCCTGAGATGCTGGAAATTAGATTTACATCAATGACTAAAGAGCTTTACTCATGTTTCTACCAACCGAGGTTTTCTTAACCTCATTACTTAATCCTCACAATTAGATTTTTATTTATCCTATGTAAGATTCTAATTAATTCTATGTATTTTCCTTATCAATTTCAATAGTCCTCATATTTTTTTTCTTGTCTTAGTGTAGCTATTTGCCACATATTTTGTGTATCTTTTGTATGTCTTTAATAACTAACTATAGAGAAGGTGTGTGTGCACGTCTTCCTATAAAAAAGAACGAGAAGATTCTGTGACATTTTTATACTTTTTTTAAGGTTGGCAAAGTCAGGAAACCTATTTCTCACTTAGGTTTTTTATATGTTCAACAATTAATAGGTTACTCTTGGAGTCTAGAGAAACTATTTAAATGAAATAGTAATTCTTTATTTAAAGTTACTGCCAAGGATTGATTAGATGGGTTTTGAATAACGCTAACCTAATTTGGCACAGTTAATTTTCTTGCTTTCATGCTTATTGTTGTAGTGAATACCATTATAACTGGAGTTATCCATAGCTTTGATCTATACTGTTGGAAAATGAATCAGTCTTGTACTTTCAACAAAAGTGATAAGAACATACAATTAGCTAAACTCATTAAAGCTGTTTAAGAATTCTGTACATTGAAGAAAAAAAACATATTAAATTTAATAAAAGCTAACTCTCCATGGGCATCAATATATTTATGGGGATCTATATGAGAAAAAATAATGAAATGGGAAAAAAATTATGTACTACTCTATAAACTAAGGGAGAGTTTAAGAAGTATGAGTAGGCAATTCTTGAGTAATATATTTTCTATGATGTTTTTGCTTGAAGTTTCATCTACTTTAAACAAAACCTTAGTCTTATGCTGTAGTTTCCAAAGTAATTCCTGGAAATTCCTGTTTATTTCATTGTTCGGTAGAATGGAAATAATTTATAAAGTAAACCAGAAACACCTGTTCAAAGCTGGCCCACTTTTTCCCCCATTTCCCCTGGTGCATCCCATCAAGCACTCTATTTCTGTGCATTAGAAATGTGAAGTTTTTGATGCTTTTCTTCATTTTTACCACAGAAAGTTGAAGTGTCAGTCCAAAAAAGGATAGCAACTTTGGTCACATGCACCAATACTTCCACGTTTTCCACTGTATCAGGATGACGTTTTGCTTATGACTAAGAGCAATAAAGGAAAAAACACAGCTGCAGTCTTGGGTTCCTGTCCAGACAAGATAAGCCATGTGGCTCTCTGGAGTAAGAGCATCGCTTGTATGCCCCTTCAATCCAGAAACATGTTAATCTTCAAATATTTGAAAGGAATTTGTGGAATAGCTGTGCAGTCAGGTTTTCTGTATATTTTATCCCTCTGGAATTAGCCTGAACATCATCTGAAGATGACATATTCTTAATCATAACAAAGATCTTTGTATCTATTGAAATACTTGCTATGAAAATAAATAAATAAATAAATAAATAAATAAATAAATAAATAAATAAATAAATAAAACACCTGTGAAGTGAGGCACTGTTTGTTCACCTGACAAATGATCAGCAGATCATTCTTGAATTTTGTGTAGATAAGAAAATAACTCTCTGAAGGGATTTTAATTTCACTCTTTGAGAGTATCGAACATTTTGCTGCTGTGTTTTTAAAGCTGATTTGCATATAAAATCTTGCATATGTTTTAGTGAAATGTGTTGCACATGAAAGCACCTGGACTATACGGAATGTTTTGTGCCTAAAAATACACATATAGGACTTGTTTCAATATCTCCAATATATTTTGGTTATAGCCTCTCCAGTCAGAGCTCAGTTCTCCATTGCATAGAAGAGCAAGGAACTAACCCTAGACCAGACCATGAAATATTACATCAATCGTTGGAATCTGAGCTGAAACATCTGACTGTGTTTTCTTATTACATACAAAGTTGTGCTTGAACAGCTTTTAAACATTAGACAACATTTACGGGCAAAAAGGACAACTGTCTTGTCCAACAAGGCTTCTCTAAAATTACAGGGCTTTCCAGGCCTGGTTTACCTAACCCTTCTTTCAAGTATTCATCAGAAAACAAAGCAGTCATATTCTAACTGATAGGCTAAAATAACAAGGTTTGCAAATTTTACGCTTGGGGAAGTAGATGAGAAGAATAAGGGAGGTATCTTGGAAGTATGAAGGGATTTTTTGCAAGAGAAGTTGCACTAAGACAAGAAGTTTGAGGAGACTGGAGCTCTGTGATGGGAGGTCTTGGTGACCTCTAGGACTGAAGCATTTGAACAGTGCTACAAAACTGAGCAGCTGAGGGGTCGACAGGGAGGAAAGAGGGGAAAGACTTTGAAGTGTGGAGTCACAAGAAGAGGGATCTGCAACCTGAGCCTCTCATAGGTCCTTCAGCCCCTATTCAGATATTTTGCTAACACTAGAAGTTGTCCCTGTTCACTTGAAAGCTGTCATGAGAATATACCCATGAGTCATTCATTTCAGAGTGTATGAGAGAGGAGACAGATGGGCACATTGTGGCTGACACTTGGCATTAGAGGACAGAGACTCTTAAATTCCTTATGAACAGAGTACAGAAAATCAATAGAACCAAGAGAAGCATGTTGCAAAGATAAAACATATTTCAATCTAGCCATGGAAAGAAAACATTTGAAGTAGCAAACTGTCATATAAACAAGCCAGCCTTACAGAAGGCTCTCTTACTCCATTTATGATACGAAAGAAACAAGCGAGGGTATTACTATGGCACTCAGTCCAAGTGGATTTGGACATTTTCAACATTAACCACTGGGTGAACAGTAGCCAGTTGGACTGTGTGGTGATCTCCTGGATGAAAATCAGAGATGAAGTTGTTATATCTGATGTGAAATACAAATTCATCCCAACAATGGCTGATAAGTGAGGGACCAACAATTTTTGTGGGTAGGTACAGTTGACTAAAAAAAATAAAGAAGAGATTCACTGAAATTTAGAGGAGGGGGAAACTAAATTGAAACTCTCTATAGAAATCATTACATAAACCAACAAAGTAACATTGGAGTTATAAACATCTCTGAATGAGTAAGAAACAAAAATCAAGAGGAGGAGACACATATATTGGGCAGTGGAAGAATTCTGGGGGAAAAAAAAAAAAATAAAAAAAAAAAAAAGAGCAAGCTTTAGGAACAGGAATGGCCTTTAATTTAACCAAAATGAACCTTGTCTGTTGGCACAGAAAATTACCAGAAAGGCTTGTCTGGACAGTAGGCTCTCCTTCCAAGTAAATGTTATTCCGTGGAAAATTACCCAAAAGCCAAAATACTGTCATTGGGAAATATCGCTGCCTTTACCCCATAAGTATAGTTCAGGTACTTTTTATTTCACTTATTTTTTTGGTCAATTCTGCCTGCCAGAATATATCCCTGAGGAGACCGCAGTCTTCTGCACCGATTAGGAAAAGCAAAATATTACAGGAGATCCTGGCCAAAATACCTCACATTGGAATATAGCCTGGTCAAAAATCCCATGCCAGAGGGGAGACTTGGGAACAAGTTAACCTAAATAAAGTTCCCATAGGACACTATAGCATCATTCTGAATCAATGCCTTTCACCTTTAATTCAAAACCATTCAGTTTTAAGTCTTTCAAAGACAAAGATTTTATCACAAAAGCAACAGATGTGTTTCACAAGAGAACATTCACTGATTCATAAAAGTATATATTCAAAGCAATACCAAAGGTAAAAAAGCCTTTAAACTTTTAAGTTTAAAATTTAAACCTTTTTAACCTTCATGCAGTGTGTGGACAGTTCTAATCTCAGTTTTGTGATAAAAGTAACATTACATTTTGTGTTGAAGGTTAAGATTTGAACACCTGTGATACACATGGAGAACAAAGCATACATTCACAAAAATCACAGATCTTTATCTTGTTGAGGGACAAAATGAATGTAACGAGAATTTAAAATTAAATCAATAGCATGATTGAAGTTAAAATTCCTTTAAAGTAAGTTCATTCTGTTATGTCATGTGTTGTGACAACACACAGACTTCTTACGTGGATAAAGATCACTACCATAGAGCATATTTAGATAATATATATTTTCGCGCTTTTTTTTTTAGAATTCATTGCAATATTTTCTGTGATTTTATTTTTCTTCATCATTTTGCTATCATTTTTTCAGATTGAGTAATATATTAAATTAAGGAAAAACAATTTTTTTCTTTATTTTTCTCCCAAAACAAGTACTGTTTCCTGTTGTCTTAGAAAACTTGGACTAAAACCTGCCATTTGAAAGTGATCATAGGTGTATACACCTGAAATCATACAGTTTTCATTTGATCCTAGTGACAATGAAGCTCGGCCAGCTTCAGGGAAACTGATGGTTTTCTATGTTGTCTGTATCTCTACACTTGCCTTGATTCACTCTTCATCTGTGTGTGCAATCAAATTTAGAAGAGAAATGTCACCTGAATTAGAAAAGGGCTGATCTCAGATTTTGGCATAGGCTAAGATTTTCAATTAAAAAAATAGCAACAAAAATGAAAACTGACATTTTACAAGGACAATAGAGGACACCTACAAGGTCATGTGTGTTATCTGCAATTTCTGGCTGTTGAAAAGTTGTGGCATAACAGATATTTGTGAAATATGTTGGAAAGAAAAAATCTGTTTGAACTCTGTCACTCTTGAGCATAATTTTTACAGAATGACTAGATCACGCAGTTACACAACTGGAGAAACAGGATGTCTCTTGGAGAACTTCATGAAAGGGACTGAAATATTTCAGGTAGGAGAAAGGCCCCCACAGTAGAATCTGCCATTGACTTACATAGGAAATGGGCATGTTATATGTTAAACTACAGCAACAATATTATGCTACAGTATCTTAATAAGGCAATGAATACAAAATGTTTAGTAGAAACGGCAAAGAGCTGCATATTTTCATATTTTAGGAAGGGTCACCAGTCATCAGATAAGCAGTATTAAGAAGAATTCTAAGTGGCCGGAGATTGGAAGAGGTTTTTTCAACCTAGTAAAAATGTCAAAATCTTGCGAAGTAACCTTTTGTAGTAGTTGCCTGCAACTAGTGAAGGATATTTTCCCTTGCGTGTTAATTTCTGTTATTTTACAGTCTCCCTCCAAGAGTGCTCATTCAAGGTTACAGCCACTAGAATCAGTGAGAACTGATATAAAGTGATGGGAAAATAAACCTGGGTGACCTGAATGCTGATGTCAGATTAAAAACCTTGTCCACCCAGTGCAGTTCTAGAAACAGGTTTTAATATCATATAATTATTGCTTTTTCCCTTTAACAAGTGTCCAACATAGTGGGTAGAAAAAGCAGGCACAAAATTTTGAAGACATTGCTGGAACTTATACATTGTTTCATCGCTGAGGAAAGTCACATTTGCCAGAAGACAAAAAACAGATGATTGTGGTTTTACCTGCCATTGAACAACATATCAAATAAAGGCCTTAGGAATTTTAAGGTAGCAAAATTGACTCCCATCACAGAAATCAGAGGCCTGCATGAGGATAATGAACTCTCTGTGAAAGTACCAGCAGCCAAGTGCTTCAGCATGAGGGAGGAACGCACCGGCATGAGGCACCTGGGTCGGCATACACAACACAAAAAGGACACAACAGCATCTGTGGGAATTGATGTTAACTAATACACTTCTCCATGAACACTTGAGTGATTCAAATCAGATTATTTTAATCTACTTAGCGCCAGTGGAACAATATTTTGACCACTACTTTGGAAAGTATCTGTAGTAATTCTTCTCTACTGATGAGTATATTCTGTGCCATTCCCACGCAGAACGCATAACATGATAACCTTCTGAGTCAGAACTGGTTGCTAATTTTCAGCAGCCAAAGCAAGCAACACATAAAGAGGTTAGTGCAATCCCTTTGCAAACAAGAAGTTTTGAGGTCTTTCCATCACCCAAAGCACCATAAAAGCCCCCGGCACTATACTGTGACTGGGTGAAAGAGACAGGAATGCACTGGGATGCAAAAAAGATTGTATCCCAGACACACACACACATACTCACCAAAAAAAAAAAAAAAAAAAAAAAAAGAAGTCTGAAATGCAGTCTGAAAGGAAAGTGCTTTTTGAAGTTTGTTTGCCAAGAAAATCAAAAATGTTATACTATTGATAGATGGGATGCAAGCTTGATCAATCAGTACAGGGATTACAAGATCCTAGGAAGACCCAGGAAAAATCTGGATAAATCAAATCAGGGAATGCAAACTCCATAAAGAACCAGAAAGGACGTAGATGGTGAAGAAATCATGAAAGACTCTGAGACGGAGGAAGTTTCTAGGATATGCAGTTCCTTCTTCAGAACACTCATCATCTGCAGTAGATGTGGTTTTCTCTGTTGAGAGAGATGTAGTGTAACTCACAGGCGAAAAGGAAAAGCAATTGTCATTTAAAAATATTGATTCTGAGGGGAAACATAGACTTTCAGAGCAAAGTACTTACTCTATGAAGGGATATGACCTAGAAGAGTTGGATTGTAGCAGCATATTGGATACGAGCTATAGTTTGGAAGGGCTGGACTTGTAGACTTCACAAAAGGCCTACCCACTACATAAAAATAACTAAGCTGACAGATGGTGAATGTCTGACATCTCACAAATCATAAAATAGAATTTGAGATGTGGAGACATTGTACCAGTAGTAAATCTTCCTAAAAGTTATCAAGACTGTGAACAGAGGCTCTTCTGGTGCCATAGACCTATTCAATACAAAAAAAGTACAGTATTCTATGTTGGATGTGTGTCTGGCAGCTGTTCTTGGGTAAAGCAATCCGAGCAGCTTTAGGAACCTCTGCCTGAAAATCTGTGAAAGGTGAAAGAAAATTTGTCTCACTGACAGAAGGCAAATGACAATGAGTCCCAATCTTTAAAAATATCCAGCAGTCCCTTCTCAGGAATAATGTGCTTCATTTTCAAAGAAGCGGCCACCTTCACCTCTTCCTAGCAGGATATATTCTGTATACAAGGCGTATTCTCCAACAGGAGGATGAGAACAGATTTTGATACACTTATTAAGAGAGTGGAATGAGTAAAAATTCTGTTGGATGTCTTTTTAATAGCAACTAAGAGAATTTTTCCTTCCTTTTGTCTATACGACAGACTTGAAATAAGCCCAACACTATTTCTCACCTCTAGACTAGCTGGGCCCAACCTCCTCAGTATCTCACAGAGAGGTATTGACAAAGCTGAAATAATTTAGATTTGAACCCATTCAACTTTAGCCATATCTGTTTTTTCCTTTCCTCTAAGGAAATGAGGTTTACTGAGCAAGAAATTTGTGATGTAGCCAATACAAGCAAAAGGCCACAACACATTTTTTTACTGACCTGACAGAGCAGGATCTCAGGATATGTCTTGGCCTGATCTGATCTATTATTTGACTACTAGTGAGGTGACTATCGCCCCACCTGATTTAGTGTAAGCCTTATGAATGCCATCTAGGTAGAAAAAGCAACTGAAGCAGAAGTCAGCAGGTGAGAAAACAGCCGCCCCTTGGAGGGAGTTGAGGTTGATTAAAATAAAACACATAAGCAACTACAAGTCTAACAATAGTATTTTAGCTTATTCTAGTCCACTTTAACATTTTTTGAAGTTCTCTTCAGCATGTTCTTTCATGCTGTTTGTTTGTTTTTATTTTATGTCATAATCCCTGCTACACATTGTGCATAAGCCATAGGGTGCCTATCTTGCTTTATCTGGGACTGGGGATATAGTTAGGTGGTAAGAAAGGGAAAAAAACAACAACAACAACAACAACAAACACACACAAAAAAAAGAAGGTACTGTAAAAGTCCTTTTTTCTTTTCAGTCTAGAGTAGGGATTTGTAGATGTATACATAAAAATAAAAGTTACTTAGGAGGACATTGGCCATCTAACTCATAGCCAAATAACTGTTCCTGGGATTTTGTGATTTAAGGAAGCAAAGAACACCTTACTAAATGCATTTATCTGCCTTCTGTCTTTCAAATCAGTTTCAAATCAGTGAAGCCCATCAGGCTTTGCCCTAACCTTATGAACATCACTCACACAAAAGCTAGACAAAAGGAACACCAGAGTGCTTTTGAAATTCTGCTGCAGCTTAAGAAAACTTGGGGAGTACAAGAAAGAAATTAGCTGAGTTAATGTTCTGGGAAATGTTCTTCTTTCTGATTTTTTATTCTTCAGGTTTTTTATTAGCTTTTTTAAAAAAATATATTTTGCCTTCTGTTTTCTTCTGACTAAGCTTGAAATTTCTGAGGTTTTTGTGTTCACTAAGATGTCATCAGCCCCTTCCATAAGGAACTGTGAATTATTTTAATTATCTCTAGATCAGTGGGAGGCAGTCACCATCCGTATAATAAGGACCTCATTTACTTTTCTTCCTTCATGGAAACAGCTCACAGAAGCTGTTAAAATTACTGTTGCACACTATATGCTGAAAATATTCTCTCCACAACTGAATCTCTTTTGTAAAGCTGGCTTATTTCGCATACAGAGAGAATAGTGGCGAATGTCAAGAAGCAGAGAACAAGAATTTGTGTGTATGTCTGTGTTCACCTGCATGAACAGCAATCTAAAGAAACAGACTCTCCAGGGGAGTAAACAGTGCATTGAGATGAGATGCATGAGAAACTAAGGATGTGACTTGTGGTATGTTGGCTTTTTCAGGGATGTTGGCTTTTTCAGCCATAGTATCTGAAATAGCTGGTTAACGCAGCTTCAAAAAAAAAATAAAAAGCTGTTTTTCCCTAACATAAAGAGAAGCTCTCATAAGAGTTCATTAAAACTGTATAAAACCCACTTGCTCATTAATGTTCCCTCTCTTCTACCAATTTCTGAAAACATGAGAACAGATTTGGCATTCTGAGAACACAAATTTACTAATCTAATCATAAGGGAAAACACAGCTCTTGGTCGGGGGCCCAATCTTGAAAGCTGTCAATTACCTGTACCCTAATTTTGTGTTAGTCATCATGTTTAACTGTAATATATACAGCTAAGTGCTTAAATAGTATCTGAAGACAGGATGATAACCTGCAAGACATCATTAAGTGAAAGGTTTCTTCTTGGAAATAACAAAAATCACAGACATTAGTTTAGGGGTTCTTATCAGGGAAAAAATATGATGATAACATAATTTATGGTCTTATGAAGAAATCACTGTCTTCATAGTTCCTGTTTACCTGCTCTGAGTTATGATAATCTGACAGAGGAATTTTATATATATATATCCCAGTAAGTATGATTTTTGCCATGATCAGTAACAAGCTGCAGACCTTGTACAGCCCTGGTAGCAAAGGGTCTCCGGGCTCATCCAGGCTCATGCAGCCTGTTTTTGCAGTTGCTGAGAGGAGCAGTGCCTGTGGGGTGTCCTGTTTTAGCTTCACCCTGTGATTCCCAGTGTGGCACTCGTGAGACCGACCACAGAGGAGAGTCAGTGGGTGACAAAGAGTAGCCCTTGAGGGAAGCTGGGGCTGGGGGAGCCCACCCTGTCACTCTGGCTTTACCTGGGAGCCCCTGAGGAGGAAATGAGGCTGTGAGGGGAAAGAAAGGAACATAAAATTAATCCAAATCAGACCCAGGACTGGAGAGGAAGAAAATCCCTCCTTGAATATGATATCCCTCCCAGAAAAGATCCCAGGATAGCACCAACTTGTTGTAACCCTTCTCATTTCCCCTCAAAGGGACTGAAACTGTCATTCTCCCATCCTAGAGGCACACAGGAAGGATGAGCAACACACCAGGGAAAAGGGGGAGAAGCAATAAGCCTTCCTACACAATTCTAATGTTCTTATTAAGAAGGTTTTTTTGCATTTATTCATGCTGTAATAACATTAATATGGATTTATAACAGCTATTTATTGTCCTTTGATTAGATATTGCTAATATTTTAACTCAGTTAAAAATAAATTCTTGGATCCATATATGTGCCATGTTCCCTTTTGCTATTAAAAGTACTGTGAATGTAACATTTTCATTTCAATATTTTTTTTCCATTTTTTTCATATTTTTTCATAGATCCTATTTTCGTGTTTCAAAGTGCAGTTATTTTACAAGAAATGAGGTGTTTTAGTTCATTCAACTACTTTTTACAAGTAATCACAAACAACAAAAATTTCAGGACATGAGATGCTATAGAATCTTATTTATCAGTTTACAGCATCTGGTTTTATTGTAGAGCACTGAGGAATACTGTAAGTTGCATTACCTACAGAGTATAATAGATGACAGTAAGTTCTCTGAAGCAGTAATCATCCCTTTAAAAGCATTTTGTAAAACCTATGGCCCAATGGGACACCTGGCTCAGTTCAGACCTTCAACGGTGTAACAGCACAATGATGCAAAACAGCTCAGCAAAAAATTAAGTACTACATATGTAAATGTTTATATTGTGCAAGCACTGTACTTATCAATTACTGAACCATACTTAACAAGCAGTAAACTTCACTAGTTAAGAAAGAGAAACAAGAAAAAGGGAATGGGTAATAAGAAATATTATTTTGATCAAAAGTGAAGCTACCAGAATCCTCTCATAAAGCAAACACAATTAAAATTTTCTCAGCTCTCTGATGGACTGAGGCTTCTAGATGGAACTTTTTCATTACAGTGGCAAGAGTTTCCAGCCTTCAAATGGTTCTGTTCAGATTAATCTGGCTAACAGTTTATATCTCTTTTCTCCATCCTGGTTATAAATGGTACACCAATTAAAACTGTACTTGATTATATTAAACTGAACAGCCTTATGAATAGAAGTGGTGATTACAAAACAAACAAACAAACATTATCAACAACAACAAAGAATGAGACAAGGCAATTGGCTGATTGGCAAGGAAATTAACAGGGGTTTTTTTAGAGACTAAAATACAAGTTCATCACACAGTGCATAGCGTCCATGCCTTTCTTTTTCAGAAAACATTATCTTATTATTTAATACTGATTTATTTGCATAGAAAAATCCCTCTATGATCTACTGCCTCCTGCATGGCTCTGGTAATTATTTGCATGAGAAATTAGCAGTCGTAAGACTGATCTTTCTACATAAAACGGAAAACAATATTTTTTTCTTTTTTCCTCTTTGTACTTGAAAAGTTTCCAAGTTAGGAAGTCATTCCCATGCTGCTTCTTTTCTTTTGGTACTTCCAATTAAATATCCCAAACTCTGGTCTCAAACTGAGCTTCACAGGAAGGCAGGCCATTTAGATTCCTGTTGAAACTCAGTGTGTAACAAGTGTGTTTCTCTTTGTGTGTGGAGTTAGCTACAGAATGTCTTCATCACCTTGAATTTGTGTTTTCAAGTGGTCTGTTGTATATCCAAACTGCTATGATTATACCTCTGAAAAAATGTGAGCTTCCGCAATTGAAAGCTGCTATTTGTTGATAAATCACAGCACATGTTTTGGCAGTCAATAGTTGCATTTTGAGAAAGTTATTCTTCCCCCAGAAATACGGACCTAATGCCACTCATTATTCTAATCACCAAAGCAATCCTTTAAAATTAAGCACTTAAAATCAGGCACATGACAAAAGCAGAAACAGAGAGACTTAATTGTTGGACTTTAAGCTAAACCAAACTTAATTGGAAATTATTGATAATAACCTATCCACAAACAATTGAATTATAGAGCTATATTCACAGGGATGTGAGACCTCTGTTGGTGAACACAGTAAACAGGCACAGCAACATGTACAAATGAATGCACAGAAGGGGACTGGAAATGGATGAAGGTAGCAAGAGTCCACTACCACAGTGGTGAATCCCCACAAGGCACAGTGCCCATCACACACAGGACCAACTGTGTGTGGAGTGAAGACATCTTTGCCAATGAGCTGGCAACCTGGTGAGGAGAGGTTTAAACCAGGAATGATGAGCGAGGGAAACTGAAGATGACAATTATAAAGAAAACAGTAGATAGAGGTAAAAAAAAAGGATGAAGGACAGTAGGAACGAGAGACCTCAGGAGTGGTAGAAGTGGAAGGAACACTGGCCTCTAGTATATGAACATAAATGCATGCATCCTGGGAAACAAGCAGGAGGAGCTAGAGCTGTGTGTGTTATCATAGAAGTGTGCTGCAAAGGACATATACATAATTTCTCCAGGGAAGAGGAGCAGGGAAAGGGCATAAGAGCAAGAACAGGCTAGATATATGGACCTGTTGTACATGATGGGTATCAATCTGTCCGAGAGCTTGAAGGTCAGGGTCAGCAGAGACCCCAGTAAAAGTGTCCTTGTGGTGGGAGTTTGTAACAAACCATCCAATCTGAGAGAGAAAGTTGCCGATATCTTCTTTGCACAGCTCATGGAAGGCTTTGCACCACCGACCCTGGTCCTTGCAGGAGTCTGCCAGTTCCTGAAAGGGCAACAAGGAGGTACCCAAGTAGTCAAAGGACTCCTGGTGGGTGTCGAGGTTAACTTCTTGATACAGGAATTTCAAGTAATTTGTGGAGTGAAACCTACCGTAGCACATTTCTGTGCACATGAAGAAGCTGACCAGCAGCAGTCAGCAGAAATTGGCAAGGGCAAATTGTACCTGATCATCTGGGGAAGAGCAGTGGATGCCATTTTTTTTCCATTTAGCATGACTTTTAACACTGTCTCCCATAACCATCTCATATATGTGTTGAGACATTATGGTCTGGATGGGTGGATAACTAGACGTGTAAAAAACTGACTGGATAATTGGCTTCAGCTAGTAGAGATCTATGAGTAGTGCTCAGTAACTTGTGCAGTAACACAGGAGTCTGCAATGGGACCTTTGCTGTTTAACATACTTATTAATGACCTGTAGAAGGTAATGTAGCACACTGTCATCAACACTGCAGATGGCACCAAACTAGTGAGGGGCAGGAGCGGGAAAATAGTCAATATGTTCGGTGACAGAGCCATCATTCGGAGATCCCTAGGCAGGCTGAAGGAAGGCAACAACAGGGACCACATGAAATTGAACAAGGCCAAGTGCCAAGTCCTGCCCTTAGGATGGAGGAGTTTCTGAAATGACACAGGCCAGGGGCAGGTAGACTGGGGAAGAATAGACATCCAGGATAAGCTCTGGTGGGCAGCAAGCTGAGCCTAAATGAGCTGTGCAACCTCATGGCAAAAGTGGCCAGCAACATTCCCAGCTGCACGAACAAGAGCATGGCCAGCAGTTTGCAGGGAAAGGATTATCCCCCTCTACTCAGCACTCATTAAACTGCATCTTTGATACGATGTGCAGTTTAACCCCACCTTCCAATATGAGAAAGACATCAACAAACTGGAACATGTTGAGCAAAGGACTACCAAGATGGCAGCAAGCGCTTGTCTTGTCAGTGAGGAACTACGCTTCTTCAGCCTGGAAAAGAGATGGCCCACAACACCTATGGCGAAGCCATTGATGGAGCCAGGCTCTTCACAGTAGTGCATGGTAAGAGGATGGAAGATAACTGACATAACTTGAAAGAAGTGCAGTTCTGACTGGACTTGAGGAAAAATTTTTTCACTATGCGGACAGACAGGCATTGGGCCATATTGTCTGGGAAGACCCTGCAGTCCATCTGTGGTGGTTTTCAAAACCTAAACAAAACCCTGTGTTTTGGACTGGAGAACTCTAGAGGGCCCTTCCAACCTGAATTTTCCTACGATCCTGCTATCCTGTAAAGAATGTATCCTGTTTGGATGCAAATGTTTTGCAGATACCTCATTCACATTACTACATTCTACATGAAATTTTGTGTTGTTTCTGTTGTTTTCAGATTTTTTTGTGACTTTTAATTGGCTTTGGGCATTCTGTCCAATAGTGTGAGACCACTCCAATCCAATTCACTTATTTCTTCTGCTCCCTCTTCCTGTCATTGTAACCTATGTATCATCTAGGAAAAATGGAATTTGTGTTGCATCTTTGGACAGTAGCCTTGGGGAGGAGGCAATGTATCAGTGTTTATACCTTTCTTCTAAGGAATTTTTTGCCTCACTTTTTTTAACAAGCATCATAATTATGCACCTGCTCACTTGGAAGCCCTGCTGGCTTGATGTCTTATTCTCTTTGAAGAGGCTTTTGGCCTCTCAGTGATTCAGCCTTTATCTGTTATGTCAGGCTAGCAGAATAAAATAAAATTCAGTCACACTTCTCAATTTAGACTTTTCAGCCTCAAATTGTTTGATTAGAATGAATTGTAGATAGAAATTAAGGCTTTTGGGAATAACAGTAAGCCAGGGAATATTTTCTTACAGAAAACAGCAATTAAAAATGTCAAGAAACTCAGGAAGGATGTTGTATTATTTTCTAAAAGAAAATTTATGTTGAGAAAAAAAGCTTGTCTCTTACCAAATAAACATAAATACAGCTACTTTCTGTAATAGCTATTGTTTGTTTTAATTTGCTGGTTGACCTCAGACCTCAGATGTGTCCTCAAGATGCATCAATAAAAATTGAAAACTGTTAAGCCAATTGGAACCAAGGACAGGAGAACATCAATATTGACTGAGTTCAGCTCTCAAAACATGTTGCCGCATTTAGGTAGCTGCTACTGCAAGAGTTCTGCAGAAGCATCGCTGAGCTTTTTCACGGAAAATAAATATTTTAGCATACAATGTCAGAAACAATAACTTCAAAACGTTTACAGAAAGAAGAGCAATGCCTGCGGCAGGAGGAGGCCCAGCAGGAGCACACTGGGCTATCACTCAGCCTGGCTCATTCAGGCTCCCACGTAAATCACACAGGAAGGCACACGGAGAAAGTTTCAGGCTCCACATGTATTTTATAAGTGAGTGCTAAACTCTTTTTTACTTTACCAAAATGAAGGGAGTGAGAACCTACCATTATTAGCCATAAATGATAAGGGGCTGGTTGAGTTCCCACCACCAAAAGAAAGGATCTACACAAGCTAAACCTTGCTGCTCTCCCAAGAACATCTGCTGTAGTGTGCTTAGGAAAGCACCAAGGCTGGGAATCCCACCACTTCTAGCCAGTGTGACTTTGGGACAGCCTCTAGCAGCAGTAAGAAGGAGAGGAGACCTAGCAAGTTTTAAACCTTCTCTGATGAGACTGTAAGAAGGATTATATGACATCTTGCCTATGAGACAGCTCAGTTGTGCTCGTTTCCACTGCTCCCTTCAGAGCACTTCTCATAACCTGTCACCTGACATCGATTCTTTTTTCCCAAAAATAACAGTTTGTTTTATAGGATGAACAGCTGGAACACACCTGGTGAATCTTGCCTGTGACAGAGGAGTTCATGATAAGAGGTTGAATGGACAGTTACTACTAATTTTGCCTCCCTTGGTAATAGTGCAATGAGAAAACAAGCTTTTTATTAATGTTTTTGTTGCATTTTCCTAAGAAGCCATAAGTTCTATGCTTTTTATGGTCAACATGTCCTGAATTGAAACCTGCATACATTGTTCTGGCATTGTTCTTTTCTTTTCCTTACTGTTACTACCCAGAACACTGTACTTCCTCAGAAAAGTACAATGGGACATGCAATTGAAAGTAAAATAAGGCTATGATGTTGCAGCCTTCTCAGATATTTTGGTTTTGGATTCTCAACCCCCGTCTGTCTTCTTGTTTTTATGAGTGTATTCAGTATCATTTTCATGCGTCTTGCTGTAGTGAATTTCTTTAGAAACTGATGTACATTTCCCCTTACAATGCCCTTAATGGCAATTTCTACCTTCACCAGGTATTGCTGAGACAACCCTGCATAACTTGCACTGAATACAAAATCCGTGTACTCTGCAGAGGACTGAGCAGAAGAGATTTATAAAATTCACAGATAAAGATGTCCAGAAACTACATTCTGTTTTCCAAGGCATAATGGAAGGCATTTCAATTGCATAGGTAATAAAATCACCAAGAAAAGGATATGGGATAGTTTACGGTGATGTAAAAGTCCCAGAAACCTAAAGTTTACCCCGTGGAGACAAGAGTTGTATTGTGTGACAGCTGAGCACTAGCCACTTCTTTATGATCAGACTACAGAAACCATAGGATAAATACATCCTCAACCAGAAAAAAAGAGGAAGAAAACGTATAAGAAACATGAACAACAGTTTGTCTAAGGATACTGCCAGTAAAGTGCATCTGTATTAATATGCATTTCTATTTATTTGTTGCTACACATGGCCATTCACATAGTATGTTTCATGACAGAAACATAGATGCTGGGAGAAGAGAGTAAAAAAATCCTGCAAACATTTTTTTTTTTCCCTTCTTTTAAAGTCTTCAGACATTGATACCAGCCTGCAGGATTCCATGCAGGCTCAGCAAGTGTGCAGCATATAACAAATTGTATGATCAAAGCCTCAGACTATGGCTTTCAGTAAACACCACATGGATATATGCCAACATCTGTGCAAATATGTCTTGAGCTTCTTACAAGTAGAATGGGTGCAGAATCACAGCCATATAATCCCATTTTTCAATACAGTGCTTGAACAGTAACATTCAGCTTTCTGTAAGACAGAAATATAAACAAGAAATTAAGTACAAAATCATTACCATGAGTTGCTGATTCTTTTTTCTTAATCCTTGCAATTTTTTTCCAATCGTGTTCATAGCTTGGCAGGTACTCAACTGTAGAGGAAGGACAGGCTGGTAGGCCACCAGAGCTGCGCTGCACATCTCCAGAGGGCATGTTTCTCCAATGATAGAAGGAATGATAAAGGCAGAAGGCATCACTATGTGTTTTTCTTCCCATGTTCACCTGTGAAGAGATCGACTCTATTAAATTAAAAAAAAAAAAAAAGTACTGCTTAGTTCCAATGCAAGGACGTCACTATTCTTTCCATCCACTTCCAGAAAAAGATTCTCCTCCTCTTCATTGACCTCTACTTGGAACAGTGGGTAAATGACATTGCCTAGTCCTGCAGAACAAAAAATAATATAAAAAAAATAACAAGCCACATATATACCTTCTGTAAATCTGTTCATATGCTGAAAACAGTAAACATGTCACAAATAGAAAAGTGTACTAGGTGAGATCCAGAACTGTTCCAGAGGAACTGCAAAGTTACTCTTGTTCCAATGCAATTTGAAGATGATGCCAGCAGAAGAGGGCAGTGTGACAACCTTGAAGTGCTCCAGCTGTTAAGTTTTTCATTATAGTTACTGTTGCCCAATCCACCATTTTTAGAAGGGCTTTTGACTGTCAATGTATTAATAAGTTTTGTGATATTATAATATACCTTTGCCAAACCACTAATTGCTGTAATTTGTATTCCACCAAGTGCTTTTAGTAAACTCATAATTGAATTGGACCCCCAGAGTGATTGTGTGTCATTCACTTTGCATAACTGCGCAGAAATACCCAGAGTTAACTCACACCTGATCTCATCTGTTGAGTCAGGCCATGTGTCACATTCAGAGTTAACTCTTCCCTCATCCCATCTGTTGGGACAGGACAGGGAATCAGCATCCTCAGGAAGTCTTGTAATGTCTTCAGTCTAAGTGGTGCTTTCCAGATTTCCATGCATGCACACAGAAGAGCCAGAGTTCTAGACACAAGGCCAAGGATAGATATGTTGAATCACTCATTAGTCTCAATTCCTTTTCTTAAATTGTTCCTTTTCTTGAATTCTTGAATACTTTCTTCCTTTTTCCTGAATATCCTTTCCTTCAAAATGCCAGTAATGGAAAAAGCTCACCGCATCAGTAAAGACATGTGAGGGTCAAGCATCCGAATGATGAATTTATTGCCTATAGTAACATGTTGTAACTTTGTAGAACAATGTGAACAGCTTTGCTTTCACAAAGTCAGGGTTTTCAGACTACCAAGTTAGTGTTATTTGCATAAAAATAATAATTCATTTATATTTGTTTCTCAGTAAATGTTGTAGAGTGCCATTCTGTGACAATTGTATCAAAATAACATTCTTGAAAATTTGCCTATCACAATCTGGTACACACATAATATGTTACTTTTTGTTGCTATTGGATTCAAAACTAGAAAATACCTCTTCTTTTTGGTCCCAACATGATAGTGGTCACAATATTCCTACCACTGATTCTCCTGGGATCTCTTTGAGGATAAAATACTCCTGGGACAGTTCCTTGGACTGTGACACTTACAGACACAAAAATAAAAGCATTAGACACTAAGATTGTTAGGTTGTTGGGTTTTTTGTTGTTTTTTTTTCATTTTATAGGGCCAAAATGTGTTCTTTAATAGAAGCAATGCATATTACAGTTATATGGAGAGGATGGAAACCACTGATTGTGTGTTTTCATCTCTCTGCCCAGAAATAAGTTTAACAGATAATTGAGAATGTGAAAGTATGCCTAATAAGAGGCTACTGGAGAATATACTGAAAAGCAATAACAAAAATTTAGACTGAGGATAGATTACTTCATCAAGAAAACATTAATTTTGAAGATTGAGGGAAAATGAGATTTGTTTAACAACAGTTTAAATTAAACATCAAGGAGAAGAACAAAGGCATTGTATTGATACAAGGTCAGATAGTTATGAATTGAGCATTTAGTCTGAAAATTAAGAGTTCTGATCATTTAAGGCAGGAAGTTTCTAAAACAGCCTTCCAAACACATCAATATTCTACATTACTTTAAGATGAAATTTGCCAAGTTTATCAATGGGCACATTTGTAAAACAAAGTATGGGTGACCTACAAGATTGAAACATGATAATTCTTTGCCTGAGAAACCACTCCCAATTGAAAGCTTTATTATAATGAAAAACATATAACAAGTTAGTCTAAAATGTCCCACAGTAACAGACCTTGCAAGAATCTCCAGAAAAATAAAATTAACCAATCAACAAAATAAAAATTATTAGTATAGACCAGAAGGTTCTTCTCCACTATGTCCTAAACCTCTCACATCTACCTCACATAGATATGTTGGTCTCTGCATAGAAGAATTTTCATAGAGTTCAAGTCTGTGGATCTTTTACAGTGAAATTATGAATAGTTTATCATGAAAAATGCAAGGTTTCTTTTTTGTTGAGGGAACAGAGAATGCCAACATGTCACATACAGAAAATTTTGTGAAAAGATAACATTCTCAAAGTCTCACATAAAAGTATAGGAAGAAACCTCAGTATGACATAACAAACTGCAGCCTGATGGACAGATCATGTCTGAGGAGGGCATTCTAATTACTGGTGTTCATGCACTATACAAGGAACCTGTTATCTGCACCTCTGTACTTAGACTATGAAGATGATGCATGCCTCAAATCCGTAGAAAATAGGAACTCTGGAAATTAATTCACAAAGCCAAACAATCTTTCCTCTCTGACAGACCACAAGTAGTTAATATTCTCTGCCTTCATTACCTATCCACAAGGCTTCCAGCCCTGGGAATTGCTTTCATGGTGGTTTGACTTTTTTGGTTTGTTTTTTTTATTTTGGTTTTTAATTATTCCCTGAAGCCCTACCCTCAGAAACTAACAAATATATCCTCTTGGGTAATCATTTATTTACTGTTTTTCCAAATGTGTGGTGTTGAGCTACCTCTCCTGGGCAAACATCAAAAGGTTTTGAAAGTTCAGGCTACTCTTATGAATGCATTATGGCACCAGCTCAGTGTATTCCATGTCATCTTATCATTTTGGTTATTTTTTTCAGTTTGTTTTTCAGGAGATTAGGATTTTTTGTTTTGTATGAGGGTTTGTTTTGGAGGAAAATCAAGATTGCCACATAGACCTGCCTTCAGGGAACTCTTAGATATCACTGTCCACAGGGACACTAAATATTGAGAGTCGATCAACAGACTGGTTTTGCAACTGATCTTCAAAAAGCAGGCAGAAAAAGAAGGATAAAGTGAAGACAGATCATAATGTACATTGTTTCACAGACCTTAGGAGAGTAATATTCTGAGCAGAGCTTAAAAGTGACCTCCTCTTGATGCTGGCTTCCATTGGCTTATCAGTAGCTAGGATATGTGGCATTTTTTGGCAGTGAGTTTGGGATGAGGAAGATGTTTGGTTTATTTTGAATTTTTTAAAGAAGACATAATGGAAAAAGACATCAAAATACTGAGCTTTCAAGTCCCAAAGAAGGAGAAATTAGCACATGGCAAGACACTTTCCTTTAGAAAACAGAGTCATGAAAGTAATTCTTTAAAAGAACTACAAAATTAGGAATAGTGTCCTTGAAAGAAACCTCAGCAACTGTTTAACACTGTGAAGTTGTCACCTGTTGCTGGTGATGACAGCCAAGCTATAGGAGGAGTTAACTCTAACAGCTGTTAATCTTTCACAAACCATGAAACATTTAACAGGAAAGTCAACAGAATGAAAGGGGCTTAGAATGACCAACTGGAAAGTGCTAAGTCCACCTTGCATGTAATTGTTTTCTACTCCCCATTTGTAAAGCATAATCTTTCCAGAAAGCGTTGTGAAGTTAAACTTCAGGATCTTTCATCTCTACAATAAATTCTCAACCAACAGCCAAGAAGAGAATCATACAGTTTCTTCTTAAGACAGAGTTTAACATAGAAATAAAGGGGTTTAGAAGTCTGAAGTACATTTATTATTGTACCAAAAAAAAATTCAATAACTTTCAAAAGCACTATTTGATAGTCAGCTCTCATTTGAATGTTGATGCATCAGTTTAGGTAACACATATTACTTAAAGTCTTCAAAGGTTGAGAAAGGAAAAAAAGCAACTTTTCTACTTTTCAAAAATTCTTCACGGTTCAGTTAGTGAGCAGCCTTCTCTTCCAAGCTAGGAGAACATTGGAGCCTTTGGACTCATAAATGACTGTTACCCCTAGTTACTAATAAAAAGGAAAGCTGTAGCTTGTACTCAAGCATACTGGAGTCAACATAGAAAATATTAGCCTTCCAGAGGTCTTGCCCTCTACTGCAATTTCTCTCCCGCCTATTCCTAGCTGATTCAGACAAAAGCATATTAACCTTATCTAACATTTTGATCTGATTTTGTTATCTCTTAAATAGGATTCCCATACAGATACACTATTTATTTTTTTCTCTTGATGGAAAAAATAGGAAGAAATCACACAGTTTCACAATCAATATTTCTATTCCCAATAGGCTGAAATATTAAATAAGTAAACAAACAAACAAACATCCAAACAAATAAATAAAACTAATAACCTGTCCTTTTTTCTGTTGTTACATATATAACTACTGTCTGGAAAATAGTTCCATTACAAGTGTTAAATATCTCATTAATATATCTATATATCTTGATATTGCAATTTTATAGCATTTGCTATAAAATCCTATCAAGAAATGGTTGCTCCAGTGCTCCACTGTGATCTGGAAGGGGAGAGGGAACTGAGGGTTCATCAGACAAATCCACCTTCTGAAGTGTAGAACCATGTCACCGGTGCTGTGGCAGTTAAGTGCTTGGTACTGTAGGATGACATTCTTACACATTTTATCTTTAGTGATTTAAAAAGCTATCCAGAAGTCTTAACGCCTAGCAATCTGTCAGGCTGACAGCAATTACCACTGAGTGAGAATATGCCACATGCAGTGAGCTGTAAGACTGAGACATGAATTTTTTGTACTTGGTTCCATATTCAGGCAGAGTGGAAACAGTTCAGTGAAAGGGTTTGGGGTAAACAGTTTTATTTCCAATAGAGTAAATGCGTTTACAGTTGAATGTAAAGTTTGCTAGTTTCCCCCATTCAGAAAAAATCAAGTGAAGACCAGATTTGGTCCTCTCTCCTGTCTCCTCTCCTCTCCTCTCCTCTCCTCTCCTCTCCTCTCCTCTCCTCTCCTCTCCTCTCCTCCTTTTTTTTTCTTTTTACATCATTTTGAATACAGACATGTCTCAACAGATTTTAAGAGTAAAAGGATATACTGTTCCTCTTGACTTTAAATGCTTTTAACTTTCATTCAAATTTAGTGAATGTTTAGTATCATGTATAAAAACCTGGATGTCAAACAAACAGTAAACCCTACAAAGATGTAGATATAGGTTTACATTTCTCTGCTCTCTGGTCTTTCTCAAACTTAGTTTTGGAGACTTCAGTGACTTAGGAAACAACAGTCACATGTAGGTATGAAAGTGCTGTAGATTAGTAACGACTTAAACTCCTTATAATCAAGCAGTTATTCAGTGACCTGTGTGAAATAGTTTGGTGGTGTCAAAGCAGCTTCCTCACAGAGAAGTTGTTGTCAGTGCTGTAGTTAATTGGTAGCCTTAGTGTCATTCTCAGCAGAAATCAAGGACTGAGTAGACAGAGATGTGCTACATCTGGGCAGTTTGCCTATGAAACTATATGTCCAGTAGCAGCAGAATGGTGGCAGTTGTACAGAACAACTTACATTTCTTCTATTCCTATTTGGTTGTAATAAGACTATTACTGGAGCTGAAAGTAGCCATGGTAGCATCTTTTAAAAATGTGACTGTGAAGCTGGTTTGTGTTTTTTAAAATGTGGTGGCTACAGTGATCTGAGGTTTGGACTGAGTTTTCATTAAATATTTTGTACCTCTGCAGTACAGAGAGATGCAGACAACAGTAAAGGGAGGGGGAAAAGTTATTGGAAAAGTCACTGGTCTGAAAATACAAATACTAATTTATTCACCATATCTTTTCAGAATTTAGCATGTAATGCTTTGTAATGAACTGAAGAAATGTATGTTGCTAATACACTTCCACAGATTTATTACTGTGCTTTTCTCTACTTCAAGTAAATAGCAGAATGGGATTGAGTTAAATGTAAAAAATACAAGACAACAGATCAAATTTAGAATTTGCGCAACCTGAGGGAATAGGACACGAGTGAATGCAACTTTCATGCAGCCTGTAGTTCATTCTCTCTGTGAGCTAGTTATTTATGTAACTTGACAGTGTTAGGGAAACTAAATGAGTCCAAAAGGAGAGAACAAAACCATAAAAGTATGTGGTTGCACAGATGCAATTTCCAGAAGAAAGCTGGATAAAGCTTCATTTGAAGTTCTGGTATTTTGCTCTGCAGAAAATCTGTGTTATTTACTATTTCTGTCAGTTTATTTAAAGCAAAAAAATCAACATCTTCCAATGTAGACTAGAAGACAACACTGGCACTGAACTGAGGAAGACTGCTGAAAAAACAGACACTGAAGGTAGCTTTCCTTACATAGTCCTCTCCACTCTTCTTTGCCACAGGTTTGGGATCAATGATAATATTTCACCATCAAACTCTTTTTCTAATATCCATCTTTTAACTAAACTTTATACTGCTGGGGTTTTTATACAGTGATTCCTGTCTTCCCAACACAATTGTTATTTAGTTATCAAAGACAAACACATGCCTACTTAAAAATGTCTCTTTGATGTCTTTTGAATGAGCTTGGCTTTTCATGTGCAGAGAAGTTTAAATGAATATGAAAACAGGAAATAATTGTGCCTGTAATTTTAAATTTCATGCTTTTCCCTCATTCTCCTTTAAACTTTTGAGAACATTGTATTTCATCTTCTTTGAAAACTGAGGATGAGACCTTCAGCTTTAAAAAACAGCCAAGAAAAAGTTAAAGCAAAAACTAACTAGAAAACTTCAATAGTAATCATTTAATATAAACCAGGCGGAACTAAAATCATTGGATAGAAACGTAAAATTAACAATGGATTGGGTAGAAAGAAGCTACAGAACATCAACAACACAAGAACTAAACAAGAAAAAGAGATTGCCAGCTTCTTCTAAGTGCAGGTGAGAACATCAGAACCCTCCATGGTCCCATCCATGGTCCTGCAGTGCAGTGTTCAGGCTCTGGCAGAGATGCCAGCTCCCTCTGCATGTACTACATGTCCCCACAGCAGCAAATAAACCTCTTTACCAAGAATTTCAACTTATAACTCTAAATAAACAATGGGTTATTATATAGTCTATTGGGTTTGCATGGCAAGGTTTTGGTAGCAGGGGGACTACAGGGGTGGCTTCTGTGGGAAGGTGCTAGAATGTTCCCCTCTGTCCAACAGAGACGATGCAAAGCAGCTTCAAGATTGACCCGCAACTGGACTAGGCTGAGCCCATCAACAATGGTGGTAATGCCTCTAGGATAATATGTTGAAGAAGGGGAAAACTGCTGCACAACAGCAGATGGAAGAGTGAGAATATGTGAGAGAAACAACTCCAAGGTCAGTGAAGAAGGAGGGGAGGAGGTGCTTCAGATGCTGGAGCAAAAATCCCCCTGCAGCCCGTGGTGCAGACCACAGTGAAGCCTATGGAAGTCCACAGTGGAGCAGGTATCCACCTGCAGCCCATGGAGAACCCCACACTGGAGCAGGTGGATGCACTTGAATGAGTCTGTGACCCTGTGGGGAATCTGTGCTGGAGCAGGCTCCTGGGGAGACCTATAGATCCATGGAGAGAGGAGCCCACACCAGAGCAGTTCATGAAGAACTGTAGCCCATGGAATGACTCATGTTGGAGAAGTTTGTGGAGGACTGTCTCCCAGGGGAGAGACCCCACACTGGAGCAGGGAAAGAGTGTAGGGAGGAAGGAGCAGCAGAGACAATATGTGATTGACTGCAACCTCCATTCCCTGTCCCCTTGCACTGCTCAGTTGGAGGAGGCAGAGAAATCAGGAGTGAAGTTGAACCTCAGAAGAAGGGAGGGGTGAGGGGAAGGTGTTTTAAGATTTGGTTTTAGTTCTCATTGTCCTACTCTCATTTCCTCTGAGTCAAGTCTGTTTTACCCATGACAGTAACTGGTGAGTGATCTCTCCCTGTCCTCGTCTCAACCCATGAGCCTTTCGTGGTATTTCATGTTCAGCTGAGGAGCAAAGGGATACAGTAACTTGGTGGGCACCTAGTGTCCAGCCAAGATCAACCTGAAAAATATTGCTGTGCTTGTTGCAGACAACTCCTTCAGTGTATCTACTGTTACATTGCTTGGGATTCAAACATTTTATTGTAACCAAACCTTTTCCTAACAATGCCAAACAGATGTAGTAGGTCCTTTAGATAAATACCATAACCAACAGATAGGACTGTAGGACATGAACACTTACTTTCAGAGATGAAGCTGATGAAGAGTGTAATTTTTTGAGTTATGAAGAAAAAGAGAAATTGAGTTGATGGCAACAACAGAGAGGAAGTTACAATGTGAGACTATTAATAAACAATAGATGTCAAAATTAACCCCCAAATTTCTATTATTTAATAGAAGATGTGACTGTTTACTCCCTTCCTGGCCCTTTTATACTTTTTTATACACAGAACAAAATAGACTGACTAGGAAGCACTAAGATTAATCTCTGACTACCTACTGACTTGGTGAGAGGGCAAACTGGTTGGTAGATGGCTCAGACTGGGCCCTGTGGGTTCAGCGCCTGACTCTCAATCACTCAAGGCTAGGATTTCAAAGCAGATCTCCCAGGTCACAGGCACATGTTATAGGTGCTAAGCTGTCAGTTCTTTTCTTCATCATTTCTGCAGATAGCATAAGAAATAAAGAGCAAGCATAAGCTTCTCAAACAGCTAATCTGGCCCATGCACATCACTTTTCTCTCATCCCAAAGGCCCTTTCCTGCCTCTCACTGAGCTTAGATGGTTTCTTGCTTGGTTAGTTTTTAAACCTGGTTTTAAAACCTCAGTTACAGTAGCAAAGCCAGCCACCACCTTCCTTTGTTCAGACAGAGAAAAGGCTTTTGTCTCTGCATGCATCTTCATAGGCTGCACATACAGTGACAGTCTTGTATATTAGGGACACACCAACTTCACCACCAATGCTGAGTTCCCTCTGGGTACACATAGTACCTGTGATACTCCAGGTACTGCCTAGAGTGTGCATGCACACCAAGACTACTCTGAGCAGACACCCTAAATCAGGGCTGATACATGGGTGTGCTGTGGGTCTGGTCGTGCTGCCAAGGAAGAAGTACTGCATGGGAACTTGTACTTGCACGAGACAAATTTGAATTTACAGATGTATTTTCAAATGTGTTCCTGGATCCACTTATATTTTGTTTTAGTGGAAAAGAAAAGCCTCCTGTAGGCGTCTTGGGCAGGAATGACTCACTGAAAACTATTTATTATTAAGAGAAGGACAAAGCAATCACAATCTATCATCTTTTGCAATGAGAGGTAGTGGGAGGAATCAGCTATTGTTTAGCACCAGGTTAAGGTTTCTGTTAAACATCATGGAACGAGCCTTGAGAAGGCAGATGACAACTTGCAGGGATGTCTAGAGAGGAGAGGGCTCCCCACCAAAGCAAGAATTAAAATATCTTCTACACCAATCAAAAGATCAAAGCTAGTTTTTTGTAACATGAATGTCAGAGCAATTCAACTACAGCATTTTCTGTTTAGCTGGTTTTTGTCTTTTTAAGACAGATGGTGCAATTGCAAGTGGAAGTATAGAAGCATGGAGTTTTGTTTTCTGTTTTCCTGGGGAAAGAACAACATATGTCAATGCTTTCCTGACAAAAGACCAAAATATGCTTTACTGAAACCAAAAGTGAGAGTCATGTCAGTGTCACAGTTAGCCCCATCCATTACACAAGCAAAGAATGCATCATCAAATAGGTGGTCCTGGTCAGCAGATAAATATGGACAGGAAAATGAAGCCACGTGCCCTTGACAACAATGTGGACAGGGTGGAGACTTCTTGCATGCTCAGTTGCTTGTGCACCCAGCTTTCCAGTAACTAACACTCATGTTCTCTGGCTTTAAGAGGCATTTAGCACCTCCAATAGGAAAATGCCTCACACCTTTATCAGTTAAATCATCTAACATTTTAAACAGGAGCAAGAAGCAGTCTGAATAAGGACTTCTTCATGGAACATTATTGCTCTAAAACATGCAATTAAATACCAAGAGGTTTTGATTCAGTTGCAGTAAACAATAGCATATCACCGTGGAAATTACCACCTAAGATTACAGCAGGCTCTGAGTCAGTATCTTTGTTTATAAGTTCAATCAATTAATCATCTTAACAAAAGGCATGAGGTGGGAGTTTGTGATAGAGAAATGTGGTGTCTAAGACAAGAGCTTATTCGTAGGCCGCATAAGATGCCTGTCAATGTCATTTGCATACACGAGAGCCAAATTTTCCAGAGGCACCCTGTAAGCAGAACCTGTTCAAAATCATATGAAATCATAGTAAAAATGTAGAAGTAATCATAAGGATCATACAATAACTTAAATGTTGAAGGTTTTTTCCTTCCTCAAGTGGAAGGAAGAATTAAAGCTGTGAGCTCCTTGGGTAGAAAAACATCTTTTGGTTTTTTTTTTCCTAGTCACTGTTAAGTGGAATCAACAAAAGAGACTCCACCTGAAGACAAAAAGGCTGCTCTTAGCTTCTAGCAAACACAAGGCTATTTTGTAAAAGGGCATCTGTTTTCTTTTACAGCTCACTTGTTAATGAGAAGCCTCAAAGAGCAAATCTGGCAGTTATTGACAAATAGCTTTCTCAGACCTCTGGAGGCTTTTAATAAGATGTCTGCTTTTGTGAAAGGTAATTGGGTTTCTCAAGGACTGCTTTGCAACAGTATTCTGCTTTTGATAACTTCTGAATATTCAGTAACCTGAGAAGAAGTATTACTTCCCTCAGCCCCATGGCTACTTTTCAGTAATACATCCCAGGATGGCCTTTTTTTGCTGCTTACTCGTGGCCTACTTGTCTACCAGGACACACAGATCTTTTTCTGCAAAGCACCTTTCCATCCAACTAACCTGCAACCTGCACTGCCATATTGAGTTATTCCATCTCACAACGACATTCTTGAAGTCCACATCGTTCCTATCAGCCCTTGACTCCAACGCATTAAGGATCCTCTGAGCAAGATCTTTGCTTCCCTTCCCAAGCTTATAAATCCCTTCCTGAAATTTGATATCACTCCTCAACTCTTTGAGGTACACTCTGGTTCATCATCCAAGTCAGCAATAAAGAAATGGAACAGCATCAGCCCCAGTATTTGATCCCTGAGGAAAGCTACTAGTAAATATCTACCAGCTGATGCTGCTGATTTGAAACCTTTGAGCCCAGTTGTCCAGTTTTCCACTTACCTTGCAGACCACCTATTCCTTCCATATGTCACCAGTTGAACGATAATTATACTATTGGAGACTCTGCTGAATATCTTCTTGAAGTCAAGGTAAACAGTCACTGCCCTCCCATCATTCACAGAGCCTGTCATCTATAGAAAACTAGCATAATAGCCAAGCATATTTGCCCTTAGAAATTCCAGGCTGGCCATTCCCAGTCATCTTCTTGTCCTTCATGTGCTTGGACATGGTATCCATAAGAATTCTCTTGGAAACTTTCTCAGGGATTCATGTGAGGCTGAGAGGCCTATAGTTCCCTGGGCCCTCCTTCTTTCCACCCCTGGCTTAACATTTGCCTCTTTGCAGACATCAGGATGTTTTCCCTCTCGAAGATGATTGACAGCAAATGTACAGTGACACAAGCCAGCTTCTTCAGCAACCTTGGAGGCATCTCTGGACATGTGCATGTCTGACTTCCTCAGGTGGTCTCTCCTCCATGTTCCTCTAATGTGGGTCATGGTTCACTCCCTCAGACAGTCAGGAGGCTTAGGGACCTTAAAAGTCTGAGGGCAAATCACACCAAGAAAAACTGAGGCAAAGAAACCATTGAGTACCCCAGCTCTCTCCATGTTTTACGTCATTAGGCCCTCTATGCCACTGAGCACTGGGCAAATTTTTCCTTGATCTTCCTTTTGTTGCCAATGAACTTACAGAAGCATTTCTTTGCCTTCCTTCACATCCCTCCTAGTTTCAATTTGAGCTGACCTTCAGCTTTCCTAACTCCATCCCTGCATGTTCAAGTACTATTACTAAATTCCTCCCTGCTTCCAGCTTCTGTATACTTCATTTTCCACATGAGCTCTGTCAGTAGTGCACAGTTCATTGATGCTGACTTTTGCTGTACCTGACTGACACTCTGCACATCAGAACAGACATTTCTTGTTCTTTGAGGCGTTTGTCTTTGAAGATCAATCAGTTTTCCTAGGCTTCTTTTCCTTTCATGCACCGGTATGCAATGCAGAAATATCCATTCAATTTTAACTGCAATATGAAGAGTTGAAGCTTTTTATTATCATTGCAGTTTTAGGAATAAAATGACAGACATATGGTATTTTCTATGTTGCTACTTGTCAATGCCTCCTGATGTTTACAGGGATTGCAAAAATTATTGTATTGTTATTACTTCCATATTCAAAAGTTAGACCAGGAAGACGTTGTTTAACACTCAAGTCAGAGACAGCCCTTCCAGTGATCCTAGAAGCTTTTAGTCAATGAAACTGGGGCAGAGAGGGATGACTGTTTTTTTCCAGAAAAGTTTAACGTTTAGAAAGGTAGGGGTTAGGAGTGGGTTAATGTTTGCTCTGTGTTGTGAAGAAAACAAAGACCTTCACATTATTCTGTAAAAATACTTGCTTATGTAGCAGAGCACATCCTGCTTGGGAACTGAAGTTTTTCAGCCTGAAGAAGAGAAAGTTACAGGGACACCATACAGCAGCCTTCCAGTACATAAAGACGACCTACAAGAAAGCTGGAGAAGACCTTTTTACAAGGGCATGTAGTGATAGGACAAGGGATAACGGCTTTAAACTGAAAGAGGGTATCTAGAGATCAGATATAAGAAAGAAATTCTTCACTCTGAGGGTGGTGAGACACTGAAACAGGTTACTCAGAGAATCTGTGGACTCCCCACTCCTGGGAGTGTTCAAGGCCAGGCTGGATGGGGCTTCGAGCAACCTGGTCTAGTGAAAGGTGTCCTTGCCCATAGGAGGGGTGTTGGAACTAGATGATATTTAAGGTCCCTTCCAACCCAAATCATTCTATGATTCTATGCTGAACAATCACTGCTTCGCAATAGCAAAACCACTGGTTTTACCAATGTTGTTTTGACCATGAATCCAAAACATAACACCAAACAGGCTGCTATGAAGTAAATTAACCCCATCCTGGAAAGACCAAATACAGCATTACAATTATTCAGATCATTTCAGTAGTTCATCTGGGTTGAAACAACAGCAGATCCAGTAGTTCACTTTTCTTACACTAAATTTAATTTCCACCTTAATTAACTGAAGGTCAAAGTTTTAGGTAAGCATGGCTGTCAGGCTGGCCAGAAAGAAGCAGGGAACGGCTTCTGTGGATGGGCAACTCGGAAAAGAAACCCAGCTCTAGAAATTCTGTGGTCAAAATGACTTCATCTGGACTGTTCCCTCAGCAAGACAATGGTCTGTAATGCAGATGGGAACCCTACAGCTGAAAAGACTCCAGGAAATGATGTAGGGCTGATAACAGCTCAGAGACACCCTTGAGAAACGCAACATGGAAGAGATGTTATTCAGGAGCTCCAGAAGGCAGTGATTTGTTTGGAAGACTGTGAAAAGTGCCTGCTTGGAAATCAAGATTTGTACATCAAGGAGAATGTGAACAGGCAGCAGACTTCATTTTTAGGCTTTTTTATGTTGACCTGTCTCATTCAGAAGAACTGAATGTCCCTTGGTTAAAAAATACTTTTTATTCTTAAATAAGATGTTGTAATTTTTATACTCTAGCTCACACATATCTGTGAAGATAAAAGACCTTTTCATACCTTCTGAAGTTTCTCTTTGAAAGAATGTAGAGGAAAATCCACCTCAGGGTCCTCATCAGCTTCAGGCTCTATCCTGCTGTTTACATACTGGCTTGGATACATGGTGTGAGTCCCACCTTAAGTACTGAAGTTAGACAGCCACTTATTCCAAACCTCTCCAGCTGACACTGTACCATTGCAGATGCTTTGAGATTTCCCACAAAGCACAACTTTCATGGCTGCAAACAGTTTTAAATAAAATGAAGAATGTATCCTTGTCAGCTACTTCATCATTTGCTGTTAGACTGGTTTCAGCTCAGATAGAGTTAATTTTCTTCCTAGTAGTTGGTATCATTCTGTGTTTTGGTTTTAATATGAGAATAGTGTTGATAACACACTCATATTTTAGTTACTGCTGAACAGCGCTTACACAGAGTCGAGGTCTTTTCTGCTTCTCACACTACTCCACCACCACGTATGTTGGGAATGCACAAGAAGGTGGGAGGGGACACATATCTCCATTGTTATATTGGACCCTTGTGACTCATATTTGAACATGATTAAATAAATACAATGTCACTTTCTGGGCTGTTAGAAACTAGTGTGCTCATAAATGACTTCTCTTTTAATTAGGGGTGCAACAGTGGTGCAAAGATGCTGTATAGGATTTAAAAAACATAAGAGAAAAATCACTGCTGATGAGAAAGGTCATAAAATCAACAGTAAAATTCAGACTATGGTCTCAGTGCATAAAAGACACATTTTCAGCACAAAAAGAGAAGAAAGAACAGGGAGAAACATGGACCTTGAAGGGGGAAAAAAGCTTTAAAACTAAGAAGGGAGCTTAAAAAACTGACTTCACATTAATTATATTGTTTTAAGATGTCTTTCTGAGACCATATCTGAGAAACATGGCACTCTGCAGTGGAAAGAGGAGAAACTTTGGAAAAAACTCCTGAAGGAGGAAGCAGAAAGCTTGGCTTCACCAAAAGAGGCATGGAGGTCATTTGACAGAATTACTTCTTGTCTTGCATGGGAAATGGCAAATAACATTAAAGATATTTCTTCAGTCTTCAAGCTTATAGACACTTTGCAGCACAGACAGCAGGGATTAAGCTACCACAGAAGATCATTTTAATTCCTTCTTTATGTGAGAGGAGAAAAGGATAACTACTTTTGTCTCTCTAACGTGGAACAGAAGACGGCCCAAAGAAGTAACAGAAATAAAAGGTCTTTGAAGGCTTTAAAGAACTCTTCCAGAATTAGGGTCAGAGGTTATGACAAGCCCTATATCTCTCATTTTTCAGATTATGCTGTAACAGACAGTTACACTGACATATCATCCTACCATTTGACAATGAATACACTGCATGGTGACTAGGACAGACTTTGTTTGGAACTTCACCTGCAGCCAGAACGTCTTCATAACACAGCAGCCATTGCAGAGAGACTAAGTAAAATTCATCCTTTTGCTGTAAGCCAACGATTTCAATAGGACTGCTTGCCTGGTATGCAGGATGAAGATAAGCATAGCCAGCACATGTTCAGGATCTAGTGCTAAGAATTTCATCCATACTTTTTGGGCAGCCGTGATTAGGTCTGACTACCTGAATGGAAGTGGAGTTGCTTTGCTGAAATAGTGTTTTCTAGGATGAGGCAGCTCTAATTAAAATAACAGAATCGCTCTAACACCATCTATTCTACAGATTTACTTGTACACTTTAGTAGATAGTAAAAACCTTTAGACGACCATAAATAGAAATATGTTTATTTTCATAACAATTTCAAGATAATATATTTGTACATTACTTTTTCAATATTTCGATCTATGTGAAAATATTTCATGTAATAAGTTGTTAATGAATCTTAAAATGTTCTTACTTTAAGGATGCAAGTCAGCCCACTAAAACAGATGGATGTTAAATATTCATCAAAGGGTCTACAGGGACAAGAATTTAAATCTCAGATGAGCATTGGTGCAAGCTCATCAGAAAAGAACATTAATTTCAAAG
The DNA here is from genome assembly GCF_963082525.1 of Nesoenas mayeri. Classification (NCBI taxonomy): domain Eukaryota; kingdom Metazoa; phylum Chordata; class Aves; order Columbiformes; family Columbidae; genus Nesoenas; species Nesoenas mayeri. The sequence goes on along the minus strand of NC_137543.1, from coordinate 57,309,131 downwards.
CAAAAAGTTTAAAGGATGCTCAGCACCATGGCATTTGAATACTTACCATACCAAAGGCTTCTTTTTAAGCAGGAGCTGCTCCTACCTTGAGGATAGTAGTGTCCATCCACAATAGAACTTAATAACCCTTGGTAAAATCTTTCTGACCCTTGTCTTCCTCTTGGATTAAACACAGAAAATGCACACACTAGCATTAAGACTAGCACCACAACACATCAGGAAATACAGATCAGAAAAGGCAGATTACTGTGCATAGTCGTGAGCGGGGATTCTCTTGACTGTCTCCAAGTCACAGAGACAGGCATGTGGCAGCGTGAGCTGAGCATGAAAAGAAATGCATAGTACAGAGTTAGAGTACCAACACCACAACACTCCTGTGATCTCATTTGTAAAGTGAGCAATGAGATTTTGATAAATAACTGTGTCCATCAGCCCCTACATTTGTGATGAAGTTGAGCCCTTTTGCACGCAAAACCAACTTTAATAAATGTGTTGCAGAGCTCTCATGCATTTCTGTGTCTGCACAGTGGCTCTCCAGAGGGATTTCACTGCCTACCACCTTGGGCATGTGGCAACTCATGCTGCACATGAAAGGGGGTATGTAGGAGAAAGACACGTGGCCCTTCACAGAATAATGTCAGTTTTACTTTTTCCGTACATAAAGTGCAGCAGTGCCGTAATTCCAACACCAAGCAAAAAAGTGCAATGCCGAATCATTAATTGGGTGTTGATGCGTGCTGTAGATTTAAGCCATTGTCACAGGGGCACCCCGAAAGTCAATTTAGGCAGGCAATGAGCTCCAAACAGACTTTATTCTAAACAGAACTAGCCATCCAACATGCACGTGCAAGACTGGGAATTCAAAGTAGCACTAGCTGCATTAACTAGGAATCATTCCTCAGGTGCCTTGGATAGATAATGTGATCAAGATAAATATTGGAACACTGGAAGAGAAATAGGACCCCACATGTCAGCTACCAATGACATCTGGTAATTTCCGTGTGTTTCAGCTGATGGAGTTAATGAGACCTTTTATTATAGTAATGTAACCGAGATTATTACAGTTGTCACAAATATGAACTAACTACATTGGTAGGTGTGAGAAAACCATTTAACCCATAGGAAATACAAATTGGCTACTGTTTCAGGACTGAGGAAGATTATGATTTATTTATTAAGAACATAAAGATGAAATTAGCCTTTTTATACAATATCAGTTAAAACAAACAAAAAAAAGTCATACTTTTGGTTTTGCTTTTGTTTTTAAAGAAGCAGCAATTTATTTCTGTAATCAACAACTTCATTAGGGGTGGAAAAATGCAGAAAAGAGGGTAAAAATACTCAAATTGGTACTATTGCAACTAATTTCTGGTGAGCAATATCTTTCCCAAATAACTGCTCTGTGACTCTAATATTTTTTCCTTTCACCATTTGCAAATCTTTCTGAAAACAAAAATGTGAAGTGATTCTCCACTACTAACAGTTTCTGTGTATTTTGCCTCCTGTTATTTGTATCATGTTTGTGTAATGCAGGAAAAGTTTCTTTCACTCGAGTTTTGACGGGAACCAGACAAAAAAAAATTGGAAAATGGGAAAATGTTTTTGTCTATATGACTAATTCTCTTCAGAAAACTGTCCCTTCTTTTTTCACTCGATGGACTCTACATGAAAATATCTATTTTTCAAATTGTCAAACCACTATATTTCAAATTAAGACTTTTCCATCTTTGGAAACACACGTTCTTTCTGCTTTCCATTCACAGCTTTGGATTTTCTGTCAAAGCTTCTTAATTCCTCTCTCTTGTTTTTGGAGTTAACAAGGGTTTCCCACAAGAGTAGAAGAAATAAAAAAATTTATTTTTTAATTAATTATGAAATATTCCATGGAAATAGCCCATAATCTTTCAGGAGACAGTCTTTACCAAAAGAGAAAAAGGATATGGTGGAAATGCCTTTTATCACTTTTTATAACAGATATTATGAGGAAGGCTGTCATAGCAATGTTATTCTGCAGAGGACAATGTAACAGAACTCATTATTTCTGATCCTGTCAATCTCATCTGTTTTTGCTGTTCCCTGTGGTACTAGTCTCTGACAAAGAAACTTGCTAGGAAAACCACATACAACTAAATTAACATCAGAATAGAAAAATGGGAAAGAAAGTGGTCTCTTCAGGTCCCACTTCTTTTTGGAAGAATATGTCTACAGAAATAGACATCTTTTTTGAAGTAAAGCAGCTTTGGGGCTGGACTCAGTTGCACATCTATTTTTAGTTCTTTAATATAATGAGGATAAGGCTGAGACACGAAGGAAGGGCAGTATGTTTGATTCTCGTCTGTCAGCATCAGACCTTTGGCTAATATGGATTTAATACTAAGAAATAAGACCAATTCCTCACTAAATCTTACTGAAGCAGCTTGTATGACCACTATCAATAATCTGTGTTTCAAAGCCCCCTGAGTTTTGTTGCAGATTTCTTTACTTTGATATGCTTTATGGAACAAACTTCATGGCACTGAGAAAATGGTGGAAGAAACTTCTACCACAATATTGCAGAAACACTATCATAATACTGTAATGTACAATAAAACACAGTAATATCTGCAATTATTTTGGTCTTCCCAGAAAACTGGTCTTTTGAAGAAGTGACCACAATACTTAGTTTTATAAAGATTTCAAAAGTAATCTGAGTCCTTGAATAAAACCTCTATTGTGTTTTGTTGAGCTCTTAGCAGTATCTTTCAGTAATATCTAAATCTCGGCTTTCCTCCTTCTCTCCAAACAGATACAAACATTTTCTTCCTTTTCTTTTAGCCTTCACCTTATGAAGCCAAAACTTTTGAGTAAAATCCAGTTTTGGACATGTGCCTGAGGGACGACCTGAAGGAAGTGCACTTTGCTTTAATGGCACCAAACTCAAAATAATGGTGTTTGCTACTTATCCTTTGGGATCAGTTTTTAAATGTATCATCCAGATGATCTCTGTTTCTAGCCATTTCTTTTTTGCAAGGCTGATAGTCTCAGTTGGCCAGTGGACCGTAGCTGTGCTGAAGACTGATGATGAGTGAGGGCAAAGTGGTTCATCAGAGAGGTCAGCACTACAAGCAGTTTTTAAGATAGAGACAGGCTCACTGTGTACACAGACTTATATTCTCTGGCATTAATGATGATGTATTTCAGAAGCTTGAGAGCTGGATCACACAGCATGTGCATGGAAAAGCATATTTTGAGGAATGCACCTTGTTCATAAAGGCTATCTCAGTCAGAAAGCTCTGACTTTTCCAGCCGTGAGCTTGTCTTTGTAACTGAATTGCCCCTCAGACTTCTTTCAATTAGACAAAAAGCAAGCAGCAAAACAGCTCATGTTGACATTTCAGACTATGCTTGAAGGAGGAGGCTGTTGTTTCTGTCAGCTTCTCAACAGCATCATGACCCGTCCTCCTCCCCTACAGCACCAAGCTCCTGAAATAGCTGGCAGATTTCCTGCCAGTTGTCATGTGTAATCGTTACACTCAATTAGGCCCAGAGATACTGAGGAAGAGGGCACACTCAGGCTCTTACAGCAAAAAGACATTAATAGATTCTTATGCAAGGTATACTAGTCAGCAGAGAAATATGGAAACTCTTGTGCAGCTAAAAATTACCACTATTTTAAGTATTGCAGTTCCCACCATTTTAATTCCTGCAAGGTCCTAACTTTTCCTCTACAGTCTCTTTTCACTCATATTCTCATTATCCAAAAAAAAGTAAAGTCCAGCTATAGCAATAGTTATCATCTTCCTGAAAGCTATAGCAGGATGGAACGCAGGGGAAGAGGAATATATTTTTGCTTGACTGACTACTAGACTCTTAAATAGCCACTTAAATAGCATTACCCTTCATCACTCTAAAGGCACAAAATCACATTTTGTAAAATGCTCATCTATCAGACAATAAGTGTTTCTTTTAAACACGTGACAGTGAAATTCTTCCTACCTCACATCCTTAACAGTACAGCTTATATGCTGATGTCATATACAGCTTCCATGAATAAGTGATAAATGACAAAACCAGCAAAAGGTGATTCAAATTTCAGGAGTGCTCATTTGTAGAGATTCCATATCATAACACACTCAGAAGTATTCTGTCTCAGAATAACTCAGAAGTTATGCCTGCCTTAAGTATGTATTTGAAAGACGATACACTCACTGAAATATGACCTTACTGCAAAAATAGGAGCAATTAATGAATAATAATTATCTCCTTTCAATTACATTATTTTTACTTACCATTGAACCTTTGTACTCAGATTTGTAACAATATTAATCACAAAATTGTCACGCTTTGCAAGGTTTATTTGAAGTGGTATTCTCAGAGATAGTATACTTGAACCTGGTAGGAAAGGATAAACTGGAAAGATCTTTGCAGGTTCTAAAGAAGAAATAGTCCTATAATGCATCTTTTTCTAATTAAATTTGAGTTTACGTTTCCATTGAATCAACCCTGAGTATATTCATGTCTCTATCAAGAGACTGGATGAACGATGAAGTCAAATTGCATTTAGAACAGAATAATTTGTTCATTCTTACTGTCAATGAAAGGAATGTCTGTAAAGGTTAAATTATTTACAGTGATCTCAGTCATGCTATTAAGGCAAGTTTCTGACACACTGGCAAAGGAGCATCTCATGAAGAAGAGCTAGTTTCATTGAAGACTTCTCATTAAAAACTTTCTTGACTGAAAACCAGGATAGAAAGAGCAGAAATAAAACCTAAACAAATGCAACACAAACTACTGAAGCTAAAAATACTTTTTCAATACTCAAAAAACCTGTCTTTAATGTCACACATTTCTTTTTTTTTTTAGCAAGTATTTCTTTTTCTTGACAAGACTCTGGTCTACATAGAGCCCCAGTTCTTGACACCCAACCCTTCTCAGATCCCAGCCATACATGTCCGTGGCTACGTGTGCACCATGAGAAGATGTGTGATTTTACAGGCTTTAAATCGGCTCACTCATGCTACAGCTGCAGCCCAGCTTCAGCATAACCTGCCAACTTCCATAGCCATTGAGATGCCAGCATGGGCTCAAGTGGCTGACACAGGTGTCTGAGCTCAACTATTATCCAAATTACTTAGATCACAATGAGCTTAAGCACATATACCACATGCTGCGAGCCCTCTTTGGATACACCTGTAGGTGTACCTTCCCTCTTTGAAGCACACTGTAGCGGAGGAAGGAGTAAAGAATGAATGACCTCTTGTAATTATTAAACTTCTTGCTTTCAAAAAGGCCCCAGGAAACTACTTCCTTCTGCTTTTGTTGGGTACCCCTAATTTAGGCATCTTATCTGAAACTGAGTAAAATTCGTGAGTTCATTTTCCATTCTCTATTTCAAGCATAGTATGTCAATTTTGAAAGTTTGGGCCAGATTCAGCCACTCTTGCTCCCTTTCATCACAATTTCTGGAAATTTCTGGAAATATCAGTGGTCCACACCCTAATGGTGCTAGTTACTAAGCAACATTCTATTAATACTTACTAAAGATGTCAGGATTCAACCCATGATAAGATGACCCTAAAATTGATGTGTGTGAGTGCATTTGCAGCTGCATTGCAGTTCATTGTGTCCAAATTGTTTTATAAATAGTAATTAAAGCCAAAATTCTGCTGATAAAGCAGCACATTCTGAATTCTGGATAGCTGCTCTTGTACCATACTTCATAATTTTAATGTGATTTTAATATAACTGAAATTATATTGTACAAATAATACAAAATAATGTAAATTAATATAAATAGTATCTATGCATATATTAAAATGAAAAAATAAAGTATATAATAATATGATATTAATTCAATATAATTTTGGCATGCAGAGCTCCTCAGCAATGTAACAGCTGTTCAGCTGTCCATCAGTCACACATAATGTCAATTCTCAAATGTAATTTTGTGGAATTATATATCAAAGGCATTTTAAAATTAAGAAGCTTACTTATATACATGACATAAAACATTTTGAATATTGTAAATACAAATCTTTCTGTAGTTTGCTGGTTATCTTTGATACTGTATTTAGCTGGAAATTGGGAAAACTGGTTTTACTTTACAGTTCCAGTTATTTATAATAATTCAGAATTTTGAGAGTTATTAATTGATATGAAGTGGAAAAATATGAATTATTGTTTAAATCTATATGTAGTAAATTTCCAGGTTAACAATAATTAAGAAACCGATATTTCTTCAAAGACTCTCCTCTGTAATTTGGAACCTGTTAATACTATATGTGGGAGCAATCAAAATATAGCTCATCTGGTTCAGCCTAGTCAGTGCACAAGAGGAAAGGTACATAAGGAAGTTCAAGATCTTTGATATCTCTGTGCTCTAAAATCTAAATTTTATAAAGAAGCTATGGAAGAGTCTTATAATATCTTGAATTGGAACGTGCTCTTTGAGCTTGATATTTTCATGTCACTTGAGCAGATACCTGTTCCTTGAAAGAAGTCGTACATTGCTATAATTTGTGGTTGACCTACATATCTGCTCTCACCAAGGTGCAAGTAAACTGGGAATCTGGTTCCCTGTGCCTGGTTTAAGGATGTCATGAGAAAAGACAACCTGAGCTGGTCTGACAGTCCTCTCTTGCCCTCTTAGCAACTCACCCAGTGGCAAAACAAGTTGAGATTTCTGCCTGATCAGAGACTGAATCAACTCCCTTGGGTGAGAAAAGTGAGCAGCAGAAGTGCAAAGTGCTGTTGGAAGGTGAGGATGGTGAAGGCTGTGGCCTCATCTTGCAAGGTCAGCTAGCAGTGGGGCTGGCTTCATGCCTTAGCAAACCACCACTTCAAATGATGGCAACAGAACCTTCTCAGAAAGTTCGTTCATGACAGTGCAATTATATCCTAACAGAGTGAAACAAACAGGTCATATGCATGACCTATAATAATTACATGTTTGAAATTACAGAATTAAATATCTTGTATCATTTTATGATTAAAGCTATCACACAGAATGTCACGATCTTTCATTTCCTTTAAGTTGTTGTTATACTATTTCTCTTGCTCTGGAAAATGTGTCAACCTCTAAGGAATTATATATCCAAGCAGAAAAGATGTTTGCAAAGGAGGCTAGAATCAAACTTTTTTTCATCTCTATAATTGTATCAGTGATAACAGAGATATAAATAAGATTATTTACCAAAAGAAAATATTACATCTGTTTCCCATATTTTAGAGCATACAGAAAAAGCCTCACTCTTCATCTTTCAATCTTTACAGTGGCTACACTACGTTCCTAAAAGAGTGACATTTTGCAGATGCCACATTTTTCACATTTTCAGCCATTCAAGCATCAGAGAGTTGTATTTGATTTAAAACTGTACCTAGACTGAGTTCTTAGTTGGTTTGTTTTAACTATGATTAAATGTTTGGGCTTTCCTAAGGTCAAGGCCATTCATTCCCAAGTTCAGCCATCGCTGCCAGTGAAGGTGTGTACAAAGGTCCATCTCTTTCACTGCCTGAGCTCAAACAACTGGATTACAGCAAATGCTTTTAAATAAAACAGATATCTCACTTTTCAACTTAATAGCCCTGACAATGCACACTTCTAGATGAATACATTATTTCAGAGAGCTGGAATTGAATTAACTAGTGATGTTTAGCAACTTGTGGAAGCACGCTCTGCAGCCACAGGGACCTTGAGACTCATCTTCAGAAGTAATGCCAGCAATGCAAACCTACTTCTTTTTTTCTCAGAAGAGACAGAGCTTTTGGTTTATGTTTCTTTTTCGAATCAGACTACTCCCTAGTCTAAATTGTACTTGAAAGCCCTTGTGAAAAAAGCTCTGTTTTACCTCCAGTTTGAAAATCAGACCTTAGTAACAGGAGAGAAGCAAAATGAAGTCTCTATTCTAGGGGGCAAGTAAGGGTAAACATCATTTACAATTATAATAAATGGCTTTTTACTACTAACTGCTAACACTGACCTTCTGTAAACAATGAAACAATCTTAACACAGCCAGTATCAGAGCATTATTTTCACATAGAGACATTAGAAATAGTGTGATCAGCATGACCAGGGAAGTGATCATCCCCTTGTACTTGGCACTGGTGAGGCCCCACCTTGAATCCTGTGTTCAGTTTTGGTCCCCTCACTACAAGAAAGACACTGAGGTGCTGGAGAGAGTTCAGAGAATGGTAGTGAAAGTGGTGAGGAGTCTGGAGCACAAGTCTGATGAGGAGCAGCTAAGGGAACTGGGGCTGTTTAGCCTGGAGAAAAGGAGGCTGAGGGGAGATCTTGTCACTCTCTACAACTACCTGAAAGAAGGTTGTAGCAAAGTGGGTGTTGGTCTCTTCTCTCAAGTTGCAAGTGATAGGTCAAGAGGTAATGGTGTCAAGTTGCTCCAGGGGAGGTTTAGGTTGAATATTAGGAAAAATTTCTTCACCAAGAGGGGTGTCAGGCATTGGAACAGGCTGCCCAAGGAAGTGGTTGAGTCACCATCCCTGGAGGTGTTTAAAAGACGTGAAGATGAGATTCTTAGGGACATGTTCAGTGGTGGACCTGACAGTGTTTGGTTAACGATGGGACTCAATCTTAAAGTTTTTTTCCAGCCAGAACAATTCTATGGTACTATGATTCTATGATTTCGTGATAGCTCTCACAGTGCACAGACTCTCCAGTTCTGAGATGTCTTGGGACAATGTGTTTTCATGCTGTTTTTGCTGGCACTGTAGGGCTCATTTAGCTCCTCCTCTTCTGAAGATTTGCATCCCATTTCCCACCTCAGTGCTTACAGGCTGTTGGGACTGGCACGTAGATCACACTCAAGAATTTTTGTACCACTTTACCTTTTGTGAAAAAGGCAGAGAATAATGGCTATTTTTCCTAACATGGTGTTTCTCCACATTCTTCTCTCTTAACTTACCTTTTGAATACATTATCAGTCTATTTTTCAGTTTACTGGTTTAGATTCAACCAACCAGTTCTGATTCTCCAGGACTTCCAAGAGCTTACAGGTGGTTTGCATCTTCTCAAAACATTTATTATGCAATCCTTACTACTTCCTGTACTAGTATTACATCATTTGTAGTGCATGGACCATAGATGATCCACAATATATTGAGCAATCTGAAAAAAAAAAATGTATTAAGAAAGCTTACAATACATGTATTTCTCTTCCTCCCATTCCACACACTGTTGTTCCCCAAGCAGGCAAACACGTGCAAAATGACAAAATCAGGTAAGAGGGAGAATTAAAAAAACAACTAGGCAAAACTTTGCACTTTTGTTACACGATTGTAAATAAAAACATCCCGTCAGCATTGTATTCTCACACAACATGTCCATTGTTCAACTGAAGCTAAGACACACATGCAGGCCATTGAAATATATGCAGCTATACAGGCACCTTTTTTCTTTCTTTTTATTTGTCCAGTGCTTTATACTTCAGTTTTCCTTCCCACCCTTCTTTATTCCTTCTTTTTCTTTCATTTAAGAATATGGCGAATATAGCCACTTAAAATAAGAAAGCATCATACCTTTCAATGCTTTTTCAGTGAAAACCATCAAGTACTGAAATATCAGTCTGCAGAAAATAATTGCAGTGTTAGAACTTTGAGCCAATGAGTTAATACAGTTGCCAACTGTTTACAAGACAGAATGACTCAATTTCAACTTTTCAGATACTCAGTAGAGAGCAAAATTATCTTGAATAGTAGATATATTCCCACCCGAGGGAAAGTTCACTATGAAAATAACATCTTCAAAGTGGGTAGAAACATGATGAAGACTTCAGGGAAAAATGCTGGTCTTGTGAAGTCAAAGAGAAAATGATTAATGTTTTGACATTTCCTCATATTTCTCAAAAATAGAATATGATAGTCAAATAGTTTGTTAGTCAAAATAGTTAATAGTAAAATATTATTGCATATTTGTCAATAGTCAATAATACTTAAAATTTGTTAAAAAACAGGCAGTTGAGTTCTTGCTCTTCAGAATAGATTTCGATACTGCTATTTGTTAGAAAATTCTTCATCCTTGATCCACTATCTATCCATAAAAAAATAAATATTCTAAGGAAGAAGCACTGCTAGTTCAGTTATATTTAGATTACCATGGACTTAAAAAAAAAAAATAAAAAAAAATAATAATTGAAATCCCCCATCTTCTGATTTAGATTGAGAAATTAATCAGTAAGTATATTGTTACCATTTCTGGAAATTTTCTTGTGAGAGTCTCCTCCCCACCCCATCTTGGAACGATAAAAATATGAAAGGAAAGAATCCACAGCAAGATCTTGTTGATGCAAAGCCTTTCACACATAAGCGTCACATTGTAGATCAACAAACTTGCATAAAATTTGTATCTAAAAGGAGTAAATTAACATTTTTAACATAGTTTTAATTAAAAATTTTAAAGTATAATTCCATTTTCTCCACAGTAATTGTAACTACATTAAGAAAATCTTGATTTCACAGCTGTCATATTAGTTTTCTAGATGTTTTATTTATCACATTTCGCTTCTTTCCCTTCTTTATTCTGTAATCAACAAGTAATAGACAGAAAAGATCATGCAGATTTTTTTTCAAAGAAAAGAGTCTGTAGCTGCAATGCATCATTCAAATATGCTCTGCTGGAGACTGAAATGCCTTTGATGTTATATGGTAGTTGACAGAAACATATTAAAGTAGACAATATGTTTGCCAAAGATAAATTCTAGTTTTCTACAGGCAACTGTCTGTGGTCTGCCATTGAGTGACATTTTCAACCATTAAAAATAGTCCCCCATGTTTCAACTTACTATACTGTTTGGCTTGGATGGAATGCTAGGTTCTGTTGATTTTTTGTTTAATTTTAATCTATTTTTCAAATGAGCAAGTCTTGTGACTGCATCTGCTGTGGTTCTCCCTTTATTTCTACCTTAAAAAGCAGAAACTTTCCTCTCTGAATCCATGCTCCCTCGCATCTCCTCTGCAGAGGGTCACTATCTTTTGGAGAATCCCTGATCTCTCTGATTACTTCTTTCCTTGTCTTTCCATTGTTTAGGTAAGGGGATCATCATTTTTAATCAGAGGAATTGTGTCTCTTTCTCAGTATACTACCCACCCATATATTTATTTCATACATGGGTTTGGCTGACATCAACTAATTCACCACTGTGATGCCCAAATTTCATTCATTAACTAGGTTTCCATCAAGTTGTTCTGCACTCTCATATTTATTTTACCATATCTTTAAAAGACTGAATAATAACACAAAATTATTCCTGAAAACTGATCTTTTCAGCCATTCCCAGTGGTTACTAAATGTTTTCTTGTTTATGAAGCTCCTCCTTGAAGTCACGTTTTCATGCACACTGCAGTGCTATTGTGGATAGAAGAGCTATCTTCAAATATAATAGCTTGGAAACAAGAAGTAATTTTTCCACTACAGACCAGAGCCCTGTATGAGATAATTTATAACGTCAAAAAACATTGTGGTACTCTGGCCTGCTGTGGCAAGGTTGTTTCAGACGACAAAAAGCCCCATTTTTAGTGATGCAGTTATGTGAACAAAAAAGCTGATGCAACACCACCTTGATAAAACCTGTTAGTCTTTTGTGTTATAGTAGTGCTTAATGTGCCTGTGTATTCTCTTGTGTCCGGAAGAATACAGTGTGCTCATGACTGCTATACAATTATTTAATATCTTAAACCCATTACAAATCTGATAAGCATTGCATTCCAAAGAACATCCATTGATATGCAGCAGTACTATTTACACAATTCAACCAGAGTGTTTTATGTGCTTAGTGCTATGCATTTTTCTGTATGACAAATACTCTTCCAATATCTTCCCCCTGCAGATGCACATATATTTGTAATATCACAACTCCAGACTGCATAGAGAAGATTTGAAAATTGACATGGAGTGGTCAAGAGAATTGTCTGTACTTTTCTGTGTGGGAAAAAAAAAAATAATAAACCAAACCAAAAAACTCCTCTTCTCCCATGTTATTTCCTATGAGGAGAAGAGATCGACTTCCACCTCGGCGATTAAGGCTCATTTGATCAGAGGCTAATGTTGCCACGACAACACAGAGGGATCAAAGTCGATTCTGTGACAGACCATCCAGCCACCTCCTCACAACAATCTAGCAGAACCTCAAGCAATTCTTCACCATCCAAAGTGTGTCTGGGCTTCTCCAGCATTCTCTTACGCACTGCATGGGCAGACTGGTCCTTCTGGGTTCATGAGTCTGTGTCCTGAGCAACACCAAGAGAAAGAAATCTCTGAATGGAAAGGGAGGACTGCCTGACATTTCATGTGTGTACCTTGCATTCATTGATTTCCCTCTGAACACGTTTTTTGTGTGAGTTGTTTTCCATTTGTATTTCAAAATGGGTAGTCAGCATACTCACCAGCTCCCTATGACAAACATTTTATATGAATTTTCTAATTTCTAGCTTCTTCCTGAGGTCCCTGTATCCACCTTTCAAGAATTGTTAAGTTAAGTGTGGACACTACAATGTAACATGTAGAAATGTTTTAGCAAGAAAAATGTAAATGCCATCTCATTGTCTGAAAAACAGAGATGGAAAATTACAATGGTAACCTCAAAGTGAAAAATGATCCATTCAAATTTAAGACGTATTTTCTTAACCTCAGCTTGGAGCTGGAATAAGACCAATTAGTTGCATTTCATAACATAAGCATGGTTTTGTTTAATTAACTAAAGAAGAATTAACAACTTACTAAAGAAATTATTCAGTATTTTTCCAGTGATAAAATTCCTAAGCTTATTTGTTGAAATTAATTAATTACTTTAGAGAAAAAAAAAAAAAAAGGTGAATCTCAAAATTTTCTTCCCATTTTGATAAATGTCTATCTTACTTTTATAGGCAACATAATAGACACTATATTATTTGAAGTAACAGTGCTTTGCTGCAGTTGTGAGAGTCCAGACATGTCTAAAGATTATTTAAACTCTTTGTTTGAAGGCTTTGCTCTGGAATCCTAATGCCAGAAAAGGATTATACATTCTGGTAAACTATTCCTGCCTTGTTAGGCAACATCTGGGCTGCATTCATGCCCAATAAGCTTCCATTTGATAAGCTGGACCACTATGTTGAGAAAAGTGCAATCTTATAAAAGCAGAGATGGACCAGAAGGTGCTGGTGGACAACATGCTGACCACAAGCCAGCAATGCACCTTCACGGCAATGAAGGCCAACAGTATCTTGGGCTAGAACGAGAAGAACATTGACAGTAGGTCGAGGGAGGCGATTCTTTCGTTCTGCTCAGCACTGCTGAGACACATCTGGAGTACTGGGTCCAGTCCTGGGCTCCCCAGAACAAGAGAGACATGAGGAGAGTCCAGTTCACTAGAGAGAGTTCAGTGAAGGGCCATGAAGAAGAGCAAGAATTTGGAGCATCCCTCATATGAGGAGAAGCTGAGAGAGCTGAGGCTGCTTAGCCTGCTGAAGAGAATACTCAGGGGGAACTTATCAATGTCTATAAATACCAGTTAGGGACAGAAGAGAGTGAGTGGCGGAAAGTAAAGATGATAGGGAAAAAGCTGCACTTCATTCAACGCCTGATATGGCTTGCAGGTCTGGAATCGATAAAGCTTGACTATTTTACTAACTCTTGCCATTTTCAAGGTAATTTGATAAGCACAATTAAACTTCAGAGATTTAGGCATCAAGCACAGAACAGGACGAGATGTACTACCTTCCTGTGAAGATATTACTATCTGGTCTGAAGTAGAAATGCACAGGAAAAAGCTTCTAGGGAGCCAAACTGACTCCTTTATGAAGAGCTGATCTCCAGCTCAACTATTAATGTAATTTAAACTTGCTAGATTTGAATGCAGTGGAGAATGAATGAGTCATTCCTTTGTGTAAGGAAGTCTTTGTAACCGGGACAAGAATATTAAAATCAGAGCTTATCTTACAGCAGTGAACACTACAGAGCACTTCTGTTCTGCGTTGAAATGTTGAAAAGAATAAAAATCTGTTAAGGGATCATCAAATTATAGAAGACAAAGAGAGACAAAAGGCAGGAAATTAACAACAAAAATACAGGAAAGAACAGCAGAATTTTTTTTTTTTTTTAAAGAAAAAAAAAATAAAACCACAGGGGAGATTTAGGATATTTAGATATAAAAACCATTGATTATGGAAGATGTTACCAGCATGCCAAAGTCATAAAATAGGAACAGAAGTGATGAAACAATAGCATGAAATAAGAAGACACTTCTTTAGAATGATTAAAACTGATTCAGAAAAACAATTTTTTAAAAAAGGTGATGAGGGAGACACACATCAGCTGTGCCAGTACAAGGAGAGAAGATAGGCAAGAATGGTGGACAGCTATGGCTGGCAGTGGTGTCCATCACAGATAGATGACAGGTAGATGGGACACCATCTTCTTTCCAAAGTAGTACTGGATACAATGTCCCTAAAACTGCCTGAAACCAGCCTTATTTGTTGCAGTTGACACTGGAAAAGGAAAATGGGTAATTAAACATGATGTGACTGCAACATTTCCAAAGATCATTCACTGTTGATGATGGGTGATGGGGCACCCTTCAAAAGTTCAATTTCTGTCTCAGCTTCTGCTGTCTAATCTGAGTACTTCCCTTGCACCAGCTGAGCACCCACAAGCTCACTAAACAGGTAGGAGGGGTTCTGAGTAATGTATTTGAGTTTTCTGAGCTGAGGGCACTCCTGAGGCTCCGTGGGTGAGATATCTAGCGCAATGGAATAGCTGTGAGCAGGACCACCTCTTCCAGGGGCTAGCAGATGACTTTGCCATTTTCTAGAAGTGTATCCCATCTTTGTCCCACCTTTTAGACATTTCTTATTGCCATTCAAACAAATAACACTCGTGCTAAGTAGTTGCAAAGAACACATTGCATTCATAAGTAGATAAAGTAATTCTCACTGTAAGCTAATACTTCTTGGCCAATGCCTTCACAGAATGCCAGAAGATGTATGGAGTACTGTTTTTAGAAGGAACAATTTACAGAGTCTCTCAAAAAAGAGGTTGAAAATAGTGAGCCTGTACAGGACCTAAATTCTCTTGAAGATTATATATTCAGCTTTCAAGATTCAGAGTGACCTGTTAGGAAATGATGACAATGAGCATGTTTCCAAAGGTGTCTGCTGCAATAGTGGTGAGCTGCTAGCAAGTACCTCTGCTTCCTGGGGACACATAAGCCCCCAGGGTAGATGCCTACAACTTTTCAGCCCCATTCATTCTACTATTCTAACATTATTATGGGTAAAACAAGACAACCCAGACATCCTAAAGTCATCTAGCTCCCATGCCATAGAGTACAAAACCCCTCGTCACTCCTGGAGAAGTTTATTCCAAAGCAATTTCTCTGAAAATTGTTCTTGTTTTGGAACAGTGTGTTTCAGTGATGTTCTCTTTCCCTGAAAATATTCTAACAAGTTTTTGTGTGCTACTCTAATTGCAGCTAAAAGACTCAACCACCTGTTATGCTTTCTGCATGTTTGGAATAATTATGTGAGTATTTAATTCAGCTGTTTCTCCTTTAGTGTTTTGGAACCTTGCAGAAGTCTCTGAAACATCACCACTAGTGATCACATGCATGGCCTCATGGGCTGCAATGCTTTTCAACCCTGGTGCACCATCTGGCTCTTTTCACTTAAATTCTTTGAATTGGGAAAGAAGGACTTGCAAACCAAGGTGCTGGAGAGGAACTAGCCTAGAACAGCTAGTCAGAGTAAAAAGCTGCTCCATTTTCCTAAACATTCTAGCAACCAGGAAAACAGAAACAACAATGATGCTGAATGTATCACTGCTGTTGTCAAAGCTGGTGCACAACAAAGCACATAGGTCAATTTGCATTACTCAAACCCGTTATTTTCTGACCTCGAGCAACATTACCAAATGTATGGTAACATCCTGTTACCTTTAATTGTGTTTTCAAGGTTTTCTGTAGAACCATGACAACACAATACTTCCTCAGTCTCTTGTAGGTTTTTTGAGTTTTGTGGGATTTTAAAATTTTCCCTTTTTCTTAATGACAGGTGATAATTAGAAGTAAGAGCTCAAAGAGTAGCTCGTATGCAATACCGCTATGTCTCTGACAGACAGGAAAAAGAGAACAGTGTTTGAAAGTAGGAGTGTAGACAAGAATAAATGCTTCTCCAGTAATATTTCTATACACATTAACAAATCATCTCCAGCGTATGCACACATGTATTAAAATCACATGTATAGAGAAGTAGGTCTTATTTGTAGCATGCCAATTTACACAGGCTGAACAAGATTAAAAAATATATAGCCACTGTCATGAAGAGTACAATTTAAATTAAAATTTCCTGCCTTTGGAGTATTTTCCCTAATAGACTGTAAACAACTGATAGAGTAGGATTTATTCTTAAATACTTAAATATCTTTGCATATGAGGGGTAAGGGGGCAGGGGATTAGAGAAGTGTGGAAAACCCACTTCTCTGGGCACATTAGAGATAAACTGCTGATAAAATAATCTTTATTCAGATATGTCACTACAGAGAATCCTACATCCAAAAGGATAAGCATCTGTGCTGCTTCTGCAAACACCTGCATTTACAGCTGAGAAAACATTGCATTATTTACGTCTTATTTGTGATACCACCAAATGCCTCGGGCGCTTTCCTCCCCCCATCTTTCCCATTGCCTTTACTAAATCAAGAAGTTTAATTGCTCCTTCTGTTAAGTCTGAAAAATCATTTTTTTCTTCCATTTATTTATAAATGTGATTCTTTCTAGCTGAAAAAATCCGTCAGTATCCATTAAATATTTTAAGCATAATCTGTTTTGTTCAATTCTTTTTCTATTTTTTTTTCTCTTGCATAGTGATTGTAGCAAACTCTGATTAAAGCCATTCTCGTTAGGCTATTCCAAGTAAGCCATTCAGAAATTACAGCATGCAGGGAAATCCACTACCTGATTTCTTTGTGGTAGGGGACCACACCATTCATATGGCCACAATATGACATTCTGACAAAACTGAAACAGATGTTTCATAGAGCTTTCATGAAACAAAACAAATCTTTCTGGATACAAAAAGTCAGCAACCATTGCAAATCCTGCCATCTGGCACTGTGGTGTTTCAATTATTTTCTTAGCACTTTGCCTGTAGAAAGTACATTAAAATCTCAAAAAAAAAAATGTGATCCAAAATAACATTTTGCAGGGAGATATTACAACGAAGGTGACTTTTACAGACTGGTTTGACATTAGTGTATATATGGGTTTGTTTGTGTATACATAATATATAAGAATATAAAATCAGTAAAACTAGGGAGTTTTTGATTGATGTGGAAAATCTCCTTATCATAAAGCCTCAAACATTCAATCTCCTTAGCAGTAATAATATATCGATAGACTGTCATTTTAACTCATTGGACAATCACATACAATTTTTTGTTCTTGTTAATTAAGCATTAATGCTTGAAGATATGTAATATGTGTTTTCTTACAAGACTGGGGTTCAGTTCAAGGCACAGTATACCATCCTAATTAATGTTACTTTTAGTACAATTTCTTAAAACTTACAGGGTATCATAAACTGACATGGGTGGAGATTGACATGACTTTTCCCAGCAGTGCATGAACATTCAGAATAGTGGGAAGATAGCTAGAGGTGCAATCTTAGTACCACACTTTCAGTCTTTAGTTAGTCATATATTATTTTTCTGCTGGCTCTTACTAGCTCGTGCCTCCCTCTAACTCACTCAAAAGTAATCCTTAACTTCACGCAAAAAAACCCATTCTTTTTTCTTTTTTTATGAAGTGCATATTAAGCATTTAGAGAAAATTATTTTTCCATATAGACTGAGAATGTAGACCTGTGTCTGCCCAATAGACTACAAATCATCCCTGACTTGAACATAACTCTTTAAAGCAGGAGTTGTACAGGCTTGACCAAAGATCACTATGGACCTGACTAGTTAGGACTCGACAGAAGTCACTGTACCCAAAAAAATAACCATGGCAGGGATATGCTAACTCAAAATATCCCTTTAGAAGCTTTTATTAAGAGAGTTTTTACATTGTACTGCTATCAAATATCAAGTTTCTTTCTACTTCAGAAGAAGAAAAAGTATCTGTCTTCCCCTAGAGCTGAATTACACTTTAGAGCTGGAATCAAGCCCTGCAGGTAGGACAACTAACTCAATCTAACTCATTCAATCACATTTTAATGAAAGTCATGACTATTTAATGGTATTTAATAGTTTGTATGTAATACTAATCTTTGTAAATTCTGAAAAAGTTCTCTCTTGGTGGTATAAAGGTCAACATAATTATTTTCCACATAATGTTATAGCATATAATATGCTAAGTTGGTGACTGTGCACAGTCAGCAATGAACATTTTTTTTTACTGAAGGACAAGAAATTTCTGTTGACAGCCCGTAAATTAGATACTGCACAGTCAGAAATGAAACATCAGGACCGGTTCTTAAAGAATGCTTTCCTACTGCTAATTTGTGTGTAGATTTTTCCAAGCAGCAAGACAGTATATGAATATGGCTTGTCACTGTTGTGATTGTGTCTTGGTAGGATTTCTGAATGAAACAGAAACACAGTACTGTGTTTATAAATTCTGGAGACTGTGAATTTATAAAATGCAGTGTAAATCTAATATGTTAGGTCATCCTTATTCCCTCCCCCACAACTACATTTTTAATAACCATCTTATTCTAAATATTTTTACATACACCTTTCTCAATTTGTTTTGTTTCAGTGTAAGGTCTCAGGGACAGGGACAATACACAACTGTGCTCAACAGGATCACAGGCACACTCTTCACACCTAACAAACAGCACCGTGCCAACTATCTGCCTGTCCTATAATGAGAGGTAATTGGTATGTCCTGTTGCACCATGATAACGTTGTTCTACGAACTTCCATTTGCACATTTGAATGGCAAACATGAATTGAAAACCTAGATCTGGGTCAATGTATTTCTGTGAGTCTAATGGATTTCTCCACAGCTGAATCTCAAGAACAAATGTGAAAATGCTAAGCTTTTTTAATATTTAATTTATAACTGGATATTGGAGTCCAATTTCAAAATGTGCATTTCCTAGATTTAGATCCAATGAGTCTGTTGCTGTCATATTGGGTGAGAGATACTGGCTTTTTATAATTCATGATAAAAAATGCCTGTAATACCATTTGAAAACTGTCTAGTTTATAATTCTTTCCATTAAATCAGCTTACTTAGTTGCAAAGAAAGATAGAATGGCAGTAACATATAAAGGAGACAGTGTATCTGAAAATTAAGACTTAGACTGATATTTATTAGAGATGTGGTTGAACTAGGCAGAAAGGGCACTCAAGAGGGTCTGTAGCAACAACAACACAGAAAGTAACAGCTGGTTAGTCCAATACTCAGATTCAACACTGTTGGTTGTGAAAACGTGCAGGATGAGTAAATCCAAAATGCTTCACTTTAACAACAGTATAGCTTTTTCTCCTGTAGCAAATACATTTCTCATTTATTAACAATACAAAACACAGCCTGGCTTCTCTTTGGAAGTAAGGGCTTGTGCACATGAAGGTGCAGCAATCTGATAGCTCATAGAAGACAGTGATTGCAGCAGACAGAATGAATACTGACAGATAATGTAGAGAAAAGGACAAAATTCCAACAAGAAAGTCAGACTGGCATCAAAATATACTTCCTGCTCAAGATTCAGAAAATCTTGAGAAATAGATGACTTTCACTTAGGTTTT
The DNA here is from genome assembly GCF_963082525.1 of Nesoenas mayeri. Taxonomy (NCBI): domain Eukaryota; kingdom Metazoa; phylum Chordata; class Aves; order Columbiformes; family Columbidae; genus Nesoenas; species Nesoenas mayeri. The sequence goes on along the minus strand of NC_137543.1, from coordinate 57,289,414 downwards.
TATACTTGAAAATGTTCACGTTCTCATTCGCCATTTTTATATTCAAGTAGTGCAGGAGAGGCACTTACAGACTGAGAACAATGACAAGCCTCCACAACCCTTTAGCAATCACAGAAGGTTGCCTTGCATGTCCTGAACATATACAGTTTAGATCAATGCTGGTACCTCCTGACAGGCCATAGCACATTCAGTTCCCATATTCTCCCACCAAACAACACAGTATTGGTGGGCATTCCACACATGGACTTGGTGTCACAAGGGGTATGCCTATTTTCCTACACTTAACTAGTTTACTTTATTGAATACAGCTTGAGGTTACTTTTTAAATTTTTTAAAGGAAGAAGGCCGCTATATTTCTGCATTTCTGAAGTGTGATTTAACTATTTTACTGTCAATGTACGCATCATGTTTCTGCAGTTGGTACCAATAACTGAGTTCAAATTCTCACTATTTCATGTGAGGAATTTAAATTCTTTTACAAAGTTCAAAACTAGCAGTTATTGCAAAGTGAGCTATTGTAATACACTGCAAATATCTGTGTTGACAAGGTTAAGCATCAATAACTTTTAATCTTACGTGGATAACAGCACTGATATTCAAGAGTTTCTTCACTCTGCTTCTCTCTGTACTATAGTGAGAGAGGATTCACACCAGACACTGGAGCAGGGATGCTTTGCTTATGTTTTCAGTTCACTGCTATGACATTCTGGTTAGACTGAGACTGCAAAGTGAGGAGCTTGATGAGAACCTACATTGTACTCAGAGGTCCTACACATCTTTCAGCCCCCTTGCTGACTACTAGCCTGGCTAGTGCCCAGGGTCATATCAAGCAGCTTTTGCTCAGAAAGAATAAATCTAAGCCATCAGCTTGTTAAATGGGTTATAAGAAACTTACGTTTGTTTGTGCAAAACCCTTTCAAAAGAGTCTGAACCTCCTGAGGATAACTCTGTGGATCAGAGATGACTCAATGTGAAAACAGGCTCAAGACCCAGGCTTACTTCAGAGTGTAGAGTTGTGCCTTTATATTTATTTCAGTGCACCTTTGTGACCCTATTAGTACCTTCTTCTTACCAAGCATGCACACTGCTGTCTTTCCAAGCAATTTTACTTACTCCTTCTGCTTTTCACAAACACTTATTCATCTCTATAGGATGCCAGTCTTTTGACCTTCTTCTAGTTTCAGTTCAAAACCTTGACTTGTTAAACTGCTTGTGTTCTTCCCACCATAAAATTTAGCAGCAGGATACATTTGTTTCTTTCTCTCTTTCATCAACTCTGTCATTTTTTTCTGAGTTGAAAAAAATCTAATAATGCTCAATAAGCTAGGCAATACTGAGCATTCCCATCTAGATGCCATTCTCTAGCATCGCAGCTACTGAAATAACCCACAATTGTACTGGAAATATAAGATTTTTTTTTCCAGACTGTTTTCTTTCCAGATTATTTTTTTGTGTAAGTTAGGTGATTGAAAACTACTCACAGATAGAATCATTAAAATCATTAGCTCTACGAGACATGCAAGTGATAAACAATGGGCTAGGCCCCCAACTCTTCTACCTTATTTCACTTTGGCAATATTCCCAGTTTGCTTAGCCATTTTTGCAATATAAGTCCAAATGTTGAGATCCATATTCTGTCCCTTTCAGGTGAATGCTAACTGAGGTCCACACCTGGAGATGTTCAAAAGATGCATAGGTGAGGTTCTTAGGGACATGGTTTAGAGGTGGACCTAATGCTAGGTTAACAGTTGGACTCCATGATCTTAAAAGTCTTTTCCAATTTCTAACATTGGATCCAATCCCCTGGTATTATGTGTGATAACATATAAAATTTCTTTCATATGTTGCTTCTGGAGAGTGTGGTGAAAGTCTCTTGTCTTTGTGTTTTTATGATCCATAGCAGTAAGGTCAAACTAATGAAAATGTAAAGAAAAGGTGGATACATGGGTCTTTCTAGTGGATGCATTACTCAGAGGCAGAAAAGATTCCACTTTTGCTCAGGAAAAAGTCTTTTATAATAATTACTTTATTTTACAGTTTCAATATTTGAGATACTGAGGTCAGAAAACAGGGACAACAGTGCTCATCAAACTAAACCAATTCATTTAGCAGAACACAGATTCTGTGAAGAATGAAGACCATATCAAAAGAATTATAGTCACACACAAAGATTTTCCTATAACCTTCTACACAGCAGAGATTTGATCCACTATCCTCTACCCCATCACTTTTCCATGTCTTTACCAGATGATGGCCTTGTGATATCTGGAGATGGCTAACATGAGTTATGTTTGTGATGCATGTAAAAAAAGGTAAACAGATAATTTTGCAGAAGGGAAGATGCAGTAACAGATTGACAAGGGTCTGTCCAAAGGTTAGCAGAACGAAGGTTTTAAAGAAAAGCCAGGACTGATAAATAATATTGATGAAAACAATTGCAAAACTGCAGTTTATGGAGTATGCATAATTAAATGGAACACACTTTGTCTTCTGTAAGCACCTTTTTGATGAAAAAACAGCTCCAGTGTTAATGAAGTGTTTATTTATATAATATATCTGAGAAGGTAATTCTATCGCCATTAAGATTCATTGTATCTGAAAAATGTGGTTTAGATACTCGAGATGCTGACTTTATTTAGCAAGTGTAAATACCTGTTTGATAGTTAAGTTCACCTTGACTTAATTCTATCTGCAACAAAGGCTCTGTTAACAAGAATTTTCTTCTTAATAATGTGTTTCCCCACGGAACTCTAATTAAAGCCTGTACATATGGTTTTCCTACTGAGTAAACTGCAATACGGACAGCTACTCTTGCTGCACAACTACATCTAACAAAGATGCCAAAAAATAGTTCATTTTGCAAAACAACAAGCTTTGTCCATGCAGCAGCTAATTGGAATTTAGGACAAGATTATCAGCCTGTGAAGACTGATTCATAAAAAGGAACATCACAGAGACGATACCAAGTCATTTAGAGTGAGCACATGAGAAAATGGGACAGAAAGTACCCTTTGAGTGTGATAAATTGTTAATCTTAGATTCATTTTGCATCTAGAGATCTACTGACTTTTCTAGATACATGGAATACATTAAATGAGAAGAGCTGGTTGCCAGGTTTCAGCAGTTTCCATTGTCGGCTTTGTGAATGAAAATGAGATTTGTGAACAACATAGATGTCTTTTTACTTAACCTTTACATCTTCCATACTTGGGAAATATCCAAGGCCAAATTACCCAGCAGCATAGATTAGCTGTTGTAGCAACTGTGGTCTGTGCCCAACTGTTTGTGGATAAAAATATATCTAGAAAATAACTATAGCAGTTGATAGTGGTTGTTAGTCTTTATTGTTATTGAGAGGGAGCATGTAATAATTAAGGATTTTACTGAAGACCAAAGTGTGCCTAATCTCTACACAGAAATAAAACAATATTTTTATGGTACTCTGGTACACATGCAGTTCTTGAAAGTGGAAGCAAAGAAATTGTTCTGGTCATGCTCTTGAACTACAGCCTAAGGGATCTAGAAAGAGAAGATGGAGGGAAGACACACAGTGAGGAGTGGACTACTGCCTAAAGAAGGTTTAGTTCTAAGTTATACTTCTACTCACTTGGGAGGGATGACCCTAAACCCTGGGAGGCTCTTGCACTCTCTCTGAATGGGACACTAATATTGTTGCAGCACTGATTCACACATTAACCTGTAAAAGACCATTTCTGGTTGCTGAAGATACTGCAAAGGTCTTTTCAAAAGAAACATGAGGGATTCCTTAGTTAGGTTTGACAGCTAAGAAAAGCGTGCAATATAAAAGCACTGAATCTCTTTTCCTGAACTCAGGGGGTTCTGGTATAGTGGGAACAGTTTTGAATACAAATGTGCAATCAACTACCAATTATGAAAAGAATCCAATTAGCTTGTTCTTGAACACTGAATATTTGCTTTGCATAAATATTCTTTATTATGCACTTGAAGAATGGGGAAAAGGTTATTGTGGAAATCACAGAAGGGAGGATATATCTTACTTTCAAAAGTAAAGCAAAGCCAAAAAGCTTTGGGATAGTGTTGGCTCAGTGTGATGGGGAAAGGAAAGGAAAGGAAAGGAAAGGAAAGGAAAGGAAAGGAAAGGAAAGGAAAGGAAAGGAAAGGAAAGGAAGGAAGGAAGGAAGGAAGGAAGGAAGGAAGGAAGGAAGGAAGGAGGAAAGAAAGAAAGAAAGAAAGAAGGAAAGAAAGAAAGAAAGAAAAGGAAAACTGGAAAGATAACTGGATAACAGTAAAGTAATGCTATAATTACAAATGTTAGCAAGAACTACAAACCAAGCCAATGTTACAGTGCATTTTGAAAAATAGTGTAGCTAATTGGAGTATCTTGTGACTAGTTCATGGAAATAAGGGAGCAAAGTTAAGCACTCACACTATTTATTTGCATGCCTGGACCACCAATGCTATTGCAACTGTTCACCTTCATGCTTCCTTCACTGGGGCAATAAAGACTGTTTACTTACCAGCGCTACTGCGACAGCAACCACTGAAAACTCAGTAGTGCTCACATAAAATAGGAGCAAAATCACTTAGCAACTTCACAAAAAAAAAAACAAAAAACTTTTAATGCTTGACATGATCGGTGGAAGAAAAAAAGGAGTGTGGTGTTTATCCCAGCTTTAAATACCACTCTGTAATTTTTCTCTAAGCAAAGCCTCGAATATTCTACCATGTCTGCTTTCAGGAAGATTTCTATGCTTAAACAATTTGGGTTTTGGCCTCCAGAGGGTCTGGCTAAGCTCATTGAATTCTTTTAAGACTTAATTAAGTTATCATTAGGAACTACATAAAATAGTGCAGCTACTTAATTCCTTTAAAATATTCATAACAAGGAGGTAATATTTTTGAAGTTTGTGATTTAACAGTTATATGGGCCAAATCTTCAAAATGAGCTCTAAAATTAGTGGCAGTATATCTTAATGTCTGCCTGAGTCTCTTTTCCATGCAGTAGAAGAATACACACATGGCAAGGGTACTGAATCAAATTCTGCTCTACACCTGGATAAATCCATTTAGCTCCAAATGATTCATTGCGGTGCACGTTAATGCAGCTTTTGACCTCTGAAGTGGAGGAGAGACAGGGAAGCATGCTCTGCTCTTAAAAGCAAGCTGTATCTGCAAAGAACAGACTCTTTCCTTGTACCTTGCCATCCTTGCATGCAAATTAGGATGGTCTTTTCTAATAGTGTACACAGACTGCAAAGATGCAAGGCATTTGTGATTCAAAACTGAAGTGGTATAATGTTTTTGGTGTGAGGTAAAAGACAGCAAGATCAAAACTTGCAGACAGAAGCTACACCGAACAAACTGCGCTTCTGAAAAATGAATTTTACTGGTAATGCTTGGCAGGTGAGTATGAAGATAAATCTGCCTCATAGATCTGCCAAGTAATGGGACAGACTTGATAGGAAAGGGATCACATTATGAACTCCACGTTGCCAGATTCTTTATATCCTGCAGGGTTACATGAGAGAAGATCAGATATGCAGAATGAAGCATCTTTTATATTGTTCTGCAGGTAAATTAATAAATGTAGAGGGATGGGCTTCCTGATTAGGGGTTGAAGTTAGTGGCTAGCACAATGGCAGTACAAGCGGATGAACTGATAATAACGGCCATGAAAGTGATGAGAGAGTGATATAGGAAAAGAATGTCAAAAGAAAATGAAATTATCAAAATCAATATGTATGTTCCTTACATAAAAGCAATTATTTTGTTGGATGCAGATTTTCTAGCTCTTCCAAAAACAGTTTCTCAAAATCTACAGTACCTAAACTCTGCTCTTTCTTAGCCAAAAGTGTTCTAACATGATAGAATAATTAGAAAAACATTTCCAAATTCATTTATTTCTTAAATACCTTGTAACAATGAAATACACAAGGAAGGAAGCACAGGAGTAGAGAATAGTGCCAATAGGATGGCAAGCATCATAAAAGAAGTAATCATTTTAAATTAAAAAATTATTCTCCTGAAGAAAGTAAAGAACTTGATGGATGGCCTGACAATTGAAGCAGCAAGGGTTTTGGTAAGCAAGGAGCCATACTCTCATCTCTTTATCTTGTCTTCTACTTTGGTCGCTGTGCTTTTTTCAGTACATTTTATAATTGCGATTCAAGTCTACAAAGGGAGACTGGTAAAGACGAGTTCTTTGCTGACTTTCCATGCTCACATCAAGGCCAGCATTCAGTGAAGGAATTGACTACAAGTCTTGTGCCCAACCACCAGGCAGTACAGTTAGATGCTGAAGTTCACCCTATATTGTAGAAGAGGCAGTTGGACATTCAGGATACCAGTGCTCTACACCACCAAACGATGCCGATAGGAAACGTTAAAAGCAAGCCAGTTTCTGCCAAAGTTTCTCTCATGAACTGCTCTCCTCATTGTTCAGGCAGCTGGAGTCTGCATCAGCAAGCCAAGATGCCCCATTCTCACATGATAATGCATCTTTTACCTTGGACAGTATCAGTGAGAAAACAGAAATTACTCACAGACTCTCTGGCCTCAGCCAAGTGACCTTACTTCTGAGGTCAAAAGAATCAGGCAAAGAAAAATGCCAAACCAGTTAGCTCAGTCTGAAAAAGTCCTCCTGAGGATGCTCTACATCTTCAACAGGTCCAACAACACAACTGTAGATATCCTGGGAACTTTTGGCACAAAGGTTTAGGTATATATGAATTTGTAAGCATCAGTCAGGTATTTACTGGCATTATTTTTCTGAACATGTGCTCTTAAATTCCATTTCCACTAGTTGAATAGTTTATTTAATGTCTTCCTCAACTCAGATAAAGGATTTGGCCCACTCTGTTTCCTTAGATATTATACTGTTAGAAATTTTAGCTCTAGAGGGTTTCTGTCATCTTTGGCCATATTAAGAAGTTTTATAAGGCTAAAACTTAAAGAGTTCTTTTGCCTTTAAACACTTCATTTTCACCTGTATGAGCTTCCTGTTACTGTTCTATACATGGCTTATTTTGCTCCTCTACCTATCTCCTTACATATCTTTATTTTTCTGTTAAAATTGTGAAATTTGTAGTTGTCTGGTACAAATTCAAGAACTGGCACAATACCCACATTATCTAGAAAGGTGATGCTATATAATTTTTGGTCATTTCTACCTAATGGCATTTTGCAATGTCAGGAGAGTGTCTGACCTCTGAAGTTATTCTGAAATACCAAGTCAGTTGTTCAAAAAGAAAAATAGTTTATCTAATATTCAGTCCATTTCTACTAGAAAAAAATAGACTGGCAGGATTTCTGTGTAGTATAAAATAGAAAAGCTTAGCATTTTTTAGATTACAGAGGAGATATACAAGGAAGCAATGATAAAGTTATACAGAATAAGCAGTAGAACAAGAAAGTTAAGTCAGAGCTTTCTTCACTTAGAGGATCAAGAAAAATTAAAAGTACATAGGTGGATAGATTTTTGTGTACTGTGCAGTTTAGTTAAACATGAGAATATTAGACACATAGATGCAAAATAAGAATGTGAAATTGCAGTAATTTCATGGATTTGATTCAACTTCCCACTGAAAGTGATGAAAAACATCTGAGTTTAAGAGTTATTGGTCAAGTTTTGAAACCCTGCCTCCCTTTACTTCATCTTAATTCTTATCCTATGTCAGAAAGTGAGCAAAAATTGCTGCCTTTTCAAAGGTAGTAACAAATCCTCTTAGGAGTAAGATTTCAAATAACTGGACACTTGGAGAAGGCTTCTGTGTCTTATGTTGCGATCTTTAGTCCCTGTTATGGACAGAATAAAACAAATTGGTCTGACTTAAAAGACGATTCCTGTTTTCCTAAAAGTGCACCCTTTATTGTAAACAACAAAAGAAAAAAAACATGGACATAAGCCTAAGTATGTCTTTTATTTACATTTTTACATCACAACACTTCAATATAGAATATTCCACTTACCACTGACCAAACAATTCCTATCAAAATATAAAATGTCACTCATTAGACAGGATGAGATTATGGAGACTAAGAAGTTCATAGTGCTTGCTCTCACACTGGAGATTACAGCGGTAATGTAAGTAGGTACTGCTTTAAAAAGGCAGCCAATAAAATATTGTTTCTGTTCGTTGTCTAGGCATCTTTTCACCACACAGATTGATGTGATCACTGTCTCCAAGGAGCTGACCAAACGTGAAAAGATTGTGTTCCATTGAACACAAACATGGATCTCTTTTTGACGTCTATGTAGCAGGGTTGGATTGAGTTCTCAGTGAAATGAAAATGATAAGAGAGGGAAAGGAAAACCTTCCATCCCAAAGAAACTATGAGATCTGTTAAAAACCTGTATCTCCAAAATTCCTTTCCTACTTCTGTCACCAGGACATTCAGGTTGCTGCAGAGGTAGGCTTTTCATAAAACACCCTCTGAGATGTCAGTAATGTGTTCTACACACAGAAAAAAATGTAATTTATTTGAATAAATGTTTGAGGTGTAACATTTGTCTTGTCCAAAAAAAAAAAAAAAAATTTGTCAAATAGATTGTGCCTTCCTGTGTGGTGCCACCTTGTGACTGATGTTTTGCGTACGAAAAACAAGGCTAAAAGCTGAGAGAGATATCCTGAAATCTGACATTTAAATTTGAAAGACCTGGGAAGATCAATGGACTCTGGACCTTTACCAGAAGCAGACACACAAATACACATTACTATAGGAGGAGTTTAAGCAACAGTATCAGCGAAGTAACTATCTTTAAATTACTCCTATAAAATAGAATAAAATTTTGAAGTACAAAATTACTTCCATATGCATAAGTAAAGGACAGCAAAAAAACTTTTCAGATGCTGCAACTGAGACATCCATGTCTTATTTATTATTACAGTCTCTGGCACGCTTTGCACTATGCAAATTCCCACTCTCCTAAATCATTCCCACGTGTGGTTCATGAGATAGCAGATGACACAAACAATTGTCAGTCTACCATGCTGGTTTGCAGGGTTAAAAAGATTAATTAATAACACCAATTAATTGCAGGTTATTAAATGCCAATTGGTGTTTGAACCAGAGAGCAGGTGTACAACCATTTTATTTGCTAGCATAGACATATAATGATGGACTTATGGAAGCCTCCAAGAATGATCATGGTTTACACCATGTGGTAAGTCTAGAATGTGAGTTCAAGCTGCAACTTATTTTAGGGTTAAAAGCAATCAGTGTCTAAATCCTGTATCCCTCATTCCCAACTCCTCTGTCTCCTCCCCAGGGTGGGGTAGGAGGGTGAGGGACAGGGCCTGGGGTCACCCCTTGGAGCTGGAATGGGGAGGCCCCATCCACTCCTCACAGGGGCTGCCCTGGAATAATGACACCCCTCACTTAATCTTCTTCTCCTCGTACAGGTTTAGAGGTCCCCAGACATAGTTAGGCCAATAATAAGTACTTGTATAAAACAACCTCAGTTTTACAGAAAGATTGAGCACATGCAGAGCTTTATATACTTTTTTTTCCTTTTTTCATTTTACTTTTCTTAGATAAAGACATTCTGGAAATGTGGCTCATACCTAGTTTTTTGCAGTTATCTTGATGTTTACAAGGAAAGGCTCTGCCAACACGTACACCACCGTTTCTGGGAAAACAAAGCAGTTCTTTTCATCCCAGGATATGTTACTAGGGGCAACAGGACTCCTTCCCAACACCTTCTGCTTGGAATTTCCAGTGGCAGCATTAGGTACAAGAGGTCTGCAATACCAGCACAACCCATCTGTGTACAGTATTTGATTTAAAAGACTAATTTTCGTGCCTCTTTCTCACAGTACAGCAAATCCTTCCTCAGATACTGAATGATTGTTAATAATACCATTAGTCATAGGAATCTCCTGGACTAGCTGCCACTGTTTGAGCAAACACTGAATAAACATTAGAGCATCCTATTGTGCATTTCCAGGGTTTCCAACAAGCCCAGGGAGCTGCAAGCTACTAGTAGAAAATACAAAGTCGAATAGGTCAGAGAGATTACCTTTTATCCTCATAAAAATCTCACTGAACAACGCTGTGTATTTGTAACATAATTGATGAGTGAAAAGAGGACAACTTGGTGTGTTGCTGCCATTAAATGGAAAAGAAGAATGTATGCTTACTTTAAATGTATCGAAAAACCATTGCATTTCAGACTTATTTATTAAATTATTCCACTACTATATAGACATAAAAATGTAAGCAGAAATAAAGCCTGAGCTTTATTTAATTTTTTAAATGAAACTTAAGGTGGCAGTAGAAATAAAGGTATGGAAATAACAGCCAATATTTGATAAAGGTTTTCAGAGAAATGGGAAAAGTATTCAGAATTATCTGTACACAGAAATGTGATAGCAATTTTCTGCCAGTCAAGTAACTCTTGCCTGATTTTGTATTATTTTAAGTTTAATCAACAGCAATAAGAAGCAGTGACTGGAACCATGACTTCAGAACACAACATGGTGGGGAAGAGTGTGTGGGCACAGGTGATGGCAGGAGGCCCCAGAGTGCAGAAACAAATCACAGTGGTCACGTCACAGCCACTACAGGAGGGCAGCCTTGTGAATCTGTTACAACTGGTTTCAGAGATAACAAGGAAAATGGAAAACAAATTAACTGGGGGGGGCAGGGAAATGAGAAGAGAGAACATGTGAGGTGCCAGTCTTGAGAAAAAAAAAGAAAAAAAGAAAAAACAGTCAAACAAGCAGACTAGAGAATAACGAGAAAAAAATGAGGCACAAACATCACACTTATCCTACGAAGATACCAGGACACTGACAGTTCTTCATAAATAGTCCCTCCCGTTCTTCCTGGGTATGTCTGAAATATCAGCTTTGGGTCATCATCAGAGCAATGTTGGAAGGTCATGCATGCCTTCGGCCAGAAAGAAGAGGGAGATGCTAAAAAGTTCTGGAATAAAATTATACACTATATTACTAATTGGACATTTCTGGCTTAATTTGGGCTATAAGTGTTAGTATCACTGCAACTGGACTCATGAAAACTCTTTGTTCTATTTTGATTACACTGTTAAAGTTAGACTAACAATAATGTCTCAGTTCCATAAACAAGGTCTGTTCCCTTTTTGTCCATATCAAGATTTTGCGTGTAGTGGTATCAAGATGGACTTTGACAGTTAGTATATAGAATTGTTGAGAGTTGGTTTTGGAAAGTTACAGGGACTGTGAAATTGACAGAGAAAAATGAGAAAAATACAGACAAACCAGAACTTTAAAAGAGTTAATTTGAATATGATAACTTCCACCATTTTTCAGTAAAGTGCTAGCAGATGTAGTTGGAAAACATGCATAAACATCAAAGTGACAACCAGATCATGTTCGTAAAAAGAAACAATAATGGAAACTCTTTAGCACTGTTAGGTGTGCACTTCTAGAAAAATGGCTAGAGGTTATAAAATTGACAGGGCAAACTGTTCTTAGATGAAGTTGTGTAAACAGTGAAAAATGCACCAAACACAACAGCTACTAATTTTTCCCAATTTTATAAGCAGTGGTGATGACCAAGCTTAGCTCACAGTATCTCAGAACCATAAAATACATTGACTCATTCTACCTATCTAGAAAAATTATTTTTAAATGGCCCTTCTATGAAGTCTCTCAAATAGAGTGAATGCCAGTTTGGACCTGCAAACCCATACAGATTCTTCAGTGAATTAGTGAATCATTTAGCTGAAAATATCTCAGTGAATATGGATAAACTGAGTTTTATTTAACATTTTAACCAATGAACAGATAGAGGAAAGCAGTACATTAATTTAAATCTTAAAAAAATAAAATTAAAGTAAAATTTTTAAAAAGACCAGTGTTTACATTTTGCCTGTTTCAATTTGAAAGGATAATATGGAAACAAAAGAGTATGAAAAGCTTTTCCACACCCCATATTACGTAACAATCACATGCGGTCATAATCTTTTTACTTCTATGGTTGATCCAAACTTTTCTGAAGACAATTGGAGTTCCTGCAGTGGACAGTCAGTCTCTCTAGTGAAAGACTGATATGGCTACAAAGGCACTGGCTACCCAGTTTCAGGCTTCTATGTTGATATCTTTCTCAGATTTCTTTTTCTGGCCCAGGAATGTTGTTTTTATACATTGCCCAAAAAGAAGGAACTGCCAACAGTAAAATGGATCCTCCTTGGGATCGTGATCAAACCCACAGCACTGGGGACAAAACAAGACAGGGCAAGGCCATAGATCTGTTCCACACGGCTGTACTGGCTGATGGACTTGGGCTGCGTTCTCCTTTCTTAAAGAAGAAATTTTGAACGTTTTTATTTCATTCATCAATTTCCATAGAGTTTGTCCATTTAATAGCCAGTGGAAAAGCACCAGATTGATTGTTTCATTAATTGATTTAAGCAATAAGTTTAACCTAGTCTTGGCTGAACACCATTTTCAGCAGTTTTTTCAGCCATTTTCAATGGAAAAAGGAAAGAAAGTGACAAAGCAGGAACAAGAAAAACAGAAAAGCTTAAAATCTTGAACACAGTTTATTTTCCTGGTAAACGTGTGTGTTTCTCTGAAAAGCTATTTTTCATTAGAAAGCATGTTATGAATCTCTTAACTGTTGCCCTTCATAAGAGAATGTAATAGTCAATAGTTATTCTGAATTTTATTCCAAGCTTAAGTAGTGAGTATTTGCCAGCAGCCATTTCTGAATGAATAGAAAAATATTATAATGTCACTCAACAATGTTGTTGAATGCCTGAGTTAAAATGCCACATATGTCTGTATTTTATTTAAGTGAATACTTCAACTTTCACTTGAATCTATGCAGTATTTTATGGTATACTACAAAAGGCTTTACACTTAATCAGATGCATGCACAAAAACATTGCCCTGTCATGATTTCTAGCTTTTCAATGAATTTCCTTCATTTTGGGTTATCACTCCTTTTGAGCTAGCTGCATTGCTCTATTCGTGTTAAAATGCTTGGGGCATTTTGCAGTCATTTAAAATAGATTATTTTAGAAAATTTCTGTAGAGTACTCTCAACTAGCAACTTCAGAAGGGTCATTTTGGTCCAAAGTCTGGGAGTGACAAGAGTGAGTTCTACTCCCAGCTTTGCCACAAATCTGCTGACACACTGTGCTCCTTTGGAGCTGTCTACTTCCACTTCAGCTCCTTCCAGGTAGATGTCTTCCTTTATTCTGTGTTATACTGGATTTATCACAAGACAGATGACTTTCACTCAAGAGCATCGAGAAGCTCTCAAGTAGAGGAGAACAAAAGCATACATTCAGTTTAAGCAAACAAATCAAATTCAACCTGAGAGGAAAGTTCTGAGATTTTAAATTAACTTAAAATTTGGTTGAGAATTAAAATTTAAGTTGCCTACAACAGCTATAATCTGATGTGACTCCATGGTGAGGCAAGCTCAGAACCAAAGACAACTAGTCTCTGACAACAGTGTAGCACGTAAAGATACCCAACAGCCACAAATATTTCTGGTTTGCTGGAGACTTATCAATTAACCAAGCATAGAAGAAATCTTTTTTTTTTTTTAAATTGTGGACCTTTCCAGGCCTGACTGCTCAGCTGCCTTAATGAAACATCCAACTTCAAGAATTAAGAGAACTCTAAGTAAAAAAAAGGAAAAAAAAAAAAAATAACAAGAAGAGAAATTTCACATAGCTTCCCCACTTGTGATATTGAATGTTCACAGTAACATGCTATATGCATAGATAGTATACAGGAAAATAATGCTTTTCAAAATTATTACTATGGCTTTACTTAAGGTCTGGACATTTTTGTAAGATATTCTAGAACTATAGCTTTCTGTACAAAGACATGCTCCCTGCCCTAAGGGACAGCTTACATTGAAAGAGTGCTGGTATTAAAAAAGGGAAGAGAGATAGAAACAACATTAAATGAATTATGAACAAGTTGTGCTTTTTGCTATTGTAATTCTTGAAACATCCTTACTGTTGTTTTTTTCCTCTGTAAACCATGAATAGTTGCTGGATAACATTCGGCAGCATGGGTCTTCCTTATGGATGGTTATATTCTGAATCAGTGATAGCCTGGAAGATTAGCCTGCTAAGATTTTCATCTGAAAGCCTACAGGTAGACAAGGGAGTTTGGGGCTGAAATAGAAAATTAGCAATACACAGAAAGGAGTAGGTGTTCAGGCAGTAACAGTAAAGTCTTGAAGATTCACTTGACTTTGTTTTGCTGAAATAAAATGAAATGACTGGAGGATTCAGTGATTGGCAGCAGTAGTTGGACAGAAACAAGCTGGTTGAAACAATGCAAAAGAAAGATGTGACCTGTGTTGATGAAAGCTGGAGTAAAAAAAATAATGAAAATAGTAAGGTCTTGAAACCTGATAAGTAGGAGTTAGAACATTTGCCTGAGCAGAAAGAAAATTATGTAGCCTCATGACGGCGAACAGAAATGCTGCTTGAGCTCATTACAGGAAGAAGACATTACAGGAGCAACCATCAGCCCTTCTTTAGGCCCAGTAACAAGAAGAACTGAATTGTTGACAATGGCAAAGGGCTGGAACATAAAAAGTATAGTTTCAAACTAGAAATAAAGAAAGACATTATCTACTCATGGACTACACATGAATGCAATAGGATAATTAATCCTATAGACAATTCATCTGATGCTAACAGCATCCAAGTTATTTTTCACAGTAGTTGTTATCTTAACTCATTTAAACCACTTTGGTATTTACTGAAAGGTGCATTTTCAAAAATTTTATCCATGTCTTCATTACTCTGACAACTTAGCGTAGCAATATTGTATACTAGTAAATTAAACTAATCTAATCTAGTTTTGTATTAAACCAGACATTAAAATGCTAATGTTTTTGCTTTCACTCCCATTTCAAATTTTGAATCTACCTTAGGTTTTTAGAATCAATAGGGGCTAAGTTAGAGATCTAGTCTAAGTAGTTAGCTTAGTTTTTTTCTAAACAGAAAGAGGAAAATACCTCCAGACATATATTTACCCACACTTAAAAAAGTGATTTTGAAGTAGTTATTATACCAAGGGGTATATTATCAACTGTGCAAATGTTAATACTTAGAAGATTACCATGCCTCTTTTTTTGAAGCAATTACCAATTCCAGAAAAGTGAGGAAGAGATTTCATATTTTTCAGTCAAAAAATTCTTTATTAAAATTCTAAACCAAAAGATTCCTCTGAGCAAAGAGAAGATGTTAGAGAACATAAGCCCTGTGAAAAAGATGAATTATTATATTCATTCAAACACACTGATCCTTGAAGAATTCATCTCTGAACACAGTATTTCTCATGTCACCGAAAACTGGTACAAGCCAAATCATGTTTTACTCCATTTAGTGTCCTGTAGCTCAAGAAGAGTGTCTCATCCTGCAGGAAATAATTGCAGCTGAATCACCAGTTTACTGAACTGGTTCCATCTTGACAGCTTTAGTAATATTTAAAATGGAAGTTTTAAGATCAATAATGCAGATTTAGATTCCACAGGCAGAATAATCAATGTAGTAGTAGTAGTAGTAGTAGTAGTAGTAGTAGTAATAAATCACAATAAACAGATAAAACAATGAGTGAGGTTTATGTATTTCACACCTGCAGTGAATGTCACAGCTCTCCTAAGGTCTAAATGATGTGCTATTATTATTCATAAAAGGCAGTACATTATTACTTACGTGCATTTTCACATTTCAGATATCCATGAATCCTAACATCTCACTGACAAAAACTGAAATGCTTTAAATAAATTCCTAGAAAATTTAAATCTGCTCTTATTTTTATGGGTAAGAGCCATGTGCACCTGAAGAAAATGACACTTGTGTTAGGAGACCTCTCATTCCAGGGCAGCATAACAATTCTTCCAAAATTCTGAGACATTTTAATGTGTTTTATATGTCAAATAACTACCATCACATAAGTGCTGTATAAAACTAAAGTCTTCAACCCAAGAAAGTCCAAAGAGTGTTAGAGAGGTCGTTCATTTAATTTCATGTGGAGTACGTCTTTATTTTGGATGCCAAAAATTCTCTTGCATCAAGGAATAGATTGTTAATTCCCTGGGATGAATTTCAAATTCAAACTTCCTGCACACCCTCTGGTCATTTTCCAATTCATTCAGGATTACAGGGCTACACTTGCATAGAGCTATCAGACTGCATCACAGAGGAAGAATTAAATAAGTATTTGTGATCATTAATAATGGTTCCGTTATTAGCGGTGTCAGATTAAAAACATCTTCATATGCAAGGAAGAAACTGCCCTTCCAGCTTAAGGCTGTGGAGAGAAAAAAGAACATTATCCAGCCCAAATAAAGTGCAACAACTGTCATTACTACAAATTATCAGTATTCACCTCCAGTTAAGAACTCAAGAGGAAAAGAAGAAAGAAGGAAAAGAGGAAAAGCAAAAGAGGAGCTAAAAAGTACTGGAATGTGATCCTGTGATTCTGTGAATAAATCAAAAAGTTTTATAGCCACTGCACTCAATTCTGCTGTCTTACTTCATTCTTGTGTATGTCACGCTACAAAACTGTTACTGCAAAATGTCATTCAGTGGAAACAAATTGTGCGTGTCATGCAGGAAAAAAAAAAAAAAAAGAAAAAGTAATCCAATGAGAGCATCTTTTTTTTCTCTAGTTCTGCTATATCAGGCTCCTGCCTTCACCTTTCTCATGATCACCGCTACTGGATACAATGAGAGTGAATGAGTTTTGATTGAAGATCACTCTGCACAGCTCACACACTAGTATTTAACAGCAATTTTCTCCTGCATACAGCTAAAGTATACGAGCATTTTATCTCATCTTGTGTTTTCACATTCCAAAGTTTCTTCTTTCAAAGCACAAAGCTGAATGTTATTTACTGCTTAATTCTTTGTTACATTTACACAAATGCTTGCAAGTTGTCTACCCACAATCTACCTTTTAAATTCTTTATTTTCAATAAATATTGGCTGGATATAAGTGCACCTTACTTTATTATATTTTTTTAGTACCACTGTTCAACAAATAAAACTTTAACTGTTCTAGGAGGGTTACTATGGTAGAACACGTATTACTGAGAGTGATGTTAGGAAAATTTCCTTGGATTTTAAGGTTGTAGGCATGACATTTTAGTGACACTACAGAAAACTGATTTGGTAATAATATATCATTCTGAGTGTGGGTGTTTGTATGTATTTAGATTTGGAAGTGGGAGGACTCAGCTGAGCAATTCTGCTTGAAAGAAGGAAAAAATTGCTATGATGAATCACAGGGCATTTTAAATCAGAGTGTTTTGATGGAGTAATATGTTATTTTGTCCTATATAGATTTCAGTTCATTGATGATTTGTCCAACAGCTTACAGAAAGAGTAGCTTTACTTGTAGGATTAAAATTTCATTTTGCCTAATAATGTTTTAGGGTTTTTTTTGTAAGAGATGTATTCCTGAAATTGTCTCTTGAACTAAAATTTTGTGGTAAATATAGAACATAACAGAAGTTATTTGCTGTACTTGTTTCTGCAGTGCATCTTAATCTCCTAACAGTGTTTCTACAAGCAGGGAAAAAGGTGATCATTTTCATGTTGCTGAAGTCCGGTTTAACATAGATTTTTCAACAGTTGAGCACACAATACTGTGCACTATGTTGGAACATGATTTCTTAGTGAATAACATTTAGATGCCTTGGAATGTGTCACTAAACCAGAAATGCCAACTCATTTCTTCAACTCAGGTGGCTTAGATGCGAGAAAAATGCAAGAATGGTTCATGCTGGTGAAATTCAAAGGCCTATAATTTCAAATGAGAGCTATGTAATGCCAAATTATTTGAACAATAGACCTGTAAAACAATAACAGGAAGCTTACGAAACCTTTTCTAGGAAGTCAACATGCTGGAGTGTCTCTCTGAAGTTCTATATAGTATTGAACACAGAATGGAGAATGAACATGATGAATTAGAAATCTGTGCTGGGCTACAATCTTGTTGGGATCACAGAGGGTCATGTTGCATCCAGAGGGATTTCAAGAGACTGGAGAAGCAGGCTAACAAGAATCTCAGTTCAACAAGGGGAAATGCCAAGACCTGCCCCTGGGTAGGAACAAGCCCAGGCACCAGTACATGCTGGGGGTTGACCGGTTGGAGACCAGCTTTGCAGGAAAGCCCTGAGGGTCCTGGTGGACACTGTCCTGATCATGAGCTAGCAATGTGCCCTGCCTCAAGGAAAGCAAATGGTATCCTGGGCTGCAATATAAGTGTAACCAGCAGGTCAAGCGAGGTGATCCTTCCCCTCTACTGACCACTGCTGAGGTCATAATTGGAGTACTGCGACCCATTCTGGGCTCCCCAGTACACGAGCAACATGGACATACTGGAGAGACTCCAACAAAAGGTCACAAAGATGACAAAGGGACTGCAGCATCTCTCCTATGAGGAAAGGCTGGGAGAGCTGGGGTTGTTCAACCTGGAGAAAAGAAGGCTCAGGGGGGTGTCATCAATGTATATAAAAACTTGAAGGGAGGGTCCAAAGAGGATGGAGCCAGGCTCTTTTCAGAGGTGCCCAGTGACAGGACCAGAGACAATGGGTGCAAACTGAAATACAGGAGTCTCCTTCTGAATATCAGAAAACATTTTTATTGTGAGGGTGACCAAACACTGGCACAGGTTACCCAGAGAGGTTGTGGAGTCTCCATCTTTGGAGATGTTCAAAATCCACATGGGCAACTGGCCACAGGTGACCCTGCTTGAGCAGAGGAGTTGGAGCAGATGACCTCCAGAGGTCATTTCCAACCTTCACCACTCTGTGATTCTTTGATTCTGTGACTATGTTCCACTGTCCCTTATACCTGAGGCATCACCCCATTAGCCAATAGCTACATCTTTACCTCGCATGAGTGTATCAAACAAAGGAGGAAGTCAGACAATATTTGTATAAATTAAGCAATGAAGTTCAAAGCAGATTGTGGGATCACAGAACACAACTTTGGGAAAAATATTGACAGTGATACCATTGAACATAGTAATACAAAGCCGATCAGCTAGACATAATTCTTATCTGGATGGATAGGTGGGTAGACAGGTTTGCTTCAGTTTGTGTTGGCTGTTATTTCAAAAAATAAAGGGAAATCAAACTAACATAAGCAAATATTTTTAGCTACTTGTGAGTTATACTGGCTGCTTTTTTTTCTATTTTAAAGACGTAAAAGTGCTTTTATTATTAACTTACCATCATGATTGAATTACTCAGCGAGTATACTATTGAGTCTATCCAGACAAACAAAGTTTGCAAAATAATACCCATAGCTAGTAGGTAGACGAGAGTGGGATTTTAATTTCTTAATATCTACAAAGTACCAAGTGCACTACAGAGAAGTCAAATGCTAATATCTGATGAAACATAATGAAGGTTAGGCTAAATTTTATTTTAAATCCATCTTATGTCCCACAATACTTTTGTGTTGTCTATTGTGAAGACCTTACTGTTGTTATTTGCATTTCACCTAAAAAATATTAAAGGAGACTCAACTAGGATGAAATGAGGGGACCATAGCACTTCTACCAGAAGGAGCCAGCCAGGCACCTTGTGTAATGATATGCAAAGCCCCACTTTCTCATAAACAGGAATGACAACAATTATCTACAAGCCATCTCTCTTCTGCAACCTGTCCTCCACAGTTGTCCTGCACTGAGACATAAAATCTGCCACACTGCACATCAGAGTGATCCAGAATTTCCTGGTTCTGATCTCAGTTATCTCTCTAACATTCTCTCTTTATTCTCTGTCTTTCTCTCTCTCTGTTTCCCCTACAATATGTGTACTTTCAGTGCTAGTATGTCTCTACATGGTGATTTTGTAACACAGGCAGCTTCTGGATTCATTCAGTGCTAAACCATCCATTCACAGTAATCACTGAGCAGCTTTGAAACAAAAGAGACTCAGTATGATGTGCTTTACTATGATGTGATTTTTTTTTCATCTCCTTTGATGCTGTATCTCTCATTCCACTGAAATCAAAGCTAAAATTTGTGTTTACTTCAGATAACATAAATCTATTCAGAAAATATAAATTGAACGTGAATTGCCATATAAATTAGCTTAGACCAGTAAAAGCAATGTAGTGGTGAGTTTCTCCATCTTATCTCCAGTCTTTTAATTTACAGCTACTTCTCTGTCTTCCAGCTCAAGCAAACAAAATGCAAGAAGCAGACAGTATAATCAGTAATACTATGGAGTGTTACTTGCAGCAAAGGAGCTGAGCAATCTTCACGGTCATCCGTAGCACTAATTGTGTTCTCAGTATTGCCAAGCTACTGCCACGTGAAATTTGCTTCACTTCCACATGTCATTATTTATGCACTGGGTGCAGCGGATAAGTATAAAATCTTTCACAACTCACGAGCAGAGAAAAACGGATATTGGACCCTGGAGCAAATAAAGGGCAAAAAATAATTAGCAGAATGTTTGGTGCTAAACACAGTGGTGGAATGGTGAATTCGTTGGAGAAAGGCTAATCCTGATCTTCTGAGTCAAATGTGGATTCATTCAATGTTGGCAATCAACAGCAGAAGCTCTGGGAGACCAGTGGGCCAAGGCAATGAAAGAATGAATAAACAATGAAAAAGAAACTGTATCTCTCAGATTTAGTCTTTGGCCTAATAGTAAGAATGAACTTGCTTCCTACATCTGTTTCTGTTTTATTATTTAGATTTCTATTTACTGACTGCTACAATATTTCTATAGAATTTTTTTTTATGGAATGTGATTTTCTTTGGAACTTCAGGTTCCATGTTGCATTTATTCATGAAATCAAAATATGCATCAAGTAAAACACATGAGATAATAAAATTGGCTATGTACTTCTATAAAATGTGTCATGTAATTAAAATAACAAGGAATTGTGTGGAAAAAATTGCTGAAGTAAATCCCTGAGAGGAAGTACTTGGCTTGGCTGATACTCCAAACATGCTTATAATGGTCCTGAAAACAAACATCTGCATCTGAACAGTCTCATTATATGTCAGATAGATCACAGGATCTTTCTTTGAAAAGATAATATTTTAAAATTTTATTCTGTAGTTAATCGCAATAAAAGCGAGAAGCATCATTTAGAACTGATGAAATACCATCCCAGGGAAATTGTCTTTCCTGAATCAAAATCCTGTGAGATGCAATCATTTTCTTTTACAGAAAAAGATGTCTCATCACACTCTCAGAAGTTTTTATTTGACTCTGTGACCAGCCTTAAAACCACATGCTGTGAGGTAGTACACATATATAATTTCAGTAGCACACTTAGATATATTTGATTTAAATGAAGTGACAGAAACTCTTCAAGGATGATGTCTTCAGTGCTGTGATATTATGGGGTTGTGTTTGGCACCAAAAAAAAAAAAAAAAAAAGAGAGAGGTAAAAAGAATAAAAGAATATTTTTTTTTAAAGTTTCCATTTAGTTTCAATGCAGGGGTCTTGGCTAGATTCAAGTGAAAACAGGATTTGGGGTGACCTATAGGATCATGTTTCACAGAACATGCTGGGTTGGAAAGTTTTGTTAAGCCCACACTTGACCAGAGCAGAAGTGCCCAGCACCCTCACCACTACTACAAGAAGAAGCTGGAGATACCAGAATGTGCACCCCACAATGTTGCCATCACTGCAGTGCTGACATCATCAGGTCCTGCTGCTTGCGTAGACAGAACGTGGTCAATCTGTAAAGTTTTGTTCTCTTTGTTCTGGCATTTATTTCTATGTTTCTCTTCTACTGAGATTAAGCAACTGATTGCAATATCATTATATTCATGAAAAGTAAAAAATAGAATAGGATAGGATAGGACAGAATAAAATTGAATTAAAATAAAATAAAAAAATAAAATGAAATGAAATGAAATGAAATGAAATGAAATGAAATGAAATGAAATAAAATAATAATGCTTCAGCCTTTTCCTTATCTCCATTGCTATGCAACACACTTGCATTTATTTTTTCCAGCAATGCCAATGCTGGTCATCTGCAACATAAATAAGAAGGAAAGCAGTTTCTCAGAAAACCTAAGACATCTTTGTAAAACATTACTTCACTATGCTTAACAACTCTTTCATTAAAACTTGATGGAATGATAAAAAGCCCAGAGTCATTCTCTGATTTCACCTACTATTAGTACAGTATTTCTAGCTACATCTTTGAAAAAATCTTCACAGAGAAGATAAATAGAATTTTCTGCTACTCCTAGCTAAAGAGAGTATACCCAAAAATGTATCACATGGAAGATACTGACTTACATTTTTGTCACAGCTAAAGCACAGAATAGAATTGACTCTCTAGGGGATTTTTTGTTGTTGTTTTGGGGCTTGTGATTTTTTAAAAAATAATAGATACAGATTTCCTTTTCTGTTTGTGAAATCAATTCAGATGTAATTCTAACAGAAATTATGCAGACAGTGTTAATGTGATGTAGGTTGCTCAGTTTAAATCAGAGAGTCAGCTCCCTAACTTAGCATAAAGATACTCATTTTCGTTGTGTTTTTTTGCTGACAGTATAGTTAGCTGAACCACTTTGGCACAGCAGATAAGCCTCAGAATCAGTAGGAGCAGAGAGGTGAAGAGGCTGGTCTGGGGACTAATTAGCTCAGGCTATGTGATATTACTTCAACCCTATGCATACTGTCTGCAGAACTTATTAATGTAGAGTTACTGTCATTTCAGATAGATCAGCCCCTGAAAATCCATCAACATTGACGAACTGCTATGAATATGGAAATAAAGTAAGTTCATCTCCTTTACTAGGCCTCGTTCAAGCCATTTCTTCCATTATTGCTAGTAGAACAGGTTCTTTAGGTCAAAAAGGCCTTCAAGTTGTCTCAGGAATAATAGCACTCAGCTCTTGAACCAGTAAAAGTGCAAGTGTCAGACTGGGCCAGGCCTAGAAGTCTGATGAGGTTCTGTGTGCACCTATTGGCAAAGCCAGCAGTGAAAGCAGGAATACAATGTGTACAAATCTATTCAAGGGATGGGGAAGAGGTAACCCACCCAAAATAATTACAATGGGAGGCAGGGAGACACTCCATAAACACACTCACCATAGGTGAGCTTTAGTTCCTAAAGGCAGACTTTAGCTCTGAATATCTGAAGTGAGGCATTCGGAAGACTTATGCATGTCTAGGCAATGTGTCTGCATTTCTGCTACAGCCAGTTGATGGTCTAGTGTATCCTAGAGTGATGTTCAGCTGACCAAGGTAAGTATGTTTGCTGGGATGAGCTAAATAGCTCTTTAGATCACACTAAGTGGACTTAAGCATTGTAGTGCATGAATCAGCTGCCTAAACATGGGTGTTTGCTGTCATCCAAGACCCTGTCAGTTATGCCCAACATATGGATGAGCTGGTGAATATGACACAAAATCTACAGTAATCTGCTTCTTTTGGAGATGTAACTGGAGACTGGAGGGATACCTTACACCACCATCTAGAATACTAGGCATCTCTGTTAGGTAACTGCATCTCTGTTTAGGTAACTGCCTACCCTTTTCCCAGCTTGAGATCTAGAATTACTCTTGCCAAACTTGGGCTATCTTCTATTTTAAGGGCCATTCTGGAAAGATATATGAGTTTATAGGGTTAAGATACATGCTACTCATTCATTTCTAATGGTTGCTCAGTATGAACGGTTTCAAAAAAATAATGCACAACAACCAGTTTCTATCAGACTTGTTTTTCCCTCCCTTACAACTACTGCTGGGTGGGAGAATATTGAAAATTTAAAGTTGTCTTTCAGACTTGAAGAAGAGTAACAGGTCTCAAAAAAAACCTCTTCCAGTCAATCAACAGCTTCTAACTCCTCAAGCTGTGAACAGCTGGAGAATGACAACCAGCTAGACCTTATGAAAAAAACAGTGATATCTTAGCTCAGGTTTATTCCTAAGGGAAAGAAAACAGCATCTAGGGACTTGGGCTATAATATCATTCTACTCTCTTTTCACTTTTTGCACCTGATGGGATGTTTTCATTTGAAACAAAAAGCAAAACCAGTGCATTTTAACTCATATCAAAAGATCTTGTTTAGTTTGTCATTTCTGACCAGGCAGTTGCCATCATTGCACTAATTCCCAGAAACTTTTAATCGTCAATTTGTGAAATTAATGATAAATTTTAAAACTATTGTAAGGTTTTGTTGCAGTTTAACCCAGCAGGCAGCTAAACACCACACACATCCATCCACTCACCAACCTACCACCACAACGGCATGGGGGAAAGAATCAGAAAAAGAACAGTAAACCTCATGGGTTAAGATAAAGACAGTTTTATAGTACAGAAAGGGAAAAATAATAATAATGTAAAATATAAAAAGCAAGTAATGCACAATGCAATTGCTCACCAGCCATCAACCAATACGCAGCCAGTTCCCAATCAGTGGCCCCCTAGCTAAATTTTCCTAGTTTATATGCTGAGCATGACATCATCGAATCATAGAACAGTTTGGGTTGGAAGGGACCTTGAAAGGTCATCTAGTCCGACCCCCTCCAATGAGCAGGGACATCTTCAACTAGATCAGGTTGCTCAGAGCCTCTTCCAGCCTGGCCTGGAATGTCTCCAGGGATGGGGCATCTACCACCTCTCTGGGCAACCTGGGCCAGTGTTTCACCACCCTCACTGTAAAAAATTTCTTCCTCATGTCTAACCTGAATGTACTCTCACCTAGTTTAAAACCATTACCCCTTGTCCTGTCGCTACAAGCCCTTCTAAAAAGTCTGTCCCTATCTCTCTTCTAGGCTCCTTTTAAGTACTGAAAGGCTGCAATAAACTCTCCTGGAAGCCTTCTCTTGTCCAGGCTGAACGATCACAACTCTTTCACATCGTGTGGTATCATCCTGGCTGTACACCCTCCCAGGTTCTTGTGCATCTCCAGCTTCCTCCTTGAAAACTCCTTGACTTCGTATGAACATTGTTTAGCAACAACCAAAACATCAGTGTATTACCAACATTCTTCTCATACTAAATCCAAAATACAGCACTATACCAGCAACTAGGAAGAAAATTAACTCTATCCCAGCCAAAACCAGGACACATTTTCAGGGACAGGACACAATACAATTAGATTAGATTAGTATTGTATGTAGTTCTGAGTCCTACAATTTAAGGTTGTTAAGGTACTTGAAGGCATCCAGAGGAGGGCAACAAAGCTGGTGAAATGGTTGGAAGGAATGTCCTGTGAGGAGCAGCTGAGGACTTAGGGTTTGCCTAGTTTGCAGAAAAGGAGGCTGAGGAATGACCTCATTTCTCTTTACAGCTTCCTGAGGAGGGGACGTGGAGAGGGAGGTACTGAGCTCTTCTCCCTAGGATCCAGTGACAGAATGTGTGGGAATGGCTCAAAACTGCATCAGAGGAGGTTCAGACTGGACATTAGGAAGCATTTATTTACCAAGAGAGTGATCAAACACTGGAACAGGCTTGCTAGAGAAGTGGTCAATGCCTCAAGCCTGTCAGTGTTTAAGAAGCATTTGGACAACTGTCTTAATAACATGCTTTAACTTTTGATCAGTCATGAAGAGGTCAGGCAGTTGAACTAGATGATTGCTGTAGGTCCCTTCCAGCAGAAACAGTCTAATCTATTCCATTCCATTCCATTCCACTCCATTCTATTCTACAGATTCAGCTGCAACACCCAGCCTTCAGTGCAGTGGCAACTGCTTTACAGCAAAGATCTTCAGCAGCCAGTGGAGAAGTTAGCAGTTCAGCTAACCAGTAGCAGAGTTCAAGGGAAATGATAGAGATTAACTGACAAAACAAAACTAGATGTTTTTCAGGTAGGACACAGGAAAACCTCTTCCACATGTGAACACAGATTTGGCAATCAGAAGTTTTTACATTCCATGTTGGATTTCCTCTAAGCCTCTCCTGTCAACATCATCATTCTTCTTTATACAAGTAAAACACACGCAACCAGAGAAATGCACGTAGCCAAGCAGCTAGCCATTCATTTGCAAGCAGGATATATCTCAGTTCCTGTTTACCTACTGCTGTATCCCACTGGCAAGTCATCATCGATCTATGGCAACTCATCTTCACTCTATGGCAACAACTGCCATCAGATCACTTGCTCCCTCTCATGTCTCCAGCTGATGAGCCAAGGTTTATGACTTTATTACAAAACATTTAGCTTTGCAATCTGTACTTTCATGCCTTATTTAAAACCAGCTTTAGGTTACATATAGTATTTAAAGTGGTGAGGAATCTTGTTATACTTTTCCCTCCTCAGTTGATTATTTTTAAAGGGTTAGCATTTAAATGGCTTTAACTTCAAAGCTCATATTTTACTGAGGTGAATACAGTGCTGTAATTTCAGAAATCTGCTATTGTTTCTGCTTATCTGCAACCAGTTTTCTTTAGGGTTACATATATAAAAATCATTATTTGAGTTGCCTGAGACGTGTAAAATGAATTGAAATGGGAAGTCTGAGAATGTTTCACAGTAGGGACTATATTTTGCTGAAGTAATAAGCATGTGTATGTGCCTAAACATATGTCCCTATCCACTCACAACGAAGTATCAACAGTAGAAAATGTCAGCATCTATTTACATGGGAAAGTAATGTTATGAAAAAAGTTCATGTATGTATATTCTTTAGTATGATTTAGAGGTAACAAACAAAGTGGCTAGAAACAAAATCTATACAACCAGCTGCCAAGTGCCTGAGCATTGGCCATTAGCATTCTGAAGCTAACCAAGCTAACAGAAATGAATTTGAAAACAAGATTAGGGAACCATTTATTTAAAAATTTGCCAGTACTCCCTCTTGTCTCACATACTTGATCCTAACTCAGCCCACTGTCACAAAACTGAATAAACTAAAAAAAAAAAAAAAAAAAAAAAAAATCATCCCATTAGCACTAGAATGTGATACATCGCTTAATATACTTCACTTCATACACAGGATTAAAACACTTTCTGAGACTAGCCCTAAAGACAGAAAAGCACCACTGCATCCCTTACAGCCTCCAGTTATGGACACAGATAATGGACTGTTGATACAATACTTTAGGAATATTTCTAAATTATTTTGGTCAAACACTGCTACAGGTTGAGCAGAGGAGCTGTAAAGTCTCCACACTCAGAGCTATTCAAAACCCTGATGGGTACAGCCCTGAGCAGCCTGCAGGTTGCAATATAAAAGCAGGTTTACGCTTACCCTGCTTTGAACAAGAGGCTAAACCAGATGACCTACATTGTTGCATCTCAGACAAAATTAGTCCCTGATTCTGTCATTAGGCTTTTTGGAAAAGAGATACAGTTATTGACCTCCCTTCCATTTTTATTTGGCCTATTTGTTTGATTGATTTTCTTTCTGTTTGTATTTGCTTATAAATTTATTTATTTCCTTAATATACATCTGTTCTTTAGAGCAAAGATCAGACCTCTGTTCCTCTACTTAAGCATACAGGTCCCTGTCCAAGAAAAAGTACCATGTCCAAGCTCAGGATAACTGATATTTGTGCTCCAAGCAGCTGCTATTTCTATTATTTCTGACTTTGAATTATGGATCCGACCTAGTGATCAAGCCTGTAGGAAACTGTCCTGGAACTTTCTGGGGCGAGGGGTGGGGGGTAGGAAAAAAAAAAAAATAATAATAATATCACAGAAATAGAAATAGCCTAAATGTCATAATTTTTTCTTTATTCCTTTATTCTATTCTTCTGCCTACTTGAGTCACAATCAGAGAAAATGTATTCTCATCTATGCATTCTCATTTTAGTGATGACAACCGTGGGCAAGTATCTTTTATTTATTATTATGTTGCTAGTTAAAACACCTTAATTTTTAATCTCAACACATACATTATGACTTTCAAGTGCTTCAAAGGGTTTGATGCTCTCCTATGAACTTTCAATCATTAATCAGTTTACCTTGAAACAGTTCTAAAATGGATAACGGATGAAACAATATTTCTTTTTTCTTTATCCTGATCCAAACTCATGATAGATACAAGTCCATTCACAAACTGAAATTAGTAGGCTCAATCTAATCCTTTGCACTGTCAACTGGCAGATAAGTTATACATCATCTGTTGCTCCCTCAAAGGTCCTTCTTACTGTGTCATGGTTCAGACAACACCAATATTTTCAGAATCAGTGATCAAGTATTGCTCACTCCTGGAGATTTCAGAGCACACGCAGCCATTCACTCACCCATCCCACTCCTCCCACAGTGGGATGGGAGAGAGAATCAGGAAGAAAAAAGTAAACCTCATGGGCTAAGATAAAGGCAATTTAATATGACAGGAAGAGAAAGAAGAAGGAGAAGGAAAAGAAGAAGAAGAATAAGAAGAATAAGAAGAAGAACAAGAAGAACAAGAACAAGAACAAACTAAAACATCAGGGTATTTTCAACATCATTCTCATTCTAAACTCAAAACACAGAACTATACCAGCTACTAGGCAGAAAATTAACTCTATCCAAGCTGAAACCAGGACAATGATGAAGAGACTGAAGCATTTCTCCTCTCCAGATGGAAAGGCAGTGAGCTGGGATTATTCAGCTTGGAGAAGTGAAGGCTCAGGAGAATCTCATCAAAACATGTAAATACCTGAAGGTGGAAGAAGGACAGAGCCAGGCTCTTTCCAGTGGTGCTCAGGGACAGGACCAGAGGCAATGGGCACAACCCAAAACACAGGAGGTTCCTTCTGAACACCAGGAAACATGTTTTTACTGTGAGGGTGACCGAGCACTGGCACAGATTACTCAGAGAGGTTGTGGAGTCTCCATCCTTGGAGCTATTCAAAAGCCCTATGGACACAATCCCGGCCAACAGCTGTAGGTGGCCCTGTTTGCACCAGTGGGGTTGGAACAGATGACCTCCAGAGGTCCCTTCCAGCCTCAACTGTTCTGTGATTCTGCAACATTGTAGTATCCTAGTGATACTGAGAAACCACTTACGTTTGTGCCCAGCTTGCCCACACACACAGAGATAACACCAAATGTCAGATGAGACGTTTGACTTTTCCAAGTTGGATGGAGGATGGCTGCTGGGTTGGATGGTTTGGTTTACCATCAGTTTTTTGACAGCCCTGAGAATGGACCACTTTCTGAGACCATGTTTTTGCTGGCTCTGTGCTAATACTGGCACAATGACCATGTCCCTTGAGCTCTCTGCTCTGTTTCATAGTAGATTTCTCAGTGGTCATGTTTTCAGTCATAGAAGTAAAATCCCCCATTAAAGGAATGTCATGTGTTTTGTGATCTGAGAAGAAAGAGAATGAATTGACACGTGACTTTCTGTTCTACTCTTCTGCTCAATTTCCTGCTCTTGCAGGGGAATGAACTTGACATAAGGGGTCTTCTTTGGTTGTGTGTTTCCAGACAGCTTTCAATATCCTTGGACAGACAAATTAATGGGTTTGTGGGGGTAAAATGGCTAGAAAGAGTGTGTGATATTCAACAAGAATTACAGAAATATTGTATTCCCGAAGACCCTGTCCCATATGGGATCAGGGAAAGGCTTATCTAAAATGCTCATGGGATACTGCAAATCTCTCCAAATTAAAATAGTTCATTGTTTGCCTTCACTCTTTTTTTCATGTTTCTTTTATGAAAGATAAAAGCAGGCAATATATAAAAATATAAAAAAAAATGTTCCATTAGAAATCTAATCTGTCAAAACACAATTTCAACAGAGAATTTTCTACTCACGCTATTTTCCATATCACTATGACTTTAATTGCAACAAGGGGAATTTCATTTATATATGAGGAACTGCTTTGTCATAGTAGGAGTAGTGAAAAGCAACACTTAGGAAGGTTGTCACACAGCCAGAAGTAAAAGTTTCTATTAAGAGGTTAGAAAAACAACCTGTATAAATCAGAATAGGTGTACATGTTTCTGCCTTGAGGACAGGGAATAGATCAGTTCAGCTCTATTATTATCTGACTATTTTCTGTAGTTTTAATGGAGCTATCCAAAACAACACTGAGTGTAACTCAGTAACGATTATTCTAGACTTAATGCAGCAGAGTCCACAAAAGATGTCTCTGAAAGGCCTAAGGCTATAAGTATTCTAAAAGTAGACTTATAATCTGTCACTCTCTTATAATACAATATAGAATTAATGCAGTGTTAGGGCAAAGGACAGAGGATTTATGCAAACCAGAATGTCAGTAATTATTTAATTATATTAATTTGGTAGACGTTTTGTATTTTTCATACTTAGCTATTGTGAGACTACCTCAAAAAGATTAATTTTTCTTTTTGAACTATTTGTATTGTTTACAATGAGACTTTTGAAATATCCCACCTTAAGTACCAGATCTGAGAGAGGTTAGGAAAAAGAGGGTTTATTAATTACACTCCTTGTGCATCTCAGCTATTCTGAACTGACTTGCCATAATTTCACCTTAGAAAAGAAAAAAAAAAAAAAAAAAAGAAAATAAAAGAGAAAAGAGAAGATGAAAGAGAAAAGAGAAGAGAAGAGAAGAGAAGAGAAGAGAAGAGAAGAGAAGAGAAGAGAAGAGAAGAGAAGAGAAGAGAAGAGAGAAGAGAGAAGAAAAGAGAAGGAAGGAGAAGAGAAGGAAGGAGAAGGAGGAGAAGGAGAAGGAGGAGAAGGAGAAGGAGGAGAAGGAGAAGGAGGAGAAGAAGGAGAAGGAGAAGGGAAAGGGGGGGAAAGGGGGGGAAAGGGAAGGGAAGGGAAGGGAAGGGAAGGGAAGGGAAGGGAAGGGAAGGGAAGGGAAGGGAAGGGAAGGGAAGGGAAGGGAAGGGAAGGGAAGGGAAGGGAAGGGAAGGGAAGGGAAGGGAAGGGAAGGGAAGGGAAGGAAAGGGGAAAGCAAAAAAATTCCATATACAAAGTAATAGCCTATGATAATGATTAAAAGCAATGAATTCACCAGAAGCTAATGAGGAGGTAACAGGTTTTAGTAGATACAAGAAACAAACAGAAGAAGCAAAAATGTTCTGTGCACATTCCACTTGGATTTCATTTGTGCTCCACAGCTCTAACCTGCATTCCTTCACTTCAGAGAGATCCTGCTCAGTGTACAACTGCATATATAAAAAGTATAAAACTAGGAAACAACCAGCAATTCTCCATTACCTAGAGACCTGGGCTGTTGTGTTTTGGGGTCGATTTTTTTGTTGTTGTTGTTGTTGTTGGTTTTTTTTTAAATCAATCCTGGGCATCTTTCTAAAAGGGCTTTAATCTGTCAAGGAGGAATGAATCTTGATGCAAGAATCACAGTGAATGTCTGCACAGGCTCTTACAGACAGACACAGACCAGTTCTGCCCGTTTTTCCATTCAACCAGCTGCAAATCAATTCCAGACTGAGGCTATCAGCTTACATTCTGCATCCAGCAAATGTATCCATATTGCTTCCAATCAAGAACCAGATCCAAAAACATAGAGAGGGTGAGCCTGTTTCTATCTGTAATATCTCACATACCAGTTCCAGCCTGAGACAGGAAGTTGGACCATTGTGGCTTTCAGGTTTTGAAGGGAAAAAATGGAACAGAAGGCAAAAGGGATGCAAAATAAGAAAGTACACTGAACACTAAAAGGATAGTTGATAAGGAAAAAAAAAAAAAAAAAAGAAGAAAAGAAGAAGCATTTAAAAGTAACCATGTGTCTCCTCTGTTCGTATTATCCACAACATTGCATAGTCATATTTTTTGTATGTCTCCCTCTGTGACACCAGAAGGTAATCAAAGGGGTTGTCTCTAATCAGCACATAAATCCATTTAGACACAAGAGTTTGATTAAATGAATACTGCAATTCAAAGACACAAACCGTCAGGGAAACTCTGACACCTCTAATAAAAATCTGCTTGGTGAAGAAGCAAGAGTGTAGTGGAGGGGGAAGAAAACTTGTATTATTAGTAGCCACTCCCCATGTAGTAATTTAGTCGTCCTCATTTACTGCAGCACAGAAAAATTTCACAGATCTGCATAAGAACTAATACGTGAAGTGCATTTCTCCTTTCTTGCTGGATCTTTCAGAGTTAACTCGTGCAGTCTCCGATTATTAACACTGTGAATTTTCCCATAAAGTAATTAATAATCAATCCCAGGAAGGGCTGGAGGTAGTTTACTTGCAGTAAAAATGCTTAAGTACCAAAAAGCTTTGACACCTCAAGCACTCCATACATGCATCTCAATTCACGACAGAACCAATGTGTTGCACTTCACTGTCAGTTTCAATCCAGTCTCGGTATTGCTCACAAATGCTACCAAATTGCTCAAGAAAAAGCTCGGAGACCAGCTAAGTCAAAATAAGACATTTAATGTAAAATTGATGTACAAGAATTTATCAAATTTACAATGTGAAAAGCCTAAAATTGTTACATATTTGCAAACTAGTACATTTGGGGACTGCAATTTTCATGAAAGCAGACTTTAACATAACATGGAACAAAAATCCCTGAGAAATCTACATTTAAATGTATATAAAGAACTTTTTTTAGACGGATAACGAGAAAAACAAAAACACCAAGAACCTCATATTCCGTTGAATTGGAAACTAGTAGAGTATTCGAAAAGTGAATATTCGCATTATTTGGTAATCTTAACCTAAAGCAGAGATTTAGGGAATAAGCAGAGTAATAATTAGTCTTAATAATTAAAGTGAACTGTGTAAAACTCACTATAGTGGCAGAAGTAGACAACTGAAAGATTTATTTCACATAAAGGGCCCATTGCAAACATCGTCCATGTGAAGTAGCCTTTTTCCTGCACTCAAGGAGGAAAAAAAAGTATATTCAGAATTGCTATACAAACAGAATTCCCCGGAGAAAAACCAAAAGATTCGTGCCAGCACATGGCCATTATGAACTGTACCTGTAAAGTGTCCATTTTGCTATATCATTTTGAAACATTGCCAGCTGGTTTGGAAAACATGTTTTTGAAATACTGTGAGATGATAAGTGGTTCCTAGATGTTACCACACAGAACACCACTTTGCTGGTCCTGTGTATTCCCCAAGTGGCTGCTCTTGGAGGAATGCCTGTTACAAACAGCGCCCACAGGGCACTCTGACTCTGTGTGAACTGCGATGTACCCAGGCTCTCATTTCCACTGAAATCCGTGGCTAAATACCTCTGTGAATACGGTGTTTATGGTTAATATCAGTGACCAGAGCAACAGCTAGTAATTAAGCTGTGTCGCAATGGCCATGCATTCTGGCACTCTGCACAATACAGACCATAGACATGCTACATGTTAAATATTGTTTCGAGTCTAGTGTTTATGCTTGAAAAGGAATTTTTGTTTTAGAACAGCATTTTGATTTAAATTATCCCTACTTTACCTTTCACACTTTGTGCCTATTGTTAACTATAAAAAAAAATATAATCTGAATACCTCCTCCTTCAACTTTAGGCCTTTGTACTTGGGTCAGATTTTTAAAACCTTCTATTTTGATGCTGCTATTTGGGTATTTGTAAGCTGTATTCAAATCACCCTTGAACTATCTCTCTTCTAGTCTGAATAAATGAACTAGAATATGGTGTTACATTGTGCTATAGGCTCAAGTCTTTGTCAGTAGCCTAAAGTTAAAAAAAATATTTTGCAGATATCTTCAGAAATTGCATATTTTGGCAAATACTTGACACATCGGACGGTTTGGAAAAGAATAGCACTGTATGCCAAATTTTCAAACAATCCTATTTGCAAAATATGGGATTTCGGCTTCTTGTGCAAGCTTTGCATCTCTTCTAGTAGGTGTCTAATCCAGAGACAGCAAGTGTTCTGAACATGCAACTGCTTTCATGCAAGAATATAGCTGTTCCTAGTGGACAGTCTGCAGGTGACAAGACTCATCTCCCTGTTTTTTAGTTTGGTAGTGGTGACAACTTAGAAATTCCATGCAAAAAAAAAAAAATCCATAAAGCATGGACAGCTTATGAAAACTTTTGCATTTACTCAGTATTCTGCATGCACAATCTTGCTCTTTCAAATGGTGCTTTTACAAAGTGGAGAGGTTTATAAATAGAAAAGAAAATGGGTATAATCTACAGGAGTCTTTTTTTTTAAGACCCTCTTCATTTCGTTAATGTAAAGACTGCCTATTTCACTTCTTTTTTCAAGCTGTTTCTTGCTGAGCGTCCTGTATTTTCTCATCTAGCACAGACTCTTCTCAGGAGGAAAATAAAATAACTCCTTCAACTCCAGTTCTTAGCAATGCTCCAGCACCACAATTACATATGGATGTATTTGTAGCTGTGCATAAACATTTGCAGGAACTCAAATCTTCCATAGATGGCAAAATGCAGTCACTCTCCTTTTTGCCATATCATTACCCTAAAAGGTGATAAATAAAATTATTTCAAAGTTCAGATTTAAATAATATTTTGATTAATTATGGACTGTTTATTATTGACATATTTTGAAAAATACCTCATTAGCCTTGTATTCCGTAAGCAAATTAGTATGTCTGAATTATCATTAATAACTTTAAGTAGACATAATTTTCATAATTGAAAATTTTCATAATTGACACACTGAATGTGTTAAACTGTACGAATCTTTTTTTTTAATTTTCACTTTCTGAACTATTCCATCTTTCAGGCTCAATGTAATTATGCACCTTCTTTCAGAATACAAACCAAGCTATTTTGAGCTCTTCTGAGAGCAAGTATAGCTCTTTAGCAGTCCTGAGCTATAATGGGATAAGATGACAAGTTAAAGCACACACAGCTCACTGAAGAAAAGCATCCTCTGAATAAAATGGTGAAGGAGGCAGGGTTCTTTAACTATAATACAAAACATCAAACATTACAGTCAAAGTGCAGGAATTCTGTGTTAGCACTCCATATCAATGTGATTGAAACAGATGTTTTCATTCTTCTGCTTCTTGGAAGTGTATCAGTTTTAGCTATTGCTCATAATAATCCTGTGGGGAAGATCTTTTTTCCACTGTTTTTTTTTAAAAGCATTCAATTCAACAACTTTAAGATCACAGCCAAGCTGAGCCAATGCTTCCCTAGCTAGATCGTATCTATGGTGGACCAATCTTGCAGACACATCCTCCATTCACACTGCACACAAATCATATTGCAATGAATGAACTGTGGAGAAAACCCTCAAGTGCTTATTTTCCCTTAGGGTGATTTTGTTGCACTGCCCACTGCTGGAAAATAGAGGGAGGCTGAGAACAGTCTGGTCTCCCTTCTGGCCCATTTATTCAAGTCAGTGGCTGAAAACATCGGAAGAGTCTGACAAGAAAAGGACTGAAGCAGTAATGGTGTCCTGCTGAGAAATATGAAGTCCTCATTTCTTCTTCTATTTCATATCAGTGTTAAGCCAGTCAAAATACAATACAAGTTTAAAAGTCTAAGTCTTTATAATCAGGAACTGTCTTACTTGCTAGTGCAGGAAGGCTTCATGTCTTATGGAATGGGCATGAGATGATGTCCTGTGGAGCAAGGGGTCTTCAAAACCTGGCTTCCTGACTCATGGAAAGTTCAGGAAATCTGGGGTAAAAAAAACAATGAAAAAAATTCCACATCCAGAGTTGTTGTTTCTGCAAGCACTGTGAGTTATCAGCATGTATGGAATTCAGTTGGTTTCAGGGCAGGTCTGTCAGGGCAGTTTTTCTTTCTGACCCTGCCTTGCAGACTGCACAGGACCTCCAGAGGCAACCTCACAGGAATTGTGCAGGCTGCCGTGGCTCTATTCAATGGCAACTTTGTTCAAAAGTCATCCCTTGAGACCTTCTCACCAACTGTGGTGATCTTTCCTGTTACAGGACCTTCACTGTAGTTTATAAATAGTTAAACATCCCTAATGATCTGGGAAATTTTTCCATTTGCCACTTGTAAATTGCTTAGTATTGACAACTCATTATATGTAATAGCCAGATTACAAATCAAGAATCCCCACATTTCCAATATTTGTTTTCTTTGTGGCTTTTTAATTACATTTACAATACAGTTCCAAGGGCTGGTGAGAGACCATAAACAACAATATTCATTAAACCTTGACAGTCTTGCATTTAAATGGAAGCAACCCCTTGGGCAACAAAATACACCAACACCACCAAAGCACATCAGAGAAAAGCACCTGCTAGTTATTAGACTACAAGGTAGGAAGGTGAATCCCTTGATAAAAGATAAAGAAAACTACACAGTGATGAGCTAATTTGGCAAAAAGGAGTAAAAGCCAAAAGCAATCAACTTTTTGCAGGAGTGAGAGGGAGAATTAGAGATGTAAAAAAGAAACCATGCACAGAAATACAAAGATCCTGCACTCCATAACCAAGTGTGATGGAAGTTTGAAGACCTCTTGGTGGGAGGAAGAGGCCATAGCATGTTGCCTGCGTTTTTGGATGTCTAATGTAGGTATGTGCATTGCCTTTTGTACCATCAGTTTATTGACAATTATGTTCGGATTAGAAGCCATTTATAGGTTCTGTATTTAAGCTTCAGTTTTATTGATTTATGGTGGTTTAAAATAGTATAAAATTACTGGACGATTAAGCATTTCAAAAATTTGAAAGCCTAAGAAAGAAGATGAT
Source organism: Nesoenas mayeri (assembly GCF_963082525.1). NCBI lineage: Eukaryota > Metazoa > Chordata > Aves > Columbiformes > Columbidae > Nesoenas > Nesoenas mayeri. The sequence continues at coordinate 57,252,969 of NC_137543.1, read as the reverse complement.
GTTCCTGGGTAAGACCAGCCCCTCAGCTCTCAGGAAAACAAACAAACAAACAAAAAACACACAGGACCCTAATGCATAGAACGGGGACAAAAAAAGCCCAAGGATTGTCTTGATTCAGGATATCATCCAATAGCAAAAGCATGGCTATATGATGGCTATATGTTTCAATATGCCACTATATCTCTCTTCCTTCCCCACCAAAACCCAACTTGTCCTTCAGAAAATAACAGTAGGGACCATATTCTAAACAATAAAAGCAGGATGTCCATCCCACAGAAAAAAATCCCACAGGTCATAAACATGAGTAATTCATTGTAAAAGAATGCTTTGAAGATAAAAGTTTACATGAGCATGAAGGGAGGTCAGGCAACCACCAAGAAAAAAAAAACAACCAAAACAACCCTCAGGGTTACTAAATACCCAGAAGGAAGATCCAATGATTTGAAAAAGTTGGCGCCTTTTTCTTGAGGCATCCACCAATGGTTACTGCTACAAACAAAATACTTCACTAGCTGGGTCTTTGGCTTTACCCAGGCTCACTGTAGGTATATCCTTACATGACCACGTGGAGCTCAGTGCCATCACTGAGGTGACCACTCTCTGTCTGACCAGCTGATGGCCCCCACCAGAAAGCCCGTGGTTAATACTGAAAATTTGTGTTTCACCATCATCCTCTTGTCTCTTTCCTTCAGTGCTTCCTGTGGTAGTCTTAGACAGCAAAGCAGCTGAACAAGCTCCAGCAAGAAGTGCTGTTGCTGTGGCTCTGCCCTGGGCCTGGCAGCAAAGCGAACACCGCAGTCGGTACAGTCTGATGCAAGTGACCTGTACATGACCAGCAGCAGGTCATGGTGATGTGATCTAAAGGTTCCGCTGCTCGTGCAAACCCCGTTTACAGCACAGTTCTGTGCAGCTTTTGCTCTTCACAACAGCTGAACTAATAGTGATAGCTAGCCTAAAACTGGCTCTGAGGAGCTTTCATCTTACTGTAAAGGGACCCTTTTCAGCTTTTCCATGATTCGATTACTGATTGGCAGAGGCAACTAGAAAAAAATTATTTAAAACCCCTTCTTTTACCTCAAGGATACTGTGCAGATAAACTTAATGGATATTATGGTGTGCATGGACACCAAAGCAATATAAACCAAGCTAATGTCTTCTTCATTTGCTTTTCGGTGTCTTCTTACACTACCTTCTTATCTTGGTGAAGCTTTGTGCTGCAAATTATTCTTTTGCATGCCTTTCTTACAGGATTTTTTTTTTTTAGTACGTGAACATATTACAGAATTTAAACAGTCGATGTCAAACAGCAAAAGTCAATCTTCCTTAACTTCCACTGCCCTCAAATCCTACCAAGACAACTACCCTCTGGCTTTCAAATTCAATTAAGATTTTTAAAAAGGGGAGAAAGCCAGAGCCTCCCTTCTTCGTTCTTTTATTGCCTACTGAGCCCAAATGCCACTTGTGAAGACTAGTACGAGTACAAAAAAGTCAATTTACCAATGCAAACACATTCAAAATTTTGCTCCAAGACTCAATGCTCATGCATGACTGAGAATGACAAATGAACAACATAAGAGGCTTTTCAATTACACATAAGAGACAACAAAACATCGTTTATGGAAAATGTGTTTAGTGGGGATAATAGGCAGGTAGATACAAACTAGGTTGAGAACAAAATGCAAGTCTTTGCTGATTTTCTGTCACACTAGACTAATGAAGTATTAAATAAAAGCATGCTGTAGATTAATTAATAGTCAAAGGGGGGGAAATGCCTGAAGATGTGTTCTTTTCCTTCAGTTTCTATCATAAGCATGAAACAAAAGCTGAAAGTTAATGTATTAAAAGAGAAAATGCAATAGATTATGCTTTTATATTGTTTATCTCTGTTCTTTGAATATCAAAAATGACAAGTATGCTATTTCAGACAGTAAACAGTTCACACTAAACAGAATATGAAAAGTACACAACACTTTAAAAAAATCGTCTGATTCATAAAACTGGAAACTAAATGTAAGAAGAGAAATATGTCAATTTAAAAACATTCAAGTTAAAAACAAGACCCAACAGATATCAATGCTTTTAGAGACTATACACATAAATTGTTCTTAAAAATCCATTTGTACAATGTTTTTGTTGTTATCGGGTGGTGATACATAACGGTCTCAGAAAAAGTAATGAAGAAATTTCAGCCCTCACAGCACCTTCATGTTCCTATCTTTTGAGGCTTAGGTGATATAAAAATCGCATGACCTGTTTTTGCCATTCCAGTGAACCCTTCTCCACTTACCCACTCAATGCATTAGGGGTGTTTTAACACTGAGAGGTTCATACTTAAATTGCAGTATTCCTTTGTCCAGTGTTGTCCCTCACATTCAGCTTAACTCTATTATCAAATCTTCCAGTATAAAGATAAATCAGAATTTTTATAGAACAAAGAGTAGTACAGTTGGTCAGGTTAACTGCAGCTACCAACCCAGTATTGCAGGGATATTGCCTCAGCCTGACGTGAAGTCCTCACATATTCCATCAGTAGCCCTTTGCACAAAAGGAAGCAGGAAAAATGAAATAATTCCAGCCTACATTATCAAAGGATTACACTCTTCCCCCTTCCTGCCTCCTGCTCAGTACTGACGACAGACATGCTGCTGTTCTTGCCCTCAGATGGTCCCACTGAGGGCCCCAGGATTCAAGATGTTTTTGAGATCAAGATAAGAAAGAAGAAAAGTAAAACAGCTGAAGTAAATCCTCAATCTCTGAATCATCAGCTAGAGATTTCAAGGAACTGACAAATTATTTTACTGTCTTGGAAGTGTAGAGTCTTTTAGTAATATTTATTCCTGTCATTACACCTATTTCTTTGTATATTTTTATTTGCTAGCTTTAACTACAACAAAAGAAATTTGTATTTTTCTCCTACCTAGAAAGCATGAAGGTATATAACTTTATTTAGGTGTTCAGGTTTCTTTGGAGATTTTTTAATGAGAAATAAACAGTCAAATATGACATTAAATTTTAAATCACAAAACTTCTCATGTTTCATTGATGGTGACTCTTATTTGGAAGTTTAAGAGGTTTTTTTTAAAATTAACTGCACTAACCAAACATGAAATTTCTGCTTGTTAATAGCAAACGAGGAGACACAGTTAACAGATTATCCCCTCACATGAAACATTGTTTGGTGTCTTTAGTATGATGTGTCTTTTACAGTTAAGCAATAAAACACAGCTTCCCCATCAGACAGTGAATGATAAAGGAAGCCACTCCAGAGAAGAGTTCAAGTCAAAAGCTACCTGTCCTGGGCCACAGTCTGCATTAGCAATGTTTATGATAAACAAAGCTAGAAGCAGAATAGGAAAGTATTCCTACTTTGTAGGAAGTTCTAGAAGAGAAGGATGCAAAGTCCTAGATACTTCCCTTCCAAGGTACTGGCTCCTCCTCAACTTTGAAAGACTAGATCTGTCAAAAAAAAACTAAGCTGTATATATCTTGAAGCATTTATTGTTTTTAAGTTCATATAATACAGAACATCTTTAAGTCCTTTATGTATCTACAAACATTTTTAACAAGTATAATCATCCCAATCTACATGCAAATGTTGTCTTTTATCTAAGCATAATTTAAAATTAAAGATATATTTATTTTTAGAGGCAATTGTATCAATGAAAATAGCTTTCATTGAAAACTACATCAAGAAGAATTATTTTGTTGACAGTACTCCAAAAGCAAAATCAGTAAGAAAAATAAAAAAATAAAGTTCAAGAATTTAAAGAAATGGGAAAATATCATGAAAATAAAGTTCTAGATAGAAATAAATTCATTGAGAAGCCTATTGTTATGCATCACAGTACTTGCTTTTTGAAGGTGACAATTCTGATATAGTAATTTCGATAATGGATAATCATGTGGAAAATACTTAACAAATGCCTCTTCCAGGCTTTCTTTGCTTAAAATGTTCCCCAAAGCTCCCTGAGGAGGGAATGCAGAGGAAACAAAGAGTAATTAGGAAACAAGCAGGATGATTCTAGACAGTCAATCACAATAATATAAACTCCTTTTGATCATTCTCATTCACACTTCTGAAGAAATTAATGTACTTTTTACAAGATGACCAGATTCTCCTGATCTACTATTGCCTGAATGTACTGAACACCTGTAGTAAATGTTTCGGTCACCTTGAACAGCAGTATTTGAGCAATGGTGCCTGACCATTACACTACATGATTGAAAAATGTCTCTGAGGGCAAAAGCAATGCCAGGTTTTCCTCTTATAACTTTCCGAATCTTTCACATTGAATAGCAATATTACACCTAAAACAAAATAACACAAAAACAGTGAATCCAAGCATTTAAAAATTGGCATTAACATTCAAGTAGACAATGCAACTACAGTTAACCCTTACATGTACTGAGTCTAATGCACTTCTTAATTATGCTATTGTAGGTTCAACAAAATTTCATATAAAATTCCTTTTAGAAAAATTGAAGTGGGGGAAAAAAAAATCTCTATTGCAAGAACTGGCATTAGTACATTAGTGCATGAGGCATCTGAAATGAAAAACCATTTAAATCGACAATGCGCTCTTCTGACATTTGGGTTGTCAAAATTAGCTGCAGCTCTCCACATAGCCCAACATCATAGAGTGACTGGTCTTAACCTCAGAGGAACGTAAGAGGATCAGGAAACTAGGCCTCTGCTTTAAAAGAGTCCAGAGGAGACCATGGTCACCGAGACCTTAGGTCCTCTCACCTCCCTTTATTCCTCTTTCCAGCTGCACTGGTGAAGGTGCCATGCCACGCACATGCTTGACCCCCAGGCTGATGGTTCATGACTTTGTCCTTTCCTGTGCTTCATCAAGCGAGGGCACACCATCTGGGGAGTCTCTAGCTCTCCTCCTCCTTTTCCTTTCACTCCAATACACTCGATACAACTACTTAGTGCAAGAAAATAACAGCATCACCTTTGATATTACTGCGAGTATTTTTGACTAATGACAAATCAAGCTTCCCAGGACTTTGGCACCAGGAGCATACATTTATTTTCAACAGTGTTCAGCTATGAGGAGCTAGAAACCAAGTGAGAGGTGATGGGTGGAGACAGAAGTATACCGGTCTTGCACCTTGGGCTTAGAGAAGTCTACACAAAAATCATCCGAAAAATTGTCAACTGGCATTTTAATACCAGCTGTCATCAACACACTTACTATATTTCTGTGTGCAAGATAAAAGATGTTAACAGCAGAAAAAGTTGGATGAATCCTTTTTTTGTTGGAGCTTCGACCGTATGGCACCATCTCAGGGATTAATTCATTACCAATGTCGCTCCAGAAATTCCCTAAAATTTAATTTTCTATCATAATCCATATTTGCCAAGTCAATGAAAAAGAATGAGTAATATCTTTGTGCAAATACTGGATTATCGGTAATAAAATTGCTAATATTCACACATTCTTGATTTATCAATCAATATTAGGCTGTCTTCTGCTTAAGAAAAACCTCTTCTTCCTCTCTAGCCATCTGTCCCCAAAAGATTATTGTTTGCCTCCTAAAGATAAAGTAGCATAATAGTTACCTTTTCTGCAAAGCTCCAAGTTTGCATAGCATGCTGAGAACAGCGTGGAATGAAAATCTGATCTAATAGGTCCCTTTTTAAGCAAGAATCAAATGAAGGCAGTTGATTTTTGCTTACTTGTTTTGCTAAAAGTTATGGCTACAGAATTTGAGACTTTAGTAAGTATTTAATAAAGCTAATAATAAACTACAGTTCATGTATTCCTTGTCTGCTGGATGGAAAAAATTTCTGTACTTTGGAAATGGCATCTGTGTTTTTCTTAGCCCATCCAAGGCCCCAGTTTTCACTCACTCCTCTTCTAGTCAACTTCACTCTTCATGGCTTCTGCTTTAAAGCCTGGACTATATAGAGAGCTCTTTACTGCTACAATTTCAAGAACTCTTTCTTTCTTCACATGTTGTGAAAATACTGTTTATTTCCTAGTGTGCTCTTTGGAATTGAAACACAGTGGGAGGAAAACATCCACAGTATGAGTATTAAATTTGCTATAGTTTTGTAAGCACAGAACTGGTAAAATCATTTTGAGAAGTTTGTAAAGTGATAAGGTCCTTCTCTAATTACTTTGCATGTTCAGCCTTCAAACTGGAATTGTCTACTGATTTCATGGCTCAATAAATAGAAAAAACAAATCTTATGCAGTGTGATAACAGGGATTAATTTTTCTATTTGTAACATGCAATTCTAGGTGCTTTTTCATTGTAAGTCATCATAGTACATCTGTTTTACACAGTAATACCATATTCAAAAAAATATTTAAAAACTCTTGGCCCCTCTATGACTTCCTTTCATTTTTACTTACCTTCCCTTTACAAAACAGAAAATTAATTCATTAACATTAGAAAAACTTCCTAGAACTATAGTGTTTTGCGCTTAGGCAGGTGGTTTGTTAGGGGGCATTTTAATTTATTCTTCACCTCTCTTCCCTTCTATTGATGCTCACAGAATCTTGCAGAATAAATCTCCGGATACCAGACTTCCTACTTCTTACCATTGTGCTTCCTCAAACATTCACCTCCTGGAGGCTGAGAGTTTTGTTAGCTGCAGTCAGAACAAAAGGCACAATGTTGTCCCTTGAACATGTACAGCCCCAGTTCTGCTGGGCTGGTAGTAGCATTCACATTACATCTGAACACAACTATTTGAAATATTAGTAGAGACATACCAGAGTGTTAGGTTAATGTAACCTGAAGAAGACTTCTCTGAGGGTTTTCAACTCTTCCACTCAAGTTTGAAGATAATGAAATTATCATAGGGCAAATCATGCTCCAAATTCTTTTTAATAACCCACTAAATCACCAGAATTCAATGAAATCAATATACCACTGTCCTGTTGACAGCAAGTATCTTCTGACTTTCTAGACTTAAATAAAACTAAAAAATTAATTTTTGTGTTGTACATGACCCTAAATATTATTATTAATTCTGACTCTTCATTATCAGTTCAGATTTGATACAAACTTATTTGTTGCCTAAGGCTGAGTGAAGAGGCCTCTGTGCCTACAGTGTGTTTATTTTCTCTGCAACCAAAATAAAATGTAAGCACGAATTTGCAGACTTTTTTCCTTGTTAGTTATTTATTACACTGTATGGTACAGACTTCTTTTGTGCATTGTATATTGTACTCTTAGTGTAGAACAGCAATTCACAGCACAAGAAGAGGTGAAGGCTCTCCAAAATTAACTTTCAAGGCATCTAATGAGTGTCTTCAGGTCCAAAGCAGTGCAAAGAACCTGAATTTATAAGGAAGTAAGTTCTGCCTGACACAATACAGGATGAATGCCCTTGAAGCTGGTGCTCCAGAGCAAGGACCATGACCAGGTATATTTAAAGGATGTTATTCAAATGATGGACAAGACAGGTGAAAAAAAAAAAAAATAGTAAAAAAAAAGTTCTGCACCCCTGTGACTTCAGTTTCCTTCTTTGTGTCCTATTCTTCCACATCATGCATGCTTTTACTATTAATTATCTTTGTATATCACAATGGAACTCAGTGGGTCCAACTAGTATAAAGAAAAATAAATTAAAAAGCAAAGATTAAACATCTGTGCATTTGAGGATGGAGAATAAGTGAGGCACTTTTTTCCTCTTGGAAATCTGAAAGACACTCAAATATGAAGAACATATCTTCTGTTTTCTGAAGTTTTTTTCTTCTTCAGGTCCCCTCACCTCAAACACATTGCCAAGCCTTTTTCCCTCCAATTATTATGTGCCAGGGACCCAAATGACTCCCACTGGAGCTGTCAAACTGCTAATTGCAGAGGGTTTGTGTTTCCACTAGTCCTGCACACAGATTAATTAAATCTTGAGCCCAAATTCACTTTTTCTTTAGTAGGCTTGAGCTTTTGTTTGATTCCCTGAAAGTAAACAAAATTTCTCAGTTTATATAGTTAAGAATACGATTCTGCTTTGGAGCATTGCTCTTTAACCACTAATTAATAGATGCAAATGTGAAGTCTTTCCCTAAGGTAAATAACTTATGCTGTACGCTCCTATTAGTTTCCGTAATAGGGACTGCCACCTCTTCATGAAATATTGTTAAAGCTCAGTACATTTTTTACCTTCATGACCTGAATTACATTTCTCCATAACGATAACTTAAATTTACCCAGACCAGTACAGCTGGCCTTTGGTGCTGCCAAGTTCTCTCTATCTCCTTAACTTTGCAGTTCAGCATATCTTCCTTTTGACTGGGCATAATTTCTTTTTCCTTAAGTTTTCAGAGACAATGAATGATTTATTTTAAAGCGACCCTAATTCAAGGTTATGCCAATGAGACAACTGTCTTTCTCTTTGATTTAGATGTTCCTATCTTTCCTTTACGCAAAGATAATGTTGGCTTCATTTCCTTTATAAGTAATCTTTCTCCCAGCAATACCAGCACACTGACTTACAAGTTGTTTCACTAACAGGTAAGTGGGGATTTGCTAAATCTATGTAAAACTCAGAAAGCCTGCTTGGAGAAAGTAGTGAAAGATGCAATGTTATTTCTGGGATGAAGTGCCTTATTTCTAGTGTTCCCTAAAATCTTTCACCTTACAATTATTCTTCTCTAAAGCAAATTTTTGGCACGGGTTTTATGCCTCTTTAATGAAGTTTGAGTAAGATTTTCCTCTTTGCCACCTGAAGGAGTTAAGCTATACAGCAGGAAAGCTTCTGCTGAAATGTTTCTCGTCCTTTTGATACTGTTTTGCCTGCTTCATCTCAGTTTTGTCACTGCATCGGTCAGAGGTCACACCTCTCAAAGAATTTCTAACTGGTCATCAGTGAGTCTTCTCAATCTGGACTGTGAATTATGCAAGGAGGGCTAATCCAGGCAGGTACAACCTTGTAGCATTCACTGCTGCAGGGAGACTGAATTCTCTCTGCACTTACTCTAAAGTAAATATTGAGCAATTCCATCAATCTACCTGGTATTATTATAGATTTTCAGGAGTATAACTGACAGAAGACCGTGTGGTTTGGTGCAGTCTAACTGCCAGTATTCTTAGATACTTAATCCTGTGTCAGTCTGCAGCACACAGCAAAGGAAGGCAGAGGACAGCAGAGGTCTCTGTCCTTGAAGATGACCACAAAGAAAACTGGAGCAGAGTAAATGTCTATATTGAGCATATGTTGTTGAAGATACCTACACTAACATTTACCCTCTGACTCTCCTTGTTACTTCTTATAGACCAAAAGCAGAATCTAAATGGCAACACACAAACACACATATGCAAGCAGTTCTGTGACACCTGTGCAGAAATGGAAATACCTGTTCTGCCACAGGTCCATGGCCACAGGCCTCCACAGCCTAGTGCATGGAAAAGAAAAGCTAAAATTACCTAATTTGAGGTATCTTCATAAATGTCCCACACCTCTCTAGAGTTGGGTTTGGATGACAGCACACCTTTTTCAATGAGACTTTGGCTAATTCTACCTAGAGCAGAAGCTGAGCCAGCGCTGGATGCTGACATGCAGCCAGACTAAAGTTTTATGTGGCCACTACTCCAAATGCAAGCAGATTTTTATGGGCTTGCAGAATTTATGTTTCATTCTTCCTACATTTCTTTTTCTGTTCGTTATTTCTCCCTCTGAGACAGCTGGGCATGAAGATGGCTCTGAAAAGACACATCTCAAAGAGGTGTTTTCTTCACCCTGGTCCCATCCTATAGGTTTCCCAGAGAAAGTAAGCATGTGTTGAATTCATATTTTAATCATTGTCTTTGCACTATTTTTACTTTTGTAATAAGGAGATGTAAATATATTAGCTCAGTAGCAAGATAAAAAGCACAATAATGTTTTTAAGTAGCTCTCAGGAAAGAAGATCCTGTATCTTTCGTGTTTTTTGTTTCAATAAGATATCCCTGGGTTTACAAGGCAGTGCACTTAAGCAGCAGTGAAGGCAATATAAATCCACAATCTCATTTTCTGTCATTTAAAAATATAAAATATTACACTAATGGTTCCGTGTACTTTGAATATTGCTTTGTTTGCAACTACTGGGGCAATCATAGCCAGAGAAAAATATGGGTGACTTCTAAAAAAACACCTAAGAGGGTTTCTTTCTTTAGCGCAGAAAGACAGAAATTATTTTTCAATAAATGGTTAATGCTTTTTTGTACATGAGATTTCCTTGATGCTTGTTGATAACAACATTTCCATGATGGCACTATTACTGGCAAAATTAATGATTTACTGGAAAGAATAAGAACAGAGCAATGGCCTCAGAAATGTCACTTGAAGGCCTCTTGATTGATTTTTACAATGATTCCAAAGAACTAGTTGTCCTGTATTCATATTCACTATTATATTTTATTCCTTGTAGAAAATTATAGCTATACATGGGCTTAAAATTAATTTATTCTGGAAGCAAATAAGAAAGCATAGTGTAATAAAAGCAGAGTATTAGGTCTGGAGCACAGTAAACAGAATTTCACAAAAGCATGAGTGAGCCTACTACAATATGTATAGTATTTAGTAGGCATGGATCATTGTAGCTTTTCACCAAGTCTCTCAAATGCATTGAGACTGATCTACTACAGGGAAGGATGTGACCAAAGGGTGTAAGTTCATCAATTCCAAAGCAATTACCTGCATCAGAAGCAGCAGAGTACATTTTGTTTATTTTCTTTTTTTTTTTTCCATAGGTAGATTATGTTGTTACAAATAATACAAATTATATTTCTTAATGTATCACACCCTCACAAAGCAACAGCAGCTTTATGGAGAGTGAGACTTCATGGGTCTAAAAGAAAAAAAGAAAAAAAAAAGAAAAACAAACAAACAAACAAAACAAGCTTTTATGATTACACATACTGAATTTCATCTGAATTTCATTCTCCTCCCTGTTAGCTGTATACTAAATGACTTGTAAAAGTCTCTCCTTTCCAGGGCACAGTGTGCCATCAGCACTGCTAGGAAGGCCCCTCCAAGGTGCAGGTACTGGATAAGGACACCAATCACTAGTGCATTTACATTAGTGCATTTACAGCCCTTGGTTTTCTACAAGTTCTAGTTTTTCTCTCTACAGATTTCTCATTTTCAACAAATTGTCCACACACTTGAGATGAAGAGCGTTATTTCACTAATAATTTTGTGTGCATTCTGTATTTGTGTGTCATGACAAAACAAGCATTTTTATAAAACCTCCAACACTTCGTGCAATTTTCTTAATTCCATATACTTTAGATAACAGTATAGCTTACAGTCTCAGCAATTGTATGTGAAGAATGATACTGCTGCAAAAAGTTAATCATTTAGAAACTGTTTCCTGACTTACCAGCTTTAATTTCTTTTTCTCACTATCATTTTAATGGTCCTTATCCTTTCCTTCATAAACATCCTAAATAATTATTTTTCCTCTCTGCTATTGCAAATTTTTTCTAAAGTATATTAAGAACCCAGTCCATCTTTTCTTAATCATTTTTACTTTTCTCACTTTAGGTATCTTTGCTGAAATATCCAGAGTTGTGCATGCTCTGAATGAAGCTACATGAGCATCACACAGAGAGAAGTCCTGGCCAGTAAGTTTCTGTGTAGCTTAGATGCTTTATTGCATGTTTTGTTGGCAACAAAACTGTGGCATATTGAATATACCTAATCTTAAATACAATTGAGGAAATCTTTCCCAAAATGACATATCCATATTCATATCCATATCCAATTCCTAATCCATAAAACAAACACATAACTGTTATTTCATAGTTGATCTTAAGGGGACAAGAAAAAGAAGTATCCATAAGAAATAAAGCCATCTTTCAGATTTTCTTCATCTGTATTCTCCACAAGACCTCCAGTCTGTCCAGCTTCTGATGCAGTCAGAAAATTCTTTTTACAAGGTTTCCAAAGTCAGGAAAAAACTTCATACATAAAACTCTCTTCAATGTATACATATATATATATGACATTTAAAATTTCAGCAAGTGTTATTTGCAGCCTAATTTCACTCTAGAAATGCTGCTTATAGGGAAGCCACAGCTATAACTGTGTGAGTAACATTTTGCTGGTAATTAGCCCAGTTGGTACATGTGTGGTTTTAGATACAACAATATTTTTTTCTGTATTTCACTTGTATAGATATAAATTTCCCTTTCTTTGTCTCTTTGCTACCCTTTTCAAGAAGTACTCTTTCCATGTCCATAAGTGTGAAGTTATTTCTGAGAAAGTACTAGACACTGAAATTCTATGGGACATATACTCATTATTCTGATGCACTAAATCTCCAAGACAAATGGCAGTGAACAGTCTTATACGAGAAACATTTATCTAGGTCTGATGCCAGTTCATGAAACTGAAACTAGGCTATGTAATGTCATATAGTGTCTTGGGCATATGTGGGCAGCCAGAGTAGCTGCAATATCATTAATAAGTGGCTAACCCTATATTGTTGAACACTAGAGGGAGATCAAAGCAAAAGAATAAATGATCTAGCAGATTATGGATACTAATTGGTGGTGGGTTTCAAATTTCAACTTATGATAAGATGAAACACCAGGTAGCATAGTATCTTAATTCTTCATCACAGTTTTCACATGGCTTTATTCAACATTTTACCTAAAATGTTATTTTAAAGCAGGAAAAAAAACATAGAAGGGAAAGGACTGTGCTTATATCAGTACCTCAGTTAATGTATTCTATATTAAATCAGTTTTTCATAAGACATACATTTCATTAAATCAGAAGACTGAGATTTTAGCAACTGAACAATGAAACATAAGCACAGAGTCCGTGTACCTCACTGTCCTCTGTACTCACGGTACCTTCTTCTCATTATGTAAATACAGTTGTAAGCGGGAGAAACTCATATTTCTCCAAGATCTTTCCTAGAGAGAGATCTTTCTGTTAGACCTAAAGGCATACTGAGACTCTTCACATCCAGAACAGGATGGAGATCAGTGCTGTCATTTGTTTGCCACCACAACTGCCATTTTGTTCAGTGTTTGCTGAACAAAGTTTGTAACACAAAATGTGTGTTTTAAGATGCAGACATTTTTGACAATCTTGACTGATTGTTCAAATAAAGTGCCCTTGATAACTTTTGAAAGAAAGTTATCAAACACACACATTTTTGCCCTCTCAGTTACTGCTGGGAAATACCAAGTCTTCCCACAGGATTCTCACAGGAAGGGCCCTTAGGGGCTTGCATAGTTCCCTCAGAGGAAGGACCTGGCTAAACAGGCCCCAGTGGAGGAGGAACCCTGGCATCCGAGTTTCGAAAACAAAGAATTACTCCTGCTACAGTGTGTACAGAGACATTTATGCTGGTGTTTGCCATGGTGGAAATGTAGTTATTGCAACAAAGAGCTCACAAAGTGTTCATCTACCCTGAGTAAATTGCAGTGGCAGTGTAGTGCTACGCATAGTAATACACTTGCAGCCACCTCACATGTCAGTACAGCAGTCAGCACCACCAGCATGCTGTGTTCTCAGCGTGCACTGTGGTACAAGGAGAAAATGTGATATATACACTTTAGTAATTGCTATTGTTATTTAGGGAAGAAAAGGTTTAGATAAGATCAAGGCAGATGACAGGGCTGGAGCAGAGGGAAGCACATATGGGAAGGGAGAGATGGAATTTTGCCTTTTAGTGTGGTGAGCTGCTAAGCTGGCTCCAGGCTTGTTGTGAAATCATAACCTCTCATAAAGTCAGTGATCAGTTTTCCTCCACACACACACAAAAAGAATGCTCCAAGTTTCACTGCACAGCTTGGTTCAAAGAGAAGCAGTATTTATACATTATTGAACACCTGTGCTGCCATTAAAGTTAAGTAGCAACTTCTCAGTGTTTCCTGCACTGTTTGGATCTTTTTAATAAATGGCAAGGGAGTTAAAATCCAGGTCATCTAAGAAAACTATTTTCTTCAAGAGTTTGACAATAATACAAGTCGTAGCTGAGGATGTTTCGCAAACGGTCTGCTACTGTTCGCAGAGCAGATATATTTCTGTTTTACTGCAGTTTCTTTTTCTTTTTTCTTTTTTTTTAATTTTATGTTATGTTAATCACAGTCAACTTAGAAGTCAATATGATACTTCAAATACTCTGAGACAGCCAGCGGTCTTCCCTTTAGCTATGGCCAGAAAAGCAAGGGGAGGTAGAGCAAGCAACTTTCAAGCTAACAGAGCCCTTGGGAGTCAGTGGATATTGTAGAGCAATTCCTCTGACACAGTTACTTTTAACACCTGTAAGGAACTATACAATGTGCAGGGCAAGGCAGAATCAGGGTCTGTGTGCCCTTTTTCACTTGCTTGCTTGTTCAGGGCTAAGCCCAGCTGGCAGAAAAAAAGAAATGCCCATTATAAAATGCAGGAAATAGCTCATGGCTTACCTTCCTACACCAGTTCCAGTCCCCTTTGTCTCCATGAAAGCCATTGCCTACCTACTGCAGAAAAAAAGTAAAAAGAAAATGCATATTTTTAAAAGTCTTTCCTTCTTAAATGCTTTTTATATATGTCAAAGCTGGAAACAAGGAAAAAAAAAAAAAAAAAGGAATTGTCCATAGTTTCTCGTCAAACTTATTTTGATACAAAACACAACAGCTTGAATGGAAGTGACTGAAAATGCATGTAGCTCACATCAACTGAACATAGGACTCATGCCGTCATTTTCAGAAAAAGGTTGTCCTAAGCACCACCAGACAGTGTAACCAGTCACATACAGGTTGTCCCACCACCTCCACAAGTGTTTCATGTTCCACTATGGCCAAGTTTTAGGAGAACCAAGCTGAACCGATCATCAGGTGCCCTGATGCACAAGGTCCTTTTATTTAAGCTTACACTGGATAGCTTTAGGGATGGAATGCTAGAGACAATGACATCAGAAGGCATTTGTTAACACATCGAAGACTTTTTTGGATTGAGAAAAGGTCATCGTCTTTCAAACGACAAACAAGTACTTCTGTATATACTGAATGTGTTGTGAACTGCACTGTATATACTGTGGCTGAAACACACAACACTTGTTCTTTTTCACTCCTAATATTTTTTAAAAATATATATACATAGAAGGATAGGGAATTAATCTCCATAACTGGCCAGTTGTCGCAGCTGCTTCGTGCAGTCCAAAAGCAGAAAAGATTACTCAGTACTCTCTCAGTTGTTAGTCACTGCCAGCTCTTTAGATATCAAATCCAGCTTGGGGTCTCTCCAGCAAAGGGAGAGTAAAAAATTAGTAGGTGCAAAAAATCCTGTGAAATTACATAGTATTTAAAGTATATAATTCTTTACTGTATCTTATCATCATAGTTCACAGCTGAAACTAATTATGTTGTTATTACAGCTGATCAGACCAGTTTATTTAACATTTTGGCATTGAGGGAAGTTTCTTGTTTGTTTATTTATTTAAGAAATAAGTTTTCATCCAATTAAAAAAAAAACCTCAAGTGCAGACTTATTTTCCCAGACCTTGTAGGTGCTAAGGCATCACATTCATACTGTAAAGAAAATTTAATTTCTGTAATCAATAGTCACTGGGTACACAGCAGAAAATTATGGTTTTTGCCCAAGACTAATCCAGCACAGTGCTGAGAGCAACCAGCATCCATGGAGCCATTCTCAGCCTTGTCACAAAATGAAGTTCTGGGGCTGACGCTAGGCTGTGTGACATTTGCCATCGTGAACAAGCTTTGCAAGTATCAGTGGGCTGTGAAGAGTCAAACCATAATCATAGTGAGCAAACACAACTGTCAGGTACTCCAGATTGTATTTGCTTTGTAAGTCTGTGCAAAATTGTCACTACAGTTTCCAGTCCTGGCTTCCAGTCTCCCAGTTTCCTGCTTCATCTTGTTTTAGGTAACTATAAATCGAAGAGAAACTGCTGATAATCTTACAAATATATGCAATTTTTATAACTTCATTATTGCCATCAGCTCATTGCTGGACTGCCACTTTCTAGATAAATATTTCTGAATATCCAATGCTACTGGGCTGTCAATTTCTCCCTCAAGGACCTAATCTAAACATGAAAAAGAATGAGTTTAGGTTTTTGCAGTTTTTGTGATACAGCTACGTTTGCAAATGTTTTTTCAAACTTGAGGGGTTCTTTTTGTTATTTATTGCTTTTTGACTGTTTTATATTTCTTACTACAAGCAGGCAAACTTATTCTTAGACCGTGAATGACCTTGAGAAAGGTAAAATCCAAGTAGTTCGGCCATTGCCAGGAAAAAATGACTGTAGCACAAGGTACTTTTTTATTTTTAAATTCTTGTGTTCTATTTTTAACAATGCTGACACAAAAACTAGCTGTGAAAAGTTGACTTCGCAGACATCTGCAAAAGATAAAACTGAGGTCTTTCAGAAAGTGGTGTTGGTAAGTGGCATGAACCCTTTATCTGGACAGTGCAATGATAAAACACACTAGGGGGGTATTGACAGTGGAGAGGAAATCTGCTGTGCCTAAGCTGATCCTGGTAGTGCAAACAACACTTTTTTTCACCTGATGATTATTTATAGCTACATGTGACATGACCTTGGCTTTCATTTCTGTAACCATTGGAAATACGCATCCAAGCTCCAAGGTGTCTTCCCATTAGCTTTGAAGACACATTGAGATTGCTCATCATGTTCACAACAGCTTTACATCCCATAGAATCATAGAATCGTTTCAGTCAGAAGAGACCCTCAGGATCACTAAGTCCAACCATAACCTAACTCTAGCACTAAACTATGTCCCTAAGAACCTCATCTAAATGACTTTTAAAGACCTCCCGGGATGGTGACTCCACCACTTCCCTGGGCAGCCTGTTCCAATGCCTGACAACCCTTTCCATGAAGAATTTTTTTCTTAATATCCAATATAAACCTCCCCTGGTGCACCTTGAGGTCATTTCTTCTTGTCCTGTCACTTGCAACTAGGGAGATGAGACCAACATCCTCCATGCTACAATCTCCTTTCAGATAGTTGCAGAGAGCAATAAGGTCTCCCCTCAGCTTCCTTTTTTCCAGGCTAAACAGCCCCGTTTCTCCCAGCTGCTCCTCATCTGACTTGTGCTCCAGACCCCTCATCAGCTTCATTGCCCTTCTCTGAACTCTCTCAATTTCTTGTAGTGAGGGGCCCAAAACTGAACACAATATTCCAGATGGGACCTCATCAGTGTCAAATACAGGAGGACAATCACTTCTCTAGTCCTGCTGGCCACACTGTTCCTGATACAAGCCAGGATGCTGTTGGCCTTTTTGGCTACCTGGGCACACTGCTGGCTCATATACAGCCAGCTGTCAGTCAACATCCCAAGATTCCTTTCTGCCAGGCAGTTTTCCAGCCACTCTTCCCTTAGCCTGTAGTGCTAGCTGGGGTTGTTTTGACCCAAGTGCAGGACCCGGCACTTGGCCTTGTTGAATCCCATACAATTGGCCTCAGCCCAACAATCCAGCCAGTCCAGATCCCTCTGTATGGCCATTCTACCCTCCAGAAGGTCAACACTCCCACCCAACTTGGTGGCATCTGCAAACTTACCAAGGGTGCACTCAATCCCCTCATCTAGTTCTTCGATAAAGAGATCAAACAGAACTGGCCCCAACACTGAGACCTGAGGAACACCACTCGTGACCGGCCGCCAACTGGATTTGGTTCTGTGTGTAGTCTATCTGTCCTACACTGCTTAGAAGCATTAAACTACTTCATGCAGACTATCTGGCAGCAGTGTAGTAATCCTGTATATGTGGGATCTACCACAGATGTATGATATCACATGTATAGTGCAGATCAAGTACCGGACTTACTACCTGGTACGACCTTGTATACACAGATATTTCTGTCTGGGAGGTCTGAGACAGAAGTATGACTGTGCACCATGGTGAACCATCAGAAAAGGAGATAATTGGCAACACCCTTGATGGAACCCTGAAAAAAATAATGTGCAATAGCTACGCACACATGCCGAAATGAGAATCTCTGAAATAAGAATGTCTTTTTCTGTCTTTCTATTAATTGTTTGAAAACAACAAGTGGTATAAAGTAAACATTCAGTTTACTGTAAGTGCTCTAAAGCCTTTATAAGTTCTCTGCTCTAACCAAATGTTGCACTTTATATGAAATTACTGTATAATTATAAGCAGCAGATGTAATATATCATGCCATTCATAATGCTACGTGTTTTCAGTGAAGGAACCTTCATGTTCGTCAGGCAGATCTTTTCAGCAATATGACTATAAGCATTTGTTAAAACAGTTCCAAGATAATAGTGACTTAAAAAATGCATATTTGCTAACACATTGTCCTGTTTAAATCCCATTTAAATGAGGCTTTGTCTGAAGTGTCCCTGTTGACTTTCTATCAAGCGTGAAAATTAAGTTGTTCATCAGATTGCTAGATTAGAAATCATAAAACTTAACTGTGACAATAGCTCTAGTGAGAATAGGGAAAATCATATCATTCCAAAGACATTGCTGAGTCTCCTATTCTTGTTAGTAACTCCTTCCTTCACATACTGGCAAATGTTGACCTAATTGTCTTTGGATATGTCCACGCATGCTGCAGTACAATACAGTTCATTTATTCCACTACACAGACTTTGTTTTCAGATGACTATGGCTACTCTCCTGAATGCTTTCTCTGAAATCAGTTTGTTTCGATTGAACTCATGATGGCTAGGGGTCCAAGTCTCACCATTCTTCACCACAAGAGCACCTTACTGGAAATGTCATTAGACATTAGCAAACCCAGGTCAGAACCCTGTTTTCCACTGAAAAGTGGCCAAACATTAATCTGCATTAAGGGTAATCATATTCAAGCAGCAGTTCAGCTCTCCTGATTACAGATACCCACTGACACTTGCAGAGGGCATCGTTTGCATACAAAGTAATTAAAACTTTTGACTTCTCCCTTTGAAACAGTAATAGAGTGTATTACAGTATTCGGCAACCCTGACTATGAACAAATGTCCAAAGGAATTTCAAGGCTTACTGGTATGAAAGTGCCAAACAATTAATAGCTGTTTTGAATTTAAAAACAAAGGGAGAATATGTCAGTTCTTTAAAAAGAGGGACATTCAGAACAGCAACTGCATCTGCATTTCACAAATGGGGCTATAAAAACTACAAGAAAAAGTGGGTCTTATTCTTTATGGGTAACACTCGTACTAAATTAAGATCACATACATTTATACATTACTGAAAAGCCTAAAAAGCCTAATCCTTTAGAATGACTCTTCTATGTATTAATGTAGTTTAGATCAGGATCTTTTTGGAGAAAGAAAAACATCATCTCGATCCCGAAATAGACATTTGGTCTTTTAGATAGTTGTAAAACACAGCCAAGAAAAGATTGTACTTTAGATCTTAATCTGCATTAGAAATATTTTCATCAAATCAAAAGATAGTTTCAATTTGCATCAAAAATAAGCCTCTCGCTAGTATCTAACATGCCTCAGAAATATACGAATATTTACAAATGTTCACATCTAAATCGAGGGCATTTTATTTCACCATAAACAGTGTAGTGGTAAACATGTTGCTGTCCTGGACAGCAGTTTATCTTGGCATTGGTCTCTTTTGTGTCTAATCACACTGTAAATCTTGTGAGAAATGCCAGACTTTCTCAAAGCAAACAGCTGGGCCAGTAAAGATTGCCAAACTCTTGAAGTCTGTCAGATCAGTTTCAGTGCACATGGAATGCTCATTGCCAAAAAAAATGCTACATGTATTTTTTAACACTGCTCTGAAGCTAAAAGGGAATTTACACTTTCCTCTAAGGCTCAGTGAAGCCTAGAGCAGCTCCTATTTCATCCAAACCAACTTTGCCTCTCTCTGAGGATGATATGTGTTCATTCAGTTGCAAGAATTGTTATTTCAAATGTCTATTTTTGCCCTATCTATTCGGTAAATTTATGCTTGATATGTATGTTTCTCCATGTTTTCTTGTAGGAGAAAGTCAAAACACTTCAGTTAAGATTAATACTGCTGCAGATGAAGGAGAAAGCCTTCGTCAATTGAAGAATGGTCTGACTGACAGGTCAGCTTCAGAATACAGCCAAGCCTGAGAAACAACGATCCAGAACCTTTCCACGATCAGAAGAAATGAGCACTGAGAGACCTTCCAGCCTGATCAAACATGCAGGGCAGACAAGCGTTACTTCCCTCGAAAATATAAGTGATTTCTCTTTAAATGTCACTGACTGCACCCAGGTTGTGGTGCCAGAGGAAGTATTTTTCACTGTTGCTGCTGCTGGAATACTGGAAAACCTGCTTGTCCTTATTGCTGTTGTTAGAAATAAGAATTTGCACTTGCCCATGTACTTCTTCATTTGCAGTTTAGCTGTTTCAGACATGTTAGGCAGCTTGTACAAAACTCTGGAGAACATCTTTATCATCTTGTGCAAAATAGGGTACCTGACACCTCGTGGGGACTTTGAGAAGAAGCTGGATGATGCCATGGATTCCATGTTCATTCTGTCTTTACTGGGGTCAATTTTCAGCTTGTTAGCTATTGCAGCAGACAGATACATCACTATCTTCTATGCTTTGCGGTACCATAACATCATGACGCTGAGAAGGGCCTTGGTTATTTTGGCAGTCATTTGGACATTCTGTGCTGGCAGTAGCATTGCCATTGCTCTCTTCTCCTATGAAGCAGCAACTGTCATTCCATTCACCATCCTGTTCCCTTTAATGATGTTTTTTATCCTGTGCCTCTACGTTCACATGTTCCTCCTGGCTCGATCTCACGCTAAAAAGATTGCCTCGCTGCCAACCAGCACAGTCCATCAGAGAACTAACATGAAAGGAGCCATTACACTGACCATTTTCCTGGGGGTTTTCCTCTGCTGTTGGGCCCCCTTTGTTCTTCATATCCTCTTAGCAAGGTTTTGCCCACATAACCCTTACTGTGCCTGCTACATGTCCATTTTCCATGTGAATGGGACACTCATCATGTGCAACGCCATCATCAACCCTATGATTTTTGCATTCCGAAGCCCAGAATTACGAAGTACATTTAAGAAGATGTTCTGCTGTGCCAGGTCAAACTGGAACTGGTAAACACTTTAAGAAAAATTAAGACTATAGAAGCACAACTGTGAGGTGTTGTGCAACATCACTTTGCAGAGTTAAAAATACTTACAAATATGTGCAAAGCAATACTATCCTTGTAGGATACGGCCAGTGATTTTCAGAGGGCTACCAAGGAGTGCATAAAAACTGAATATGCACACAAATCCTTGCCATCCAGACCTCCAGAAATATTACTGATGAAGTTAATTCTGCCAACAGTTTTCATGAAAGTAAAAAAACAAATTCATCTTAACTATCTGTCATTTCAGAAAAATTCCGGTATAAATATTCTGCATCAAGTATTGCATTACCTCAGAGATTAATTTATGCCAGCTCATTTTGTATGAGTAAATTCAATTTAATGTGTATACTACCTTAAAATTATGTTGTTTAAATCACAATGAAATGGACATTTGTTTCTAAATTGCACATTTATATAAAAGTATATGATAAAGCAGAAAATATGGACATGTAAGTGGATTTTGCTGAAAAAGTGAATTCATGGCTGTTCTTTAACATCTAATTTTAAAATCATGCAATTAGTGTTGTCTAAGTTTCAAAAATAACTTGGAGTGTGAGTCCAAGAGAATAAGTTATTTTGGTTACAAGCTATTTTAGTGATTGAAGCTGATTTTCCAACATAAAGTTGTTGTGCCAGCAAAGAGAGGTTTTGAATTTTAAAACCCCAAAGCCAAGTCTGGGCTAGCAAAGGGAATTGATGAGCTTGCCAGTTCCCCATTGGAAGTGTCTCGGCCAGTTTGCTTTAATAAAATAATAAGTTTCATGGACAGTAAAATAACCTTGATTAAGCCATGGCTTTCTAAATATGCTACAACAAAGAATTCAAAAAATAAAATACCAGAGTGAAAATTCAAAGACCTCCAAGGAAGTCAATCACCTGGATAAGGAATCAGCTAGCCAGTCTGGAAGGATGCTACGAAACACTGTAATTTACAAAATTCTAGCAAGAAAATTTTGAATTGTCCCTAGCAAAATAATACAAAACTCACAAAATTTTAAGGCACAATAATTTTCAATAGCAAAATGTCCTGAAGCAGTCCAGAGCATATGGTGAGGAATTAATGTCACAATAATTCAGTGAGCTATTCAGCTGTACCACAGGCAGAATATTTAGTAAGAGACAGCTGTGAAAATGAGAAAGCCAAGGCATGGCTAGAACAAGAAGGAAAGGAAAGGATAGAACCTATTAGAATTCATAGATAAATAGAATAACTTACTCTGATGGAACACTAAGAAAAACAGGAATTTCAAGATGTATGGAATTAGGACCAAACTATGCGTATTCAGGTGGACTTAGGCTTACAAATAAAGATATAAGAAAGGGACAATGAACCTGAAAGCTTCCATAGAACTAAGCAAAGAAAATATCTCTCTAATGAGAAAAGAGATATTAAAATGAAAATTTTTCAAACCTATATATTTATTACAAAAATATGTTTATCTATAAAATGCCAGTTCAGAAGGGTGTTCAGATATAATCATACATTGTATTTAAATAATAACATAATAAAAAAAAAAACCCAAAAAAAAACCACAAGGCAAGAGACCTACAGTACCATAATAACCCATGCACATAGTTTATGAGTTTCAAGATGACAAAAGATATTGGACAGAAAATTGTGATTTAGGCAGCCCTTATGCTAACTCTGCAACACATGAAATATCTCCTAAACGCACCTTCCCACAAAACTTTATTTTCAATCTACTTTCCTAAAACAAACATAGTTAAGAGAGCTAAGTGGCCTCTACCGTGTTAGAAGTCATCAAAGTCATTGCACCTTGTAAGGAAACCCACTCTGACTCTACAGATGCAACCATTCAATGTTCAGATTGGGAACTACAGGTGTAAATATTAATAAAATATGTACCAAAAAAAAATAACCTATAACTTCTAAAAACAGAGATACAATCATTAAAGAACATACATTTAGCACTGCAAAGAACATTCAAGACAGTCTCATTTCCAAATCCAAAATTCAGCAGTAAAATACGCCACTGAAATTCTCTAGAAAGTCCTTTGCAAAGGACAGCCCATCTTGTGGTGACACTGGCAGTTTCAGCTAAGAAAGGGACAAATGTGAGAGCCCAGGCTGTGGGTGGATGTGACCGTGGCTATAGCAGGCTCCAGATGCGGCCACCAGCTACTGCTTTACCCTACCACACCAGCATGTGGCAGCTCAGAGTAGTCCTGAGAAAGGGCTGGTTTGTCCTGAAGGAAACAAGACAGCTTGGACCTGGCTGCCTTCATCCCTCACCTGACTGCCCCACCTAACCAAGAGTCTCAGAAACTGCCTGGCGCCAACTTTCCTTGTGACATCCCCAGGCCCAGGGAGAGAGGAGGGCAAGACGTTGCTCACGGACCCTCAGAGCCAGAGCCCAGCTCCAATCCCTGCCCTGCCAGCATTTTGCTTTGCAACAAGGACCTGGGCTCCTAGCTCCCCACAAAGTCTGGCCTACAGGTCGAGCCAAGGAGAGAGCAGCCTGAGGCAAAGAAGTTGGATGAGAGACTATGCCTAACCTCATCGCAGACCTCCAGCTTGCCTTACAGGTTCACCACTGCCCTGGCTGTGCCACAGCCTCAGGACATGGCTGGGAGTGGTGGCACTCTCCTGTCATGGTTCCAGACCCACGCTAGGAGCCCTTGAACAGCCTGTGTGGGGCACAAAATGCTCAGCAAGCAGCTGGGCTCACCCCTTCTTTTCATTACCAATGCCTCAGTTTCACCTTCAACCTGAGACCCATAGGGTACCTAAGATGAGAACTTAAGACATAAAATCAATCCTACAGTCTCAGGCCCTCCCACTGTCTTTCTCAACACCATCCGCAAGCCTCTAACCACTGTTTACTTGCAAAACATGGAGCAGCCATGGTTATGTGGAAGTTGTGGAGTCTCTTTCTCTGGCGACATTCAAAACCCACCTGGACACATTCCTGTGTGATATTCTCTAGGTGAACCTGCTTTAGCAGGTGGGTTGGACTAGATGATCTCCAGAGGTCACTTCCAACCCCAACCATTCTGTGATACTGTGACTCTATGTGGGCCATGGCCCAGTGAGGTTTGGTTGGTTTTGGTTTTTTTTCCATCCAGCTTGTTAAAACAAGGATTCAACACTTAGGCAGCAAATTTCCAGCAGGTTTTATCCCATGTTGTTCTCTTTGACTTGCAAGTATTTCTGCTGTTAGTGACATTGGGTCTCAGATTGCCATGAGATCCAAGCGTTGTCAGGAAATGGTTCCTACCTAATGGTACCAGGAATTGGTGGCCTATTCTTTGTAGCTTACCCGGTCTCATCTGTAGATACACTCAGAACAACATCCCAAAAGTGTTTTTTCATGTCATGATGTCAGAGCAACACTTAAAGTTATGGCTTGATGTTATGTCTTCAAAATAGTGATAGAAACTTGATGGCTGTTACTGTCAGACTATGTGTCTAATATCCAGACAGCCAGCAAGGCGGGGAAAAAGCTGCTACATAAGGGGATCTAAGACAAAGCACAGAGAGAGCAGGTTTGTAAATTATGAGAACTGCCTGTTCTTCATTTTTAGTGAGTTCAGGACAATAGAACTTGTCATGTTCTCTGGGTAAATTTGTAAGAAATGCAGATCCTATGCATTTGCAATACAGCTGAAATCCGTGGCAGAATATTAGATCTCAAGCTGAGCCCAAGAGTTGTATAAAGAGTCAATATAAAATTCAGAAGACACATGCAAAAACTTTTTTTTCTTCAGTTTGCACAAGTCGTGATTAAATGGAGCATTCTTTCAAAAATATTTCATTTCAGGGGAGACAGAGTCAGGAAGAGCACAAAATATTCTTGAAGTAAAACCTCTAGGAAGATTTTAATTTTTAAGTCTGCCAGTATTTGCTGCTTGTCAGCGGGTGGGTGAATCTCCATATGTTATCTCTTAATTGGTTGTAAATTTGGCTTGCATTTCAGCTGTTGTGCAGTCTCCAAGCAAATAAGATTTTCTGTCTCACATACTAATGTCTATATATATATTTCTCTGTTTTGCACTTTGAAAAGATTCTTTAAGCCATGATTTGTGAAGCCTTCATTGCATTATACTGAAGTGACTCTTGAAACTCTGCTCTGGTCTCTTTAGCTTGGAGAAGAGGAGACTGAGGGGTGACCTCATTACTGTTTACAGATATATAAAGGGTGAGTGTCACGAGGATGGAGCCAGACTCTTCTTGGTGACAACCAGTGATAGGACAAGAGGTAATGGGTACAAACTGGAACACAAAAGGTTCCACTTAAATTTGAGAAGAAACTTCTTCTCAGTGAGGGTGACAGAGCACTGGAACAGGCTGCCCAAGGAGGTTGTGGAGTCTCCTACTCTGGAGGCATTCAATACCTGCCTGGACACATTCCTGTGTAACCTCATCTAGGTGTCCCTGCTCTGGCAGGGGGATTGATTCTGTGATATATTAATGTATAATAGTGAACACTTTTCTTGAATTTTGGGACTTTGCTTCATCTCCCAGCTTTAAATGAGAAGTGTCTGGGGGGCAGAACTGTACCTCAGCACTGGGACAAAAAGTAAGTTCATCTTGGATCCTACCAGAAGCTAATGATCCTGGAACGAAAATCCAGTCCCTCACAAATCACAGGAAACACCACAATCAACGTTTCATTCCGAAGGGCCCATAGAACTTCACATGCCTGCAGCAACAAAACATTTCCTAGTGACTTACTGCTAAACCAAAGAAGAAAAACTCCTCCTCTGTTCCTGTTGTTCTAACTGAACTTCATGTTCAGGAACAAAGTGAACAAATCTGATAAAGGCACCCAGGGGAATTAATTCCACTCAAGCAGTCAGTATGCCAGTGAGAGACAGACTTGCATAGCAGTTTTATTTTGTTCACAAAATAGCAAGACAAATATAGTTTATTTGTGAGAAAATATAGTTTAGAATTTGTTTATGTGAGAAAGACCTTGTTTTCATGAATTATGGCCCTTGGCAAGACTTTCAGAATAACAGCAGAACAAAATTTCAGTTTTTCAAACAATATTTAAGTAACTGAAAAAGAAGTTTGACTTGAAACGCAGAGCACTGTCAAAGGCAAGCAACACTTATTTATAATATTTGTTTATAATATGAGTTGGAGTAGCTGTTAGCCTTCTCTTTTTAAAAATCCCTAAGCAAGATACTTCATATAGAGTCAGCTAAAATTATAGGGAAGGAAAACAATAAAAGGATCTTGAAGTGTCTATCATGAGACCTTATACTGCTTGTAATAGTACCGAACTGTGATTATGGTCACAACTGTATGGATTTGGTTGGTTCAGCCTTGGAGGCTTGGAACTTTCAGTACTTTTTTTTTCAGTGCTAAACATCTATATTTCAAGCCAATACTTTTTAACGAAAAATCTTTTTGAGTCAGATTTGAACTAAACTCTTCGAATGATACGTTTTTTCAAAGATAATCTATTCCCCAAGTAGGCACAGGGTCTGGTTTTTAATTCTCTCAAGGTAATTACAGCAGGTAGCCATCTATGAAGATACTATGTGTTCATCATTCAATAGCGCTTTGATATGGCTTCGTTTGAAGTGTCACTTTTACAAAAGACACAATGGCATTGTGGGCTTCTGATTCAAAGAGGATGACTTACAGTACAATTCTGGAGAAATAAGTGTGACCATTTAACAAAACTTTTCATGTCTACTTGAAAGCAGTTTTCTTATGTCTGCAAATCCCCTCAAGTTACAGTTATAATAAAAAGATCCTACTTTTGAACTGTAATACATAGTCTAATGAGTGACCGTTAGCTAACAAGTAATTCTGGATAACCCAACTGGAGTACAAATGCCTAATGAGTAATTGAAATTATTGCTTTCCTTTTTTTTTTTTTTTTAATTAAGACCATGAGACAAGTTTGCTACTCTACATTCCATTGCTTCAGCAGCACCTTTATGCTATCATTTATTACTTCAGTCCTTCAACAGTTACAGCTGAATTTCATATGAACTACCTGAATAAAGGCAGAGCTAGTGAAAAACCATTCCCTAATGAGAGGGGTTACTTCACTGGCAACTTTACACACTGTGCCAACTTGACTGAGGATGAAGGAGATGGAGTGCATGGCCTGGGTGGGTACTTGTGTTGACAATTCACCTGTCAGCATGATTAAATTTGAGAAGAAACTTCTTCTCAGTGAGGGTAACAGAACACTGGAACAGGCTACCCAGGGAGGTTGTGGAGTCTCCTACTCTGGAGACAGATTCTGTGATTCTGTGATTCACTCTTTATCAGTATTGCTGCATAGAATGGTTTCCAGGAAAAAAAAAAAAGGCTGCACTGCGTGCAGCTTTACAGGTCAACAACTTGTTTCAGCATCATGGCCCTGAGGCCCTGCCAGATCTGACTGTCCCTGCCGAACCCCAGCACCTCCTGAACCATGCCCATGGCCCCATTTCAGCCCCCAGAGCCATCAGCCCCTGCCTCAGTGGTGCCAGAGCAGGGCTGATCTCCAGCTCCCCACAGCCCTGCCCTGCTGAGCCATGGACATTGCTGAGCTGAGCCCACCCACATGCCCACATCCTGGCGCATCATCCCCATGGAGGTGGCCAATGCCCAGGGCTGGGGTTGCCCCAGGGCTGGGGTTGCTCTGCTCCTGACTGGGACGGTAGGATGAGTCCTGGCTGCCAGGTCCTGCCCTGACAGATCCCAGAGGATCCCCATGACCACCTGCCCCCTCAGTGCACTGACTTTAAGTTCCTAGTTGCAAACAGGCAGATAAGAGCTACTTTCACAGAATCTGAAACTACACAGGAACCTCTGCAGCTTATCATGAGAGCATTCATCTCTGCAAGAAGCTTCAGTGTCAGCATAACACCATGTAGTTTAATACAGTCTCTAAAGCCAGCAAGAAATGTCTTCAGCCCCTTTAAAATTCTATCACGTAAGTTATTCTGGCTAATTGTCCCTTCCCGACAATTTAAATTTGGTCTCAGTATTTGGTGGCATTGACAGTCTAGGGTAAATCTCTTCCAATTCAAAACTAGCTTCCCAGTCCCAAGGACTCCGGCAGCTACTCACTTTCAAAATTATTATATTATCCACCATGCTGAATATGCATTTGAGCTTTCATTTGCATTTTAAAGAATGATCTAAAGAGTCTGTTTCACTGATGTACCATTTCAGTCTCATAGTCTACAGTCTTACATTTTCATTTACTTGAGAAATGAAACCACAGCCAAGCAATTTGGGTACTCACATCATCTGGTGTGACAGCTAAATCTGCCTTAGCTGCCAGTCTGTGCACTGAGGAAAAAAAGGAAGAGAGAAAAAAAGCCTCTCAGCCTGGCATGAAGTGGTTGATGTCAGAGGGCAAGCTTAAAGGAACTGCTGGAGGTCTCAGGTCTCTTGTCTGCTCTTAGCTTCCTCTCAGGTCACAGCAAAGCCTTTGAAAGAGGGGGAGAATTTGGATAAAAGGCAGTTGCATGAGCGGGCAGATGAAAGAAGAGCAGTCTCGCAGGCGAGAGCTGGCTGGTTAATAAGGGACTGAGACTGGCAACGTTTCCCGTTAGAGGAACTGGCATTAGGCATTGTTAGAATTCTGGGAACAGGCCCGAGGAAAAGTCTCAGTGGCAAATAACCTTTTTCCAAAATAGCTGTCTTAAATGAACTAAATGAAGAAAGTAAAATTCAGTTTCTTCCTTAAATCGTTGTCATGAAATAGTCTGCCATGATCCTGGTCTCTGTTAATGTATTATGTCTAAGGGTTAGTCATATTAGAGTCAGATTAAGAGTGGTATTTCAAAAATAACCTAATAATTTAAAATCTAAAACATATTGCACATTAATTTGAAATTCAGGAGTGTTCTCAAAATGGTCCAAATATTTACTGTTTATTTAACCGTTGTTCAAACTTTAAAACTCTAATCTTTCTTTTTTTTTGAATCAGTGTTAGTCTTGGCATGTCAAAGGGACTATTTTCTGACAATATTCTAGCAAAATACAGAGAGGAGGCAGAACTGACATGGCCTGTGAAGCCATTATTTTAGTTTGACATAGTAGTGCCAGAGCTACCGTACTACATGGCAAAAAGAGCACTTACCTCAGAAATCTCAGTGAAGGCTAATAGGTAAAAGTTATCTCAAGCACCATCAGCCATTACTGCTGCCAAGGAAGAAGAACATCAGCAGTGGCAGCAGCTGGAAGAAGTGCTTGGTGCCTGGAAGGACCGTCAAAGCTGTGACTATCTGATTCACCAGGTCTCTTGTTGTGGCTCTTCTCAATGTCATGCCACAAAGAAACTGAAGTCTTCATATGTATATGATATGATACAGATACACAGATAAATACACTTCCTTTATATTCCTTTCTTTGGTCTCAGTCCTGCAGCCGTTTGATTTAGTGACCAAAGAAGCCTTAAAGTGCTTTTCCTGTGTTACCTCTTTGGATAAGTGTAAATAAAAGCTGGAAGGAATGTCCTATGAGGAGCAGCTGAGGGCTCTAAGGCTCAGGGTGACCTCATTACTCTCCACAGTTTCCTGAGGAGGGGATGCAGAGAGTGATGTACTAACCTCTCTGGGATTCAGTGATAAGACATGTGGGAATGGTTCAAAGTTGCTCCAGTAGAGGTTTAGACTGGACATTAGGAAGCATTTATTTACCAAGATGGTGGTCAAACAGTGGAACAGGCTTCCCAGAGAGGTCGTTGATGCCCCAAGCCTGTCAGTGTTTAAAAGGCACTTGGACAATACCCTTAATGCTTTAATTTTTGGTCAGCCCTTAGGATGATAGGTATAGATCACTTACAAAAGAAATAGTCTAGTCTAGTCTAGTCTAAAGTGATACCGTATCTCCTAGAAGGAATTAAAAACAGGCCCTGACAAATCTGTAGTGTAAACAGGGATTATGTTTGTGCTTGATGGCTTTATTATTAATTTACTTTTTTTATTTCCTTCCCCATACCTTTCAAAAATATTCAGTTTCTTCCTTAAATCATTGTCATGAAATAGTCTACCATGACCCCGGTCTCTGTTAATGTATTATGTCTAAGGGTCAGTCATATTAGAGTCAAATTAAGAGTGGTATTTCAAAAATAACCTGATAATTTAAAATCTAAAATATATTGCACATTAATTTGAAATTCAGATGTTGAGGTTTCAAAAAATATTTCATGCATTATATCTGCAAAATGCTTTATATCCATTCTGTAGCTAAGTACTTTACAGTACACTCTCCTCACATAATTGTCCTCCCAGCAACTAAGTCATGATCATAAAATTTAGCTTAAATGACCAAAATTACCTAACATAATATCTGTACTAACATTCAACACTCTATTCAAATGTTTGCCTTCCTAGATTTGTAACAGAAAAATAAAAGGCAATACTGTGAAAAAAGTTTTAGGACTAAATAAAATGAAGGTCTTTGGTGGAATTTGGTGCCTAAAACAGAAACATCTACAGCTGTTTCTGTTTTCTTTGCAAGCAAATGCATACAAGATCAAACACACAAGCAACCCCCAGGAAATGCAAGACAAGGATTCACATTCTTCTTACGCAGAGAGAATTCAAAACCCCATCTGTAGACTTCCTAGAGCAACTGTTGCACTGCAAGTGTGTATGCAGGTAGAAAAATTTCTGGTTGCTTTTCCTTGAAGATGTTCCTGATGTTGAAAACATGCAGTGAAGAAAGCAGCATTCACTGGAGTGAGCGAACAGAGATTTGCGGGTCAGAAGCACCTCTGTGGGTGAAGGATCTCTGCAACACAGGCCCTCCTCTCTGCACTGCTGACCTACTTCACTTCACTTCATAACAACGTGATTCCCCAGAAAGTCTGAACTAGAAGTCCCTCAGGTATAAAAGAGACCAGAATACAGCCTCACATACTACTGGAATCGTGGTTTAAACCTTAGTCTATGGCATGAAGATCATAGCTTACAACCCAGACAATGGCAGCATTTTACAATAATAGTTATCTCTTAATAGTACATAGCTACCTCAGAAAGGAAGGGTGTGATCACTTGCTCTTAAAAGATATACTCAGTATGTGGTTCCATACCCCACAAGATGAGTTGAGCCACCTCCCTTATCTCTGTGTTCAATATTTCTGACCCTTTTTTGAGACACCTACTTGTATCCCCATCCAGTTTGGAGAACCTTGGATGAAAGCAGGCCTCTGGATTCTTCTCCATGCACTGCAGAAGATGATGAAATCATCAGAACTAAACCAGTTTAACTCAGGTCTCCAGACTGTCTTCTCTCCTATGTGCACAAGGAATGGATGGTGACAACATGTTCTATGCAAAACCAGAGCTTGGTAGCAGCTGTTTGGCCCATGCAAACTGTGGAGCGTGAAACATCCAGAAAAGAGTATAAAAAAGATACTACCAGCTCTAGTTCCCACATGCAAGCTCACCTACAAAGCAAATCCCTGAAAAAATGAGAGCAATCCCACCTCCTCCTGATCACAAGAAAAATGTGGTTTTTAACCAGTTAGAAAGTACGTTATTCTTGTTGAGGCCCTATGTATTGCACTAAGCCTGTAATGAAAAACTTCTCCCCTAAAGAAGACAGATAAACTTAAGTTTACTAAATGATCTCATTTTGCCTGCAGTTAGTTTTGTAAAAGCCCAGACTTTCAGTTTAAGAGTCTGGAAAATGTTCTCCTGAAAGAATGTGATAGGAAATGAGGGGGAAACAAAAGGTCTTGTGAATTGAGTTTGCTCTCCCAGCCCTTCTGGCTACAGCGATGACAAAGCCTTCCCCACAAGAAATATACCTTACCAACTGGCGATGTTGTGAAACAAATGCCTAGAATAAGACTCAGAAAAAGCATTTGGCAGTTCAGAAGTGCATCTGTTCTGTTAATGATATAGTGTTATTTTTGAGTCACAGATTAAGCTATATGGAAATGAAAGCGTTTATACATCAGTTTAATTCTTCTCACACTAATTTAAAGATGAGGCACACTTTATTGCCCATTGGTGAATGTCTTTAGCAAATATCTTTGCTTAAATAATAATACATCCTGGAAAAGCATACTTGGGCTGTTTTGTGCACCTGATCAGTTACCACCTTCCCTGCAGCAGACTGCAAGACATATCGCCTTGCATGTGAGCTCTGCTGCCCAGAAGTTCACTAGCACAAGACAGTAGGACAGCAGTGGGGAGAAGAGACCTTTCCCACAAAAGAGAAATGTGATGTTTGTTAGCACCTGCAGCGCACTGGGTGACAGCACCCCCAGGTTCTGAACGTGGGTACGGGTAGGAGAAGCCACACTCTCCAAAATGCACAAACCTCCACAGCGAAGTGCAGCAGCTGCTGACAGGCAGTCAGAGGTACAGGTAAGGGGACACAGGGTGCTAGCGAAGGAGTTGCCAGCAAATGTAACCTTAAGAGAAAGGAAAGGCCAAGAAACTAACTGCTTCATTTTAGTAGTGCTTTCTAGCAATAGCAGCATAATTATCAAGAGGAAAAAGTCAAGGACCTCTGTACCCAAGACACTGTGGGTTGCAAATAAGTTCCTTGGTACAGTATTCAAGCAACAAAAAATGAGAAAGAACTAAAGATAGAATACTATAAATTGAATTTAAAACAGTATATAATTCCATAGTGGTTAAAAGGGACATTAATTCTGACATTTCTGCATAAAGCCTAGCAATCTGTGAACTAAATGAAGCGCACACCGATTTTCGAGATGTTTGGCTTTTGAAGGATATTCTAGTATATATTATAGCTTGCATTTTATGTCATCCCTTTTATCTATCAACACTAGAGACATTTTGCTGCCCTTTAAAAATCACTTTTTAAAAAATCATAGAGTGGACTTACAAGGCCTATTCTTTGCCGCTAATTCTTCACATCTTTTCTCACGACCCATTCACCACTTTTTTCAACCAGTTGCAAGATGAAGCTGTAGTATTACTCTCCTAGACTGATTACCTGAGGCTATTTTCTTTAAAGGATAATATTCAAGTTTATTACAATAATATTAGCTAGAAGTAAGGTCCCCTGCTTGAGTAATAGACACATTGAAAGTGGACAGGGCATATTTTGGCTGCGTGGAGGAAGTGTTCCTGTAACAGAGATAGAAGCTCCCTCATGTTTTCCTCCATAATAGCCAAGCTGGGCCAGACCAATAGTAGTATCTGAGCCTCATTACAGGGAATAACTACAAAACATTTCATCCCACCCTCACCATTGTAGCTGAAAGACTCCTTGAACTACGAACTCTGTGCTACCAATGTACATACCCACCAGTAGGTCTCTGCAGCTGAAAATAAAATGTTCAGTAAAAGGCAAAATCATGACTAACTGGATGAAAAAAGATTGTATCTGGAAACAGAGGCTGGAAAGCAGTCAGCTTCTAATTTCTAAGGAGAAAGTTAAGGAAACAGGTGAGCCACAGGCTGATGCTCCAGGGTGGGATGAAAACAACTGTGAGTCAAAACCCAAACATGGTTCATCCCTGCAGGAAAGAAGGCAAAGGGAAAAGAATCACCCCTACAACAAAACAGAGCAGTGAATTAATTAGTTTTAGTACTTAGCGGTGTAGTTTGACCTCTGTGTGGTTGTCTGTGGTATTTTGGCTGCCGTTTAAATCACAGGGGTTTTCTAATAAGATTGTTCCAGTTTTAACTCTTGGTTTTTGACTCTTTTATTTTTACTGAAGAGATATAGCAAGAATAGTGGATTTACTGTGTAGAATTTAACAGCCAGTACAGTAGCTTCCCTTAAAGAATACTAGCATCACTTTGGGGGAGAACTGCTGTAGCACAACGTAACTGTGAGAGTAAAGAACAGATACTTGAAATAAGCTTTCAAATATCTGTTTCTATGGGAGCAAATTAGCTATAATATATGGAAAGACTGTACCCACACTTCAGCCAGCATTGCTTCCTCTCTGCTCCCTGGCCACATCTTGCTGTCTGCATTTCAAATGTCTGTGCACACATTCAAGATTCAGATGTCTGTCCTCGGTTGACTTAAAGTGAGTTTATGTATTATCTTTGGCATGTTTTATAGGCCTTTTGACAAGTAGTGCATTAACAAAACTGTGATTTCATATACTTGGAATAGTATTGTACCCATCCCAATGCTGAGAGGATAATGTCTGAGAAAAACAGTCTGAACCAAAGAAGAGCTTCACCTATCCACCAATAACTTGTGTGAGAGCAAACATCAGGGACTAGAAGTGCACATAGCCCCTTACTTCAGACTCGAGGAAATGCTAAGTTGACAACCCATTGGCACAAGAGGAAGAACCAACAAGGACTGCATTTCTCTTATGCTGATGCACAACTTGATTAAGTCTATCCTTAGCTTTGCAGCCCATGACCTTTGGATCTCTGTACCAATGCCTATAGTTCAGTACCCCTTTTTTCTAGGAAAAATATCTTTCCCAACTATAGTTCCAGCTGGTTGCACAATTTTCCCATAAAAGAACAGAGCTGTTGCACTAGTATGACTTTAGGTCCCTGATGGAGGACACAAGTTGCTGTGCAACTGCAGGGGGCAGATGAAAGAGCCAGGGAGACACACTCCTATGCAGAATCTGGTCTAAGAGAGGCTCTCAAAGGAGCCCATTACAAAGAACATTCCTCTTGCCTTTATTTAAAGGGAGTGAGTGAGCTCTACCTAGCCTGAAAACAACTGAAAAGAAATACTGGGTGACTCTTTTACATTTCACTAGTCATCTCACAGGTTTGTCTCCATGAGACTGAGTTTTTAAACCACATGTTCTTTGCTGTCAGCAGTCTATACATGTGGAAAAAGTATGAAGGTTAACAATAGCCACCCAAAAATTTTGATTGAAATGTTCAGATGTGTTTGATGAGCTGTTACCATTTAGATCACCCACATGTATCACTTGTCAGATGAATAAAAAAAAGGATAGACAGATAGACAGATAATAATGTTACATCATTATTATGCTATTTTGACACTACAGAAGCAAAGTTAGCCATTCAATAAAGCAGTACAAAGCCTCAGAGACAGAAGCTGACTGGTAAGAAAAAAATACAGTTTTGGGAAAGACAAACAGAAACAGCCCAAATAATGAGACCAATATGATCGAAGGACACAAAGGACAATGACTGTTTACCACTAACAAATGGACATGTAGAGATGGTGGTTTTCAGGGGAGATATGAATTTCACATCCTTGTCTTTGGTATACAATGTAGCAGAAACAAAAAACAGGATTAGTATTGCGTCTAAAGCACTGATGGGGTTCAAAATCTAAATGGCAAAGGGAAAACCAAAAAATCTAAGGAATTACTGATTCAAATGCTGGGAAAAAATGACTGTGGAGTTGTATACTCAGAATCCTCTTACTAGTAATTATATCTCCAAGCTTTTATTTACAGGACAAAGACAGAACTGAAGTCACAGAATCACAGAATGTTAGGGATTGGAAGGGACCTTGAAAGATCATCTAGTCCAATCCCCCCACTGGAGCAGGAACACCTAGATGAGGTTACACAGGAATGTGTCCAGGCGGGTTTTGAATGTCTCCAGAGAAGGAGACTCCACAACCCCCATGGGCAGCCTATTCCAGTGTTCTGTCACTCTCACTGAGAAGAAGT
The DNA here is from genome assembly GCF_963082525.1 of Nesoenas mayeri. NCBI lineage: Eukaryota > Metazoa > Chordata > Aves > Columbiformes > Columbidae > Nesoenas > Nesoenas mayeri. The sequence continues at coordinate 57,217,369 of NC_137543.1, read as the reverse complement.
TTCTTCTCATATTTAAGTGGAACCTCTTGTGTTCAGATTTGCAGCCATTACCCCTTGTCCTATCATTGGTTGTCACTGAGAAGAGCCTGGCTCCATCCTTGTGACACTCACCCTTTATATATTTGTAAACATTAATGAGGTCACCCCTCAGTCTCCTCCAAGCTACAGAGACCCAACTCCCTCAGCCTTTCCTCATAAGGGAGATGCTCCACTTCCTTAATCATCTTTGTTGCCCTACGCTGGACTCTCTCCAGCAGTTCCCTGTCCTTCTGGAACTGAGGGGCCCAGAACTGGACACAATATTCCAGGTGTGCTCTGACCAGGGCAGAGTAGAGGGGAAGGAGAACCTCTCTCGACCTACTAACCAACCCCCTTCTAATATACCCAGGATGCCATTGGCCTTCCTGGCCACAAGGGCGCAGTGCTGGCTCATGGTCATCCTGCTGTCCACTAGGACCCCCAGGTCCCTTTCCCCTACACTGCTCTCCAACAGGTCATTCCCCAACTTATACTGGAACCTGGAGTTGTTCCTGCCCAGATGCAAGACTCTACACTTGCCCTTGTTATATTTTATTAAATTTTGTCCTGTCTAACTCTCCAGTCTGTCTAGGTCAAGGAAGGGCCCAAAATTTTTCAACATGGAAGTATAAAGCTATATCTTATATTTTCCACCTCCTTTTGGCATGGTATTTTATTTGTCAGAATGTAAGTGGCTTGCTTTCTACTCATCTCTTTTACAAATAGGACAGTTTCACAATCAGCTACTGCAGCCATTGGATTTAAAAGCACTGGAAAAAACACCTATTCTGCAGTTGAAGGTAAGCACAGTATAATTTTATGCATTCAGCCATGACAGCACTTTTTGATGTAAAGCCTATGAAATTATTACTAAAAGAAATCCGTCGAATATTTTGCAGACAAGTAATTATTTTCCCTGACCTCTGAATGTTCCATTGATCAAAAAATTGCATCTCTTACAGAGGAAACATTAAGCAATTACAGCAATTAACCAAGGAACAGTAATGGAATCACCATTAAAGGGAATAATGCATTCCCTTCCAAAAGACACATCCCAGTCTGGTGTGTTCACACACATGTGACACCAACAGGAGATCTCACCTTGGGAAGCAGTTTTCTTTATTTTTCACATAAAGTTTTATTAAATCTATTTGAATCAAAGGCTATCAGAAAAGAGCAAGTTCTTAATTTCTTTTTTGCCATGTTGATTGAAGTGCAAAACTATTTCTCTACCTAGTAATGTGTAGGTTGAATCCAAGTATTTACACTACCATTATTACCATGGGAGCTATATTTATAGTATTTTTTCATCACTTTCCCAGCCACCGTAACTCATGTTTTGACAAATAATGTTAATAAAAATTAAAATTGTTCAAAAAGTGATTCACAGATGAATTGTCTTGTGTATAAATTTACTTTTTTCCCAGCTAATTAAAATAGTATTTTACAAGGAAATTGCTTTTCTTGCAAAAGAAAAAATATTGATTTTATTTTTAAAGTTTACATAAAACTAAAATGTTTCAAACAGAACCAGTCCAAAACCTGTACTTTCCTCAGAAACTAGAAAGCTATAAATGTTACTTGAGACAATAAATAGAACTGGGAAATTACATTTTGACAATGTGAAAGAAGCTATCTCGGGGACAAAGGTTGGTAACCATAGTCCTTTCCATCTCTAGTAGTTACATAACTAAAGATTTTGAAACCGAGTAGAAAAAACAAACCCAATAGTGCTGCCAAAAAAAAAGGCCTAAAATTGCAGAAAGCCAGAGTGAATAGTTACTAATTAGTCCCTTACCCAGCCAGAGATAAATATCTGTATTTCAGGGAAACATGTTTCAGCTCCTTTTGTTATTATTATAATTACAGTGAGTAACTGAGGATTCATGAACAGAGTGTGTTTGTAGGCAATGGAATAAATACAAACAGTGAGCTTCAGAGTGATGACGTTGAAGGAAAAATAGTAAGCAGGCAGCTGGGAATGTCACGTATTTCACCCTGGAAGAGCATTTGGCATGCTACTTTGCTGCTGGCTGACGACCAGATTTCTCATTAGAAGATCTGTTTTGTTTAGGCACAACAGCATAAATAAAGATAATGTATTGTGTTTTCAGGTCTGTGTTTGCATTCACGTTTCTTCCCACTCCTAATGATCTTAAAGCGACACATTCTCCTGGCACAAGTGGGATTTCAGCATACAGGCCTATGCTCCCACTCAGCAGTCACTCCAGTTTGGATGCCTGAAATAATTCCTGAGCCACTGGGAAACTACATTCAAAGACCAGGCAAGATGTATGTTTAAACCCCAATGCTACATCCCAACTGGTACCTATTCCTCTGCCTCTTACCTCTGTGTTACCAGTGGGATCTTCTCCCAGCTGGTGCCATAAAGGTAAAACCAAACTTCCTGACATTCTCAAATGCTTGTGCTCTGGGAGATGGGGAAATGTTTCCTGCCTAGAAGAATGGTTCCTTTCCCTGTGGACAGACATGTCACTGCAGCATATCTCTCTAATACAACAAGACTGTTTCTGTATAAGTCCACTCTTTCCTCCATACACACAAAGTCAAGCTCAGAGTGAAGCCCAGATGCACAGTATCTTAATTCTTTGTGCTCTTTCTGCTAGCTGATTTGAATCTTCTGGACAAGTGACTTACATGGGATAATCTTGTAGCGTCCTCTAGATCACAAGGAACTCGCATCACCGGTAGCTCTCTATGCAGTAGCCATCCACGTGCACTTGCATGTGGCGTGACATAGATCATAAATGCATGTCCAGTCATTCTGCTTAACTATACTCCAATTGATAGCTGGTTTCAGATGGTACCTCAGCACATAAAACCAGGATTCCTTGCTTACAACACCTGCCCCACAAGTGAAAAAGGTTATAGCACTCTCCCACCCATAACAGTAGGGAAGAAAAAAACATGCTGAATTAGAAGTATGCTGTCTCAGAAAGGAAAACCTTTCCCAGGAAGACTTTTTTCCCCAACCTGTCATCTACCACTGCATGACTATATCATTCCAAGTGTCACATGCTTTAGGTATCCACCATATTTTCCTCCAGAACTTACAGCTTTCAAGCTTCTAAAAGTCCATCATTAATTCTGTGCTCTTTTAAACTGTTTGAAGCAGTTTTGCGCACTTTTTTAAAGGTGGGGCACCTGTCAAGGCTTACCGGAGAATCAGAAAAAGAACCCTGATGCTCAGTCACCTGAGACCAATGGAAAGGGGAACATGAACAAATTTCTCTCACCTGCAGCTGAAGCACAGGCTTGCTCCTCCTCTCATTTTCATTTCCCCCAGAGAAGTCCATCTCAGCTACAGAGTCAGGGCAGTGCCAGCAGTAGCCTGACAGCAGCTGTGGATAAACTCATGAAACTGCTTGGCTCAGTGTGTTGAACAAGACCAGCAGGACCTAGAAGAAACTTCAATTTGCTTTATGTAGAAGAAACCATGAGCCATGAAAGGAACCTGAAGTTGACAAAGAAAGGTTGGTAGCAACAGGATTGGAGCCATTACCCTGCAATCAGCAGTGATACAAACAAGAATGATCCAGGGAACTGCATATTGAAAGAACACCAAGATCTAACACGCTGTAGCAGTAAAGCAGCCAGGAGAGAGTAAAACTATCTTTCAGTGATCAACTAATAACATTTAAATCCCTTTAGTCCCCCTGAATTGTCAATAGCTTTTACCAACACACTTCAGCAACAATAACAACTGTAAAGAGATGTGATAAAGTGCTTGACAAGGACAACACATGTTGCAAAAGAGAAGAAAGGGTAAAAATAAATCAGTCTTTTGGCATGTAGTGGGATGCTACCAGCAGCTATGTTTGACATAGATTTCTTAATAAAGAGATAACTTAGTTTTTTAAGTATGGCAATTTGTTGCAAGTATATAATCTTCATTGACCTTGTCATAACAGGACAATGAAAGGCAGAGAAGCAGAAAAGGGGGCTAGTTCATTTATGATGTCCCCTCTATCCTTCCATGAAAGTTGTCATCCCAGTCAACTCATTAACTTCTCTGCTTCTCCCTGAACTTCTTGAATTATGTTTGACAACTTCAACTTCCATCACAGAGCTCTCTGTAACTTGGATTGCTCAAGCAGATCAAAACTGCTGAAGGGAAGTTTCCACCTTTTATTTTACCTTACCAAGAGAAAAAGTGGGAATGCAAAGTCTGAATGAACTCCAGTGTCATATCTTCAAAATAACATGGGTCACTTGGGAGCTGTGAAGTGCCTCTGTTACTGTTTTAGTCTTGTTGCAGTGAAGTTGTATTCAGCTTTGTATCTACTTATTTCTGTGCCTGTATAATCCCCTTACGTCCAACTGCACAACAAAGGCTTTGAGAAGAACAGAAACTCTTTTTTGACACAGAATGCCACAAAGAGCCAGAAAAGTTGGCAGAGTTTTGCAGAGATGTGCTCTCAGTGCCCTGCAATATTTAGACCCACGGCAGCATAATTTGCTTCAATAAATTATTCTTTCACAGAGTTTTATTTGGAATAAGGTCTTCAGAGGACCATAGTGACACCTGTAGCTTATGCACCACAGGTTTCTAAGCAGAAGGGGAAGGCTGATGCTGCTATGAAACACTCTTCCAGCTCTGCCAGCTGCAAGTCAGTCCTGTTCTGTTCGAAGTAGTCACTTGTTGTGGTTTAACCCCAGTAAGCAGCTCAGCCTCACGCAGCCACTCGCTCATTCACCCCCCGGGGAAATGGGAGACAGCATGGAAGAGTAAAAGTGTGAAAATTTATGGGTTGAGATAAAGACAGTTTGATAGGTAAAGCAAAAGCTGGGCATGCAAGCAAAGCAAAACAAGGAATTCATTCACTGCTTCCCATCAGCAGGCAGGTGTTCAGTCATATCCGGGACAGCCGGGCTCCATCACATGTAACAGCTCCTTGGGAAGACAAATGCCATCACTCCAAATGTTCTCCCTTCCTCCCCCTTTCCTTGAGCTTTTTATCACTGAGCACAATGTCGTATGGTATGGAATATCCCTTTGGTCGGTTGGGGTCAACTGTTCCATCTCTGTCTCGTCCCAGCTTCTTGTGCAGCACCAGCCCATGCACCCACAGTGCAGCATGAGAAATACAAAAGGCCTTGTTGCTGTGTAAGCACTACTCAGCAATCACTAAAACATCAGTCTGTTATCCACACTGGTTTTGTCATCAATCCAAAACATAGCACCTTACAAGCTACTACAAAGAAAATTAACTCTAACCCAGTCAAAAACAGTACATCAGTGGAAAGAAATTATATTTGCTTCAGCTATAGGAACCATGACTAATTTAAAGAAAAAAAATACTTAGTAAATACTATCAATAAAGCTGAAATAAGAAAATAAAGATTAGCACCAGATGAAACTTTAGTCTCATAAAATAACTAAGTCACCTGAAAGAAGAGAAGATGTGAGAAAATGTGCCATTAATTTTCTATCCAGAACTTGGCTCCCTCTTTGCTTTTAAAAATGGAACTCCAAATTCTAACTCACCTGTGGACTTTCCACTTGTATTTTTAGTAAATACTCTACTACTATTGAGTACAACTGTAATAGCTAGCAAATACAACAATAAAGTGTCTTAAAATAGACCCACTAAGGGGGAGAAATAAGATTAACTTTGCACATAGAACTTCGGAGGTTTATATTTTTGTGCTTACTGTTATTTTATACGTAGATATATTGTTACAAATGAAGGCTTCCTCAAGAATGCATTACAGAGGAGACAGCAAAAATCCTTTTTGTTTATATGGCAAATGTTTTCTCTCTTCTTTTGTTCCAACTTTTGCCTCTGCTCTACAGAAGTGACACTTACTGAAGTGAACTTGCAGGAAACCTAACCAAGTGAAAGTAGAGAAGCAGGATATATATTCCTGGTTTGGCTCCCACTACTGTATCTCCCTATCAACAGGAACATTGGGAACAGTCAAGGGCCTATACTTCCTCATTTGTCAAATGAAAGAAGCTAAAGTTTCTGAGGCAAAACAGTAGTATGCTCATACAGAAGAGAATTAAATACTGTCATCTTTTTCCCATGACCCTGAAGAAACTTGGCATTAATACAGTTCAGGCAATCAAGCAGTATCAATGCTGGAACAAAGTATATTTTTGCAAATTTGTGTTAGGATACATTGGCAGAAGTCCATAGCATGAAACTTGCCTAACAGATATTCCTGCAGCTATCTAAAGTCTTACCACATTCCACCGGAGCCACATTTCTTTTCAAAGTTGCCACTCATGTATTACATCCTCTTGGGAGTTATCTAACAGGTATTAGCTACTCACTGAAGCAGAAGTATTCAAAAGAAACAGATAGCTTTCGTGTTTTTATACCATTTACAATCTTTAAAGAAAGATTAATCCTTATTGCATAATCCATCTCTCCAGAAAAATCTCCCAGCTCCCTTCTTTGTAGCAACAAGGCAGTGAAAAATCAAGGAGCACCATCTCTCAACTAATGTAAAAGGAGATAGCACAATGATAAGCCTAAATACATAAAAATGTTTGAAATTCATTCCTTCAGCTCTAAAAAGCTCTGGAGTAATTTAAAAATGAAATCCTAACTGGCTTCATAGGTCTTCTCATTATTTATTTTTTCAAGAAAAACATAGCACAAGCCTGTACTCTTCCAGTGGGGAGACGCTTTTAAATGCATTTGCAGACAAGCAGCACTTCCCTGTTTGTGCTCCTATGAAGAAATGTCTTGGATGCACACAGGGAAAACCCTGTATTTTCAAAATGTTCACATATATCACTCTCAGGGTATAAGACAGTTACTGGAAATGTTTCATTCCTGGTAAATACACAAGAAACTAATTAACATGGCAGCTGTGGGCCTCTCTCTCTTTCATTTTGGATCAGTTCAGTTGGGTATGGAAGATTAGCACTCAAGTCCAGAGTTCAAGTCTGTAACAAGAAGAGATCCAAAGTGTTGGGTTTTTTTCCTTTTGGCAGCTGTTGTTCAGATGTTTCCGTGACTGTTCTGAGGTAAATAAAACTTTTCAGTTATGGAAGTGCTTATCACAACATAGGATGAATTACAGCAATATAGTTTCAACTCATGAAGGAGCAAGCTGCCACATGAAACCAAAACATTTTGCCAGCTACAGATGAAATAATTTGGGATCTTGAGCTGGTGAAAAAGCAGGAAGTGCATTCAGATAAAATATCTGGAACTTTTAGCTCCCTCAAAATTTTAACTTTTATAACAAACAAACAAATAAAACAATTCCTTCATTTTCCTTTTTCATTCTTTTTTAATTTTTCCTTCCTCAATTAAAGCTGATGAAAAAACAGCCCAAGCATCATCAGTAGTAAGAAAAAATTACTCCTTTGATTTTAACAAATAATGAAGCTTCATCCAAGTGCATTGGAAGCAGAAGATATAACGGAAAATATACTAAATAATCACCTTTTACCACTTTTTGAGGAAGGCTTTTGCAGTGCCATATCTGTCCTGTACTGCTAAAGCCAAACCATTTTGTAAAAGTGTGTCACCTTCAATGGTCTTCGTATGGGAATGTTTCTGAAGCCAAGGTCCCTGGTCACTTCAGAAGCCCAGAGTAAATGACAGGCAGAGCCTGAGACCTTAATCTGAAACCTTGACACAGTCACATTTCATTTAAAAATGGATTACAAAGCACCACACATTTCAGAACCTTAAAAATCTCACAAAGTGTGATTGTCCTTTTGTGGGCATTCATTCAGCTGTGGTTTAAATGGAAGACTTCATCCTGTTCCAATGAGGAACAAGAAGGCCTCCATGGGCAAAGTCCTAAAGACACCAATATCCCAAGTAGCACAGTAGTAGACAAAACACAAAAATAAACAGCTTACCCATGAAACTGGTGGATGGGCAGAGTGTGCTCTTTCCTTTCTCAGGATGAGAGAAATATAAGGTCAGTTGACTGACCATGAAGAGGAACAAGGTATGTCAGGTTCCAGTTTTACGATCATAAACGTCTTGTTGCTAGAGCCTCTGTGGCTACCTTTTTTAGCAGGTCTTATGACCTGGGGGTCTCTCTGAAGCTGTCACTTTGACAGGCAGCCCTGCCTGCAATGGCCTTGCCACTCTCTTCAGCTACTGTGCAATCCTGTGTAGTTCTTCCCTATACCCCGTGACTACTTTCACAAACTGTTATGCCCTGGTCACCTTAATCTCACACTTCAGTTGTTATTTCTCAGACAGACTATGTAATTAACTGTTTTCTTCTTTCCCTCCAAACCAATCCATCTACTTTCTAATACAATGTTGGGTTTACGCTTTTGGAAATAATTCCAAGGTGTTAGAGTCTCTGCTATTTAAGTGCACAAAGTGCACACCCACCAAAGGTGGGTAAACCCTGAAACTTTCAGTCTACACCACAAAGGAGGAGAAAAATCCTGGAGAAAATACACACTGTGAAGTGTACCACAGCAGGATCCAGATAGTCTTGCTTCTTCATCTGTCCATTCATTTTAAAAGCCCATTGCACTCCCAGGAAATCAGTTGTTGGATTAAGATGAGCATTTTCAGGTATTTTATGTCTAAAGACATTCTACAGGTGAGACTGTCTCTGTGAAATTCCTACCCTGCATTTACTGCATTTCCACTCACTTTTAGTTTGAGAAAAAAGGCTGTCATAATGGTTATTTTCATTCATTCTCTTTTAAGTCCATTGGGAGAAAAATATCTAAATAAGAATGTTAATAAGAATAAGAATATTATAGTAAGAATTTTCATAAACAGTCATGTGGGGGAAGAATATCTCAAGTACCCAGTAATAACTAGCTTTAATCTGTTGCCTAATCACAGGTTATATAATGGTGTATGCAAAATGAACATCAGCATAGTACCATTCATATAACTGGTAATTCATCAGATTGTTTAAAGTTCTCCTTGTCTTTCATCTTGCCTAGAATTTAAAAAAAAAAAAAAAAAAAAAAAAGATGCTTATTTCTATATTTGCCAATCAACTTCTTAGCCAGAGTCTTTGTATCACACCACCCACCCGTCACTGCTTCTCCCTGTGCCAAAGCTGCAAAGAGTCAAGGTGTTGGTAACTCCCAATGGCCCTGCAATCCGTGTTCTGCAGACAGAGCAGCTGGCAAAATAATCTCTATCAGAGGAACTCAAACAAGGTTTAAGAAGATCCACTAAAAAACACCTAAGTAAATGGAAACTTGCACTCTGCCACCACTAGCAAGTAAAGGCATCTATTTGAAAATAATTATTGACAGCTAGATTATGGGTCTACTAAAACAATACCCATATACATCACAGATGTTAGTATTATGCTGAAATTTCTGCTCAAGCCAAGTTAAACATTAAATGTACAGCTGAAAACATCAAAACTGCTCTAGAACCCATAATTTAACATTTTTATTTATTTCTAAATTTATCCCAAAGAAGGTCTCCCATACCAAATTATTCTGTCATTTATCTTTTACAATTTTACTCACACAATTTATCATCCTGATGGTTGAATGGATGTCTAAAATGGCAGCTCATTTTTTTACTTCTGGGAATTTAAAAATGAACATTGACAGGCATGAATTTAAGGTGATTTTTATTTTTCCCTTGCATTTTACCTCCTCCAAATTTTTTAATTCATTGCTACCCATATGAAATATTTTGGAGGCAGCAAAAACACACAAATAACCAAATCTGTGGATGATTAGAGATGCAGTAACCATAATCAGCACAAAACTAAATAAGGTTAATCATGGTTGATTCAAATAAGGTCAAACAATTCCAGGAAATTAGCTGATGAATAAATGTGTCGTGTCACTGCTAGATCTGGATAAATTAATTTTAACATAAATTATTCCATGAGCTTAATTCTTCTTTCTGTTTTTTTTAATCAATCAATTATAACCTCAACCCTTCTCAGCTGAAGAAAAATTTTGCACAAAGCTACTTCACAGTTCAGGCTGTTCACTTGTACTGTGATTTCTGATTCAACGCTTCTGTTAACCTTTGTATAACTCCCATGTTCTGGTCTTAAGCTGGTCTCATGAAAGCTTCTAGTATGAATCTCCACATTTATAAATACAGGCAAACATCTTTTCAACCATATTAATTTGCCCCTTAAGAAGAAGACAGTTTTCACTGTTCATTAGCTTTCTTTGGAAAGAGATCTGAACATTTGCTTCCTTTCCATGAAACTTAATTCAGACTTTTAAGACTAGAGCAGATTGATATGATCAAAAAGTCTGACTTTCATTATAAAGATCATAAAAATCTCAGCCTGTAATGTCTGCATCAAAATAATTGAGGTATTAATTCCTCACTATTAATAACTCAGTTTCAGCAAGTTCTTGCCACAACTGTTTTCATAGCCTCTGAATCTGTTATGTTAATACAATAGCGGCACCAGACATGAAAATTCACATTTCCACATCTGATTAATTTAGTCCTTTTTATAGTATCTACGCAATCCCTTTACTTATGTTTTCTTGCTTAATTCTAGCTCCAAAATGAAATACATACATATTGTATGAAGAAGGGGCACAGATTAATGACACTTTGCAAAATAAACAACATTGCTTTCAGTAGCTGGCTGTTACACTTGGCCCAAATACTGTGACATATTTACGTGACTAGATAATCTGGGACCTTCAAGTCAGTCCTTGTGCCATTTTTTCCTTTATTATGCAGGGATGTTGGGTCCAGTCGTGGGATCTCCAACACCATCCTCTTACACCAGAGTCATCAAGGATGCAAACAGTCCACAGATTTCAGAAAGACAGTTTGCACTTGTAAAGAATAGACGGTTCTTATGTATTTGCTTGAATTGGAGACTAAATCAAGAATGCTGCCATCAAGCTAATGAACAGCAGGTGCCAGTCAGCCACAGATCTTTTCAAAGGAAGAGGTGCAAACTGAAAAAAGATGCCCTCAAACCATCTGACTGCAGATAGACTCAAGGGGATTTTAGACCAGATGGCTACATGTAGGGTGAGTAATCAAAGACAGCAGCCTTACTGAAACTAAGGTATTTTTAAAAGCTTTAGTTGTTTTCATTCATCATTGATTTTCCTGCAGGAAAAACTCATTTTAAATTGAGTCTGTTTCTGCATTGCAGAGGAATGTGTTGCTGTGCGAGGCACAAGCAGTGCTTACCACTTGCTGCCATGGAAGTCTGTGGTTACTTAAGGAAGAAGTTCTCAGTGGACTCATAATCCTACTAGACTGGAGTAGTAGATTGGTGAAAGCATAAAACTGGAAAGAAAACCATTGTAACTGCAACAAAAACCTGCCTCTTGCAGCATAAGTAACACAAAACAGAGGTAGAGGGTCACCGACAGCTAATCTGCAATAGACCTAATACCCACAGAAATTTGGGAGTCAAATGTGCATTATCACAGAAGTATAAAAGATTTTTAAGTGGTTCCTACCCTACACAAGAAAGGTATTTTCTGTAGAATAAAAATTGCTTCCATTGGTTTTATATATACCTCAAGTTATAGCAAAATATTAGCCTAAGACTGTAAAAGTCATTAGAAATCTCCATCTAATTTCTATGTATTTTCACATTTCAAGAGCAAGAAATGTCCTTTCATATTCTAACTTCTTTTTTTTTTTTTTTTTTTAATGAAGATTTGTCTAACACCCTCAGAAAATAACAGGGAGAAGTTGACACAAGCTTCTGTCTTTGCCTTGTTGGTGGTTTTACCAGAGCATTAGGATAAAAAATAACATTTTCAAACTACCATAGTCCTTTCCAAACCCATGAGCTACAGTCTGAGCAGGCTTTCCTCTGGAACTGAGCCCCACACTACAAGCCAAAATCAAAAGGAGGTGGATGTAAATGCTCATATCAGAGTACCTAATAGGAATTCCAGTGGCAAAATTTTTAGATTTAAGAATCAATAGTTTATCAAGTTAAATTAGGTTGGTCATTTCAATCTAGAGGTACTTTCCCATATCTTTGTGCTAGCAATATCCCATCTCTGCCTTACAAAATTTCCCCATCCAAAAAGTATTTTCAGTGAAAGCAGATGTTGTATTGAAAGTACAGTCAAATTAAAACATTCACAGGAAAATGCAGAAACCCATCAAGCACAGCTTTTGAAGTGTCCTTCTCTTGTGGACTGGCTTATTAGAAAAGCAATGCTAGTCTAATAAAAACTTAACCTTACCTATCAGCTAAGACTATTGCTAACACCCAAGCCAGTAGCAATGCATACGACACCATTAAGCCTTGAAATCCTATTGACTGTGACTGTTTCAGACAATTAATAAAGGAAATAAGTTTGATTTGGTCTGTTATCAGAGGACAGTCCTGAGCAGTACAAACATTTCAGAGAAGTAAGGATGCATTAGGAGGGCTTATTAGTGTGCAAAGTGCTCATATACAGTTTGAAAATCCTCCAAAGACTTTCATACCCTGCAAGTCACAGTGTCCCACTCCCTATCCTTAACCTATGCTTAAATGACCTGTTTCAAAAACATTGATCTAGCAATGTATTTATTTATTCAAGCTCCATTCATTGCAGTGATTGAAGCTGCTGCTCCATAGTTTTTCACGTTGCAAATACATTCTGGACCTGTTACAAACAAGAAATACACCCAATTGTCTTTATCACCTAAGGGAACAACCTCATCAGCAAACACTGCAAAGGTATCTGAATACTTCCTCCTGGGTTCTCACTGTGTCTGGGCTCCAGGGGAGAGGAGGAAGAATCAGGGCTCCAAATCCACTTTTTGAGAGGAGGAAATGCCCTGCCTGCCCTTGCAGCACAGTGGGGATTCCAGAGTAACAGCTGATACCAGAGCACAAAGCACAATCATTTTTCTCAGGTCTGGTACAGGAGGAAACTAAGCTTGGGACTACCCTACTGCCTCATGTTACACCGTGGATGTCTTTTTGGCATCTTGGAGCCCAATTTTTATACTGTGTGGTGACTTCAGAGAAGTGCTACTTAACTGCAAAAGGACAAAAGCTCTAAAGCTCTGCTTTAAAAATAACTTATCTTTAGCTCTCTACCTTCACCCTTAGGGTGATGTTATGCTTCTGCAAGAGAGCTTGCAGCAATGGTTTGAGATTTTGTTCATTAGTGTTTGCCAAACACTCTGAGACTCTCAGAAAGGAGATGCTACTGAATACTAAATATCTGCTTAATTAGCTCTGTTCAAAAGTTATTTTAGCCAGTCAAGATGAAAGATCAAAAATACCATAGAAAGGTAAACTGCAGAACAAAACAAAACAAAAATCAATCTGGATATGGTTAAATACCTCCCTATTTCTCTATGCAGAACGCTTATTATATCTCTTCCAAAGTGCACAGCTGTCTTGGGCATGTGGACAGTCCCCTCCCAGGACTGGAATGTGGGTGGAGGGGACCTGCTGCAGGCAGTGATATCCAAGGACAAGGTCTAGGAGAGGCCTCCGTGGAGCCTATCCTCTGTCAGCTCTGTTAGTTCACCCCAGATTTACTTCATCATTATCAGCTATATTCTTGTCATTAACTGTTGTGGTTTTTGTGGGTTTTTTTGTCACAACACTAACAATGCTAGCACTTCACTGGCCATTATTTATTCAGCAAAGTTTTAAAGTATGTGTAATTCCAGGTGTCCAGCCTCCCTGGATCTTTGCTCTAGTTCTTCCCTGAGCATTAAACCTTCCATTATTCAGTCCAGTTATTTATTACCCTCTTTATAAATTCAATACAGTCTTCTAACTGACATTTTCAACAAAAGGTCATCTGAAATACACATGGTGTTCCATATATCACCTACCTTCCCCTTTAAAGGTCCACCAGAGCTAACGTTGTACTTGTCATCTATTTACTCATTACGTTGTGCAACAGGCCTCTGATCCCCCGCTTCTCTGTATGCCAGGGCTGTCTCCCATGAGGTAGCTCTAGGGTGGCTTTCCTCTTTTCCATTCCCTTCTAATTAAGTTGGACATATTTTCAATATCCCCCACTCTAAACACAGTTCCAGTATATTGCTTAAAATGCCACGGCTAAGTTCAGTTATTAATCGCACATGGCTGGAGCACCAGGCATGTGGCCAACAAAACCAAGGAGCTGGATGAGCAGCTGGGAGCCTAAATCCACCTGCTACTTGCTGTACCTAAAACCTTTGCAACTTCCAGTTTTCTAGAAGCTGAGCACTTCTGCTTTGGGTGACAGACGCCCTGATGGCTACTGACCACAATTCCATCTTAAAAATAAGTCCAGTCAAAATTAACTGAAAATATGTTTCTCCACTTGTTTCACCAGAGGGACTGTCAGACTTTCTCAAAGTGTAACTGAAACAGCAGGCTACACATCAAATACCACCTTTTTTCTTCACAAAGTTTTCCTTCAAAAATTCACCTCCACATTCAGAAGTGGCAGTGACAATGTCCCTTTTCATAGTGGAAACCTGAATATTTAGCAGCTTCACCATGAGATGAAAGACTTGGACTTCATTCAAGGACTTACCTCCTACCTCTTCATTTTTTATGCACTTTATGCAGGGACATGAACTGTCATTGGAACTGCACTTGAAATTCAAGTGATTCATCTCTTTCCTCTGCTATTTAAAAGAAGGGGGTTTAAGCACCTGCTTTGCAAACTGTGATTACCAAGCAGGGCACTTAAGCCTAGGAGAAATCGAAGGTTTAACCTACATTTTCCAAGTGAGTTAAGCAGGTTCCCTACAAGCTGACTTTTCAGAGATTCCCAGTCAGACCACTTGACTCTGGGGTTCCACAGTGGAGGGCTGGCACATTCCTCATTCTGAGGAACATGAGAAACAAATGTATTTGTTGACACAGTAGTTTTCTACCAATGTTTAAAATATTATTTTCTTCTCTAAGGAGGAACAAGACTCTTCAGTGGAATAGGATTCAATCATACCTGCTGAGGGTCTTGCATTCAGACTTTTAGTCAAGTTTCCAGCACTCACTGACTCTCCTTCTCTAAAAGTGAATTTATCACAAGTTTGTCTACTAGGACATTTTTTAGTACACCCCGTCCTCACAGCAGGGAAAGGTAGTTCATCCTCATCCTCTGTAAGAGTGAAGTGTGAACTTAACACAGATTTAAAATGCTTGTTTACCCCAGCTCTGTCACTTATCTACCACTGCATAAGCAATTGCCTCTCCTTCTTATAGCCAGGGCTCTTTATGTCATCTGTGAAAAATTTTTGAGAAAGAGCTACTTTTGGTTTCAGTAATGTATCTCTGAGCTGGGATCAGCGTTGGCACTACTGATAATTATGTTACTATAGATTTAAAATAAAGTTAAAGTTTAGGAGTATTTCCTGCTACCCTTTGAAAGGAAGAATATCCTGGACAGATTCCTCTGGCTTTAAAAAGCACAAGGAACCTGTGAAAAAGAAATAACAGAAAGGTCTATATAAGGCTATCCCTGTGTTATGAATTGCTGGGATATAGAAATACAGGGATTTAGGTCCAGACTCAAAACCCATTCAAAGCTTTCCAGAAAGCAGTTCAGAGAAAAGCTATGACAATCAAAAGGCACAATAAAAAGATGATAGGTATTCCTAGGGTCATTTTTTCCAGGTATATGAAGTAGGCAAGAAGTTTCTGTGCAAGAAAAAAAAAAAAAAAAAAAAGAAAAAGAAAAAAAGGTTAATTTACAGGCAACACCACTTATTGCTTGTCAAAAGTAACCATGTCCTGTTAAAAACTTGCAAACTAGAGAGAAAAATTAATTCAATTTTCTTTGTGACCTTTTATTTTGTTTTGTTGCTGTTAATTAGGACATTTAAGCAACAGGGCATCAAAATGTTCATTTAGTGCCTTTGAAAATCATCTGGAGCCAGCATACAAAGCTTATAGTTCCAATTCTCATCTTACTTTAATCAAAACCAACCTAATTGAAAGGAGAGGAGGGATGAATCACCATCTGGAGGTAGCTGTGTAAATGATGTTCTTAACAGCCGTATCATCCTCAGCCACCCAGAGCATGGCTGGAACACATCATTGCAAGGCCCTTCCAGCCTCTGTGGCCAGGCTTCCTTCCTATCAGAGGCAGGGAAATGGAAGCTGTGTTCATCAGATGAATTCTGCTACAGAGGTGGGACACAGCCAAGGCACGTACTTGGACCTGGAAGCATGGAAGCACTCCTAAGCACCATTATTTTTGGCATATGTTTAAGATGCGGATGTATGACCAAAGCCCTTATCATTGAAAATATAAGCCTATTTAGAGAACAGAGAGTATGTGTTCCTATGAGTATCTGTAGAGAAGGAATTCTTTCAGAGATCTTGAAATTTTCCGAATTATGGAGCATGATGTGCTAAATAGAAGTATACTGTTGTGTGCCACTAAGAAAAGAATACAGAACAAAACATCATCTGGATTATCATATGCTCATCTGAATTCTGCTTATGTTCTGAATCAGAAAGAATATAGTAGATCTAGGAAAACAACATAAAGACAACAAGGTATAAAAATATCAGTAGAGATTAAATAGGCTAGCAACCTTGGCTGGAAAAGAGAAACTTCATAGGGCAACATAAAGGAGTAGGATAAAGTCTGGCACAGGAAAGTGAATGGGGACCAGTAATTTCTTTACAACATAAGGACTGGGGGGCATTAAAGAAAACTTCCAAACAGATGTTTCATAAGAGAAAAAAATCATTTTTCCGCAAAAAGTATGTAAATTGGGAAATTTACTGTCACAAGATGTTACAGGTGGGTATAAAGAGATCCAAAAGTGATTAGATAAATTCTTGTAAGAAACAGTCATTGAAAGCTATCAGTCACAAAGCTGTAAATATAACCTCCTGCACAAGAAGCTTGCTGAAAGCTCTAAGAGTACTCCAGAGGATTTCCATGCACATGTCCAAGCTTTGTAGAATTTCTCTGAACAGGTCCTCTTTCTTTTGATGGACATCCTTCACTCTCAATGCTCAGAACAGCCAGTCACATGTTTTTAGAGTATTTAGGGCAAGCAGCTCAAGAGGAAACAGTTCTAGGGACAGTGCTTAAGACCATAAGGGTTTAAATTTTACTGGGTTTTGACTGTGAGAGGCACTAGGGGAACTTTTTATTCTGTCACACTGATTAACTATAATTTTCAAAAGCTCAGGATGCAAAAAGCACTTGAGGTTTTTTTCTTCTACTTCAGATTTAGACTGTTGCTAGTTGGGTCACATGTGGATGAAATATGTGAGAAATAAGCTGCAAAATGGAAGGCAGTGTAACAAATAACTGGATGACAAAAAGCAGAAAGTTTAGGGAAAAGAAACCGTACATCCTCACCTACATTTCATCTGTTTATATTGCTCATCATTGTATTTGGGAGAAAGTCCTCATATACATGTAGGCGATTATGTAGGTATAGAGAGACACATACATAAGATTAGAAAAGGAAAGAGAGCATCTCACCTGACATAGAAACTTATGCAGGAAGTTCCACCACAGCCTGTGTGACTTTCCATCTCCGATACGCAGATCTCCATTTCGACATCCAGGTTCCAATATCTCATTTGTTCACCCTTCCTAACAAGAAGGGCACTGTGCATGCAAACTCACACAGCTGAAGACTGGGATCCATTTTAATCCCTAAACACAACAATGTTCACCGTGAGCTCATCTTCTATGCAAGAAGCTGACCAGGAACAGAAGAAAAATTTACTGCAAGAGAGGCAGGAGAATCCCCCATTTTTTTTTTATATTCTCCCTGCTCCTACTGATCTACGTGAAATTTCACCGCCCTTTGTGAGTTTATTTAAGTTGACCCCACCTGCAACAGAAGTTCGGAACAATTTCTTATTAAAAACTTGAAAATAATGACACACAAGTTAGAAGCAGAGAAGTGTTTCATCATCAGAGCAGCAGTGGGCAATAAGGTTGGTTTTGGAGTTATGGGACAGAAATAGTGTGATTTCAGCTTCTTTCCAATTACTGATACCAGACTGTAAATAACTGGCAGTGTAAGCAACAGTAGTACCATTAGCTGTGCAGACACAATGCAATGACAGCATAGCAGCTAATTTTTTCATGTCTGTCCTTTGACAGCAAATTTCATACTTACACAATGGTTGCTTGTCCCAATCTATCAGAATAATTTGTATTTTCCAAGCTCTGGCAAAGTGAAAGCATGCTAAATATTGTTTTTGTTTTGCAGCAAAGCAGGAGAAAGAAGCAGATTAAAACATGTCATGGTGTCACAGAGACATGTATTTTATATGCATTCCTGTAGCGTAAACAACCTTTGCGGGAACTGTTCTAGCCTGCTCTTGAAAAATACTTTTTTCTCTCCCTTAAGCTGTTTTACCTCCCCACTTGTAAACTTTATAATGAGGATGTGATGCTGACACCTAGAGGAACATAGGTATGAATGTATTAGTCTGTAATTCTCTATCAGAATGTGTTTTTTAATAAGGCGTCTTCTTCAATTGAGAAGTGAGCACGTGTAATGCAATATTTCCTCTGTGAATACTCTATAAGTTTAGCAGACACATTACAATGAATAACCAATATGGTAGGTTTTCCAGCAATCCAGTTTAATAATTTCTTCTTGTCTGTATTTATACATCAAATAAATTTCCAACAAAAAGGTAATGTACAATCCAAGAAAATACCCAAAGCTATTACAGTTTGGCTTCCTCTTCGTTGATTTACAATTATGTACAAGACTGTCTTATTTGAAATACTCAATAAAGATTTAATGATTCATTTACAACATCAGCTGGTGCCTTTCACTATGCAATTGAACTGTCTCATTTTTTGCTATCTACATTCATAGTAGCAAGAGCACACTCTTAGGTGCCAGTTATATATAGGATTAAGAGGTGGACTGAAACAAGGCAAAATTCTCACTATAGACTGGTTTGGACTAGATGATCTCCAGAGGTCACTTCCAACCCCAACCATTCTGTGATTCTGTGACCATAAACATACCTCTGAAATCTCATTTTCAGATATAGCTGAAGGAAGAATTCAGCACCTAGTGCACTGATATAACCAGAATATTTACAGACAACACGATAAGATGTCTCCACTGAGAATAACATTCCCACACATATCAGAGGGAGATAAGGGTGAGCTGGAGACGGTATATATTTTAAGCTACAGCAGAGAAAAGGTATAACCCTGGTGCTAAAGTTGCACCTTACTTATCATGCCAGAGCCCTCCAAAGCAAATGAAGACAAAAAGTATAGTGTATTTCTAAATGTGTGGAGGAAAATCTCTTATGCTTTTTCTTACACAAGAGATTAAGTTAGAAGGAGGAAGAATAAAATTCTGTCACAAAACACAAACTGTCTCATAGAATCACAGAATAACCTGGTTTGCAAGGGACCTGTGGAGGTCATCTATTCCAAATCATTCAAAGCAGGGCCAGCTTCAACATTGGAATCAGCTTTCTACTTCGAGCACATTGTTTAGGGCTGCGTCCAGTCAAGTTCTGAATATCTCCTAGGATGGAGACTATACAACCACCAGACACCCATTCCCATGTTTGACCACCCTTATGGTAAAAAAATTCTCCTAACAGCTGATGAGGACTTCTACCTTGATTATATAATCTAAGGCCCATTGAGTCAGTCATAGTTTTATTGACAAAAACAGTTTTAGAGCAACCCTAAACCAAATATAATGAGGGTTACTCTTTCAGCTTGTTGGGAGAAACAATTCATTTTTCCAAGTTATATTTTTATATCTAATCAGTAGGGTACCATTGCTTGAAATATTTTCATAACTTACATCTCAGTGCAGGATATGTACTATCCATTTGCATCAGGAAATCAGTGCCACAGTTGAACTTCCTTCATCTGTGACAAGTCCAATGTTTTGCACATCACATAGCTGTTGCAGAACAGCATCTTTATGAGAGTATGACTAGTTGCAAATTACTCACACAAAATTCATGAGGGTTTCACATTAGAATCCTCTCAATAAACTGTTTGGGAAGCAAAAGTCAGGACTCTCTATTGTAACTATATATGCCTGAGTTTTTGAAATCCCTGTTTTGCAACTGCCTGCTATCCCTTCTGATCATCAAACTTGGTTTTTTTCTCTCCCAGCTTGAAAGAGGCAACCTACAGTAGATCTTCCTCCAGTGACAAAAGATACTCTTAGCTGAAATGGTTTTCCAATGTCTAGATGAAGGCAACTGTTTGCACGCTCTTTCCTTCTCCACAAAACATTACATGACTGTCTAGAGGCCATGTACCCTTTACTTTCCTGGCCCTGGTGAATGAAGAAAACAGGCAAACAAGAATCATCTCAGTCTTCACATTTAGCCTTAAAATTGACCTATGGTACATCTTACCTCACAGTGAGAACACTTATTGTCAGATATGACAAAGTACTGTGTACAGCCTGGAAAATCTCCTGGTAACACTGTCCACTTACATAGTACATATTTTACTACAGTAACAGTCATGACTGGAATACAAGACTGCTGATATGTGCATATATATTGGTCATAGCTGTTGAGCGAGGTATGTGAACCCTGATAATTGGAGCTGCTTCTGTGATTTAATATCTTAAAAAAAAATAAAAAAAATAATAAAAAAAAAA